>NW_019154172.1:3132328-3368471 GCF_002288905.1 Enhydra lutris kenyoni | reverse complement strand
TGGGCAAGGAACATTCAGGAAGCCAAGGAAACAAACAAAACTCTCCCAGTCCTCAAAACACAAACACATCCACATACCAAAGAAGGTTACACCGTCCAGTTTATACCCAGGTATGAGTGAGTGGAGAGGGAGTGGGGAGAAAGGAGGGGAAGTAAGAAGCATTATTGGGCAAGGAACATTCAGGAAGCCAAGGAAACAAACAAAACTCTCCCAGTCCTCAAAACACAAACCATCCACATGCCAAAGAAGGTCACACTGTCCAGTTTATACCCAGATATGAGCAAGTGGAGAGGGAGTGGGGAGAAGGGAGAGGAAGTGAGAAGCATTATTGGGCAGGTGTGCTTGTCAGCACCAACAGATTTCTCTCTTGGACTCATGAAGAGCCTTTTTTTTTTTTTTAATTATGTAAAGATCCCTTGATTTTTTTTTTTTTTTTAAGATTTTATTTGTTACAGAGACAGAGCACACGAGTAGTGAAGAGGGGCAGAGAGAGAAGCAGACTCCCTGCTGAGCAGGGAGCCCAACACAGGGCTCTATCCTAGGACCCTGGGATCATGACCTGAGCCAAAGGTAGACACTGAAGCTTAACAGACTGAGCCACCCGGCACCCCATGGAGAAATTTTTTAAACAAAGAAATACTGGGAGTCGCACCCATTTTTATAACTTGATTTATTTAAATAATCACAGAGAACATGCAATATATATAAACGGCAGCATGTTAGAGTAGTTGCATACATTCCCTCTGAAATTCACCAGATCTGTATGTAAATCCTAGCTTTGTCACTATCTTGCTGTGTGACCTTGGACAAGTTATTTAACTTCTCTGTGCCTTAGCAGGGACCTCATCTGATAGTCACTGTGATATCCTGAGCAACTTCAACAGTACTGAAATATCTTGTCTGAATTGGTAAATATCTTTATTAACAGTAATAAATATTTTAGATGAATTAATCTGTAAATAGGTACAAGAGTATCTAACTTATTGAACAGTTATGAGTATTAAGTGAGGTGATATATAAAGTACTTAGTATAACTCATGCTGGGTCTCACTATTAAAGAGTAAAGTTTTCTTCCCTTTACTTCCCAGCCAGGTCAGAAGTTAATAACAGAAGAGTCGTGGCAAGGATTAAAATGGGGTAAGAACTATAGAACCCAAGTGTTGGAAAATGTTTACTACTAGGGCCCTAGTCATAAAATCTAGGAATATTTCATCTTGGCAGATGAAATTAAATAAGAGACCCTTGTAGTAGGTACATAATAAATGTTAGTTGATCCAGATAATGCTATTGTGAGCCTTCAGGTTATCTGTTAATACCAGAGATAAGCCCAGCAGAATAGGAAAAGGGCAAGAAAAGGGAAGGAAAGGAAAACAGAAGGGAAAAGAAGTGAGACTGAGTTACATCTTAAATAAACCAGACTATATATTTAAAAACCAAATATAAAGGATTTTTTAGAAGGCTATTTAATTCTCCAAAAACTTCCCATTAGCGAAAACACTCTATTGATTCACAGTATTTACCAACCTTTTTAGGTAATAAGATCTGTGTAACTAAATTGTTCTTAACTGCTGACATGGTAAATGAAAGATTTGGGTCCAAAACTCTCTTCCTCCTTTTACTCCAAAAAGACTGATGGGGCCTTTTGAGGCTACCTCACCTACAGCCTGTAACCACAGCAACCTATCTTACATGCAGAGGAAAAGATATTTCACTTCAAAATTGGGAGTCAGAGAATATATGCAATTAAATCCAAAATCGGAAGGAATCTTTTTCCTTGACTACGAAGAACTGAATGTGAGAAGACAGCTCTAAGGAACTCGGGTCACTGTTGCCTCATGAGCCCGACAGTATACACATTTACTGTCTGAAGATAAGGAAAACCTATGAGAGCTGAAACGGCTTGTGGGTAAACCTCATCATGATGTGCTCTTCAACTTCCCATTTTACTTCCCAGGCATCTTCCTCTGTGTTTTTAACCGCTTGTCTCACCTCCTCTTAAGCAATAGGATATAATAGAGCACTAGCCAAGAGTCAAAAGAATGGGCTCTACACCAAGTTCTACTAACTTAGGAAGTGTGCAAATTTAAACCGGTCATTTAAACTATGTATTCAGTATCACCTGAGAATGTTGGGCTAGACTCAGGGCTCTTGAAAGGCTTCCACTGAAGCATCCCTTTGGAGAGCAGATGCATTAGAAACCAGCCAAACCCAGCTCCTTTACTGCTACAACCCAGATGGAGAACACACGCATTGTTATTATCTACTCTTCCTATAAAGGCAGTTACCAGGGGCGCCTGGGTGGCTCAGTCAGTTAAGCGTCTGCCTTCGGCTCAGGTCATGATCCCAGGGTCCTGGGATCGAGCCCCACACTGGGCTCCCTGCTCAGTGGAGAGCCTGCTTCTCCCTCTCTCTCTGCCTGCCACTCTGCCTACTTGTACTCTCTGTCAAATAAATAAATAAAATCTTAAAAAAAAAAAAACAAAAAAAGCAGTTACCAAATTCTATTTATTTTTCTTCAAATCACTGGACTCTCCTTTTTCTCTCCATTACTATCACCCCTGTAGAGACTCCTTCCCCCAGGACTATCATAACTGCTCTACCTAGTCTTCTTCCACTTTATACTGCACAGCTGAAATTCATTTTCCTAAAATACTCATTTACACATAAAGTTCTGTGCTTGGTGATTTTTCACTGTAAGTATAAACCAAATTCCTCTGCCTGAGATTTAAGGCCCTCTCCTATTTACCTAACTCTCCAACTTTATTAATCTTGTTGCTTGTCTACTTTCTCTACCCTCAAAACAAAGCAGGCATAGTTCACTGTTCTCATGCCTTAAATGCTTTCTGAATGCTAACTGTTCTCATGCCTAGCCCTCTGAACTTACCCAGTCTCCTCTCTTCTCTAAGATCTAGATTAGCCTAAGTATAAAATTTTCCCCTACCCACTCCCTCTAAATGTCTAATATAATTCCTGGGGCACCTGGCACGCTCAGTTGGTACACATCATGCGACCCTTGATCTCAGGGTCATGAGTTCAAGCCCCACATAGGTAACAGAGCTTACTTAAAAAAACAAAAACAAAAACAAAAAAACATGTAATTCTGACAACTGTACTCCTCACTTGACACTTTGTACCCATGACATCGTATTATTATTCATCTTTTTACGCAAATAATTCAGTCTTCACAACTAATTAAGTTCTTCATGACTTTAACTCTGTATACTGAAGCCTAACTTTTCGGAGAGTAAATATTCAATAAAATGTTTGCTGTTGAGAGTAACTACTACCTTGGACAAGTCAAACTTTCTGGGCCTCATTTTCCTTATCTAGAAAATGATGACAATATGTAAATTTCCCTTCAGTTCTAAAACACTGTATGTATATAGTAGTATATACTAGTATATACTAGAGAGTATATACTACTCCATAGTTATATTTGTTTCTCATTATTTCTTTTTTTCTATATATCTATTTATGTATATGTAACTATTTCCCATTTAACACAGAATACAAATTCCCAAGGGGCCAATTCTCCTACTACTTGTTTAGTTTATTTGCTGGGTAGCACTTCCTTAGCATCTCCTTAGAGTATGTTGTCCAAATTCTGGTACACAGCAGGTATTCAGTAGAAAGGAATTTATAGTCTCAAGCTGGCAGCAAACATCAAGAGAAATTTATGTAGATGATTTTCTTATCTCAATTTCCATAATGAACTAGCATATTACAAAAAACTTCAAAGATGATGTGAGAGAGAAGGAACTTAATGTTGTTAAAACAAGAGGTCACCTTGTGCCAAATAGCTAGGAATTTATTTTAAGCAACCAAAGAAACCAGGATGCAGCAAATATTAAGTCTAACTTTCGAATTCTATTTTCAGAATTCTGAGGAGTTTGAGAAGTCTCTATCCCTAGTCATCAAAAACGGACCAAGTATTCTTCATGTCAGATAATTTTGTCCTTAGTGCTGATGGAAATTTTCAGAAAATGAATAGTCTAACACTCGGCCAGGTGAGCTCTTTGTTCAAAGAAGATGAAAGCAAATACTCAAAAAGGAATTCATAAGAGCAGGTAAGTTTTTAAAATAAATAAGAACTTGCTGTCTAAAATATTTTTGTTAGCAGTGTGATATTTTCCCATTGTCTTTCTCAGTTCTTCACATGAGACTATCTTCACGTAAAGACCAAGACTTACTAATACTAAAGGCTCAGAGTTATTAATGATTCAAAAGACAACAGTAGACCAACTCATTTTAAATGACCCTGGCTTTTCAAAGAACTATTTTAGAACACAAAACTGCTATTTTCAAAGCTGAATTCTATATATGATGTTTTCCAAACAGGTATGTGGCCCGGATACAAGTTTGATATAGTTAAGGTATAAGGGTTAGAAAGACTTCTAAGCCATGTTTTGAAGGATGAGAAGAAACAGCCTCCTTAAATTTTTATACCTATCCCCATTTTCCATTTCTGTTCCCCAATCCTATTCCACAGTATCTGCTAACTCCCACTATCTCTTTGTTGTTTCACTCTCCACCACCCTCATCCCCACCGCCCCCAGCCCCACCCCACACCCCAAGGTCCCCTTAACCTAAGAACTGCTTAGAGAACCATAAAGTAAGAGGCTGGTGCCAGGAGCTAGAGCTCATACCGTCTTCCCTGTTAAGCCTCCAAATAAAATCAAGGGTCACAGGTAATTTTATCTTCCATAGTTTTTCCCCACCACCAATCTCCCTTATCAAGACTTAGAGAGAAGATATGGGGGTGGTAGGAAGTGCAGGCTGGGGGTTCAATAACTCAAAGAAACTGAATGCTCCGTAAAGCCAACTCAATCCATTATATGCAGCTACTGACAGCAAAAGTTTTCATTACAGGCTTATTTCCCACAGTGTACTCTGGCCTACAATCCTTACACAGTCCCAACAACCTTCTCCAGTATCTACTAAATATGTGCTGAGAAATACAGACATTTTACAAAAAACTTGAAGCTTAAGATAACTACAAAAGAAAACTGGTTACAAATTAAAGTTCAGAAATGCATTTTAGAATTATAAATGGATTTGGGATTATCCACCTTGAAAAGGTCCATGATAATGTTCTGCAGAACACCAAGAGAAAATGAAGACTGGATGTATATGGTTTAACCATACAAAACTGCAAATACAAAAGTATTTGACTGCTTTTGCCTACAAAACTGCAATTTCATATAGTTCCACTTAATATTTAATTTCTACTTGGCAAGTGAGGGAAGAGCTTCTGTGAGGCCGAAATGATGTTATCTTGGGACTGTACCTTCTAGAATGAAAAGCTTCAAAATATTCTGCTGAAATACAATCTGGTTTCAATAAAAAAAGCAAGTGTTAAACATATACATACATATATACATACATATGTACAAATGTGTCTATTAGGCTTTATTCTTTAGGCACCAAAGAATTCCTGGTTCCCAGCAGTGTTTATGAAGTGAACAGAGAGGCTGCTTTGTCTCAACACCAGTATCCCATCTCCAGTGAGGGTGTCAAGACCTTGATGACAACAGCAGAATTTGATAGCTAGTGAAATGAGTCTGGCCACAGGAGAGCAGTGCCTCACAAATGCCATCAGGATCAATTCCCAGGAGTTTCCTCATTGGATGATATCACCAATCAATTCCCATTTCATTTCTCAGGGAATGTTTGCTCATCTCTTGCAAGAAGTTAGTCTTGACTACTCTCGACAGTTATGTGCATTTTATTTAATTTTCATTGCTGAATGTTTCTTTATAAGCTCTATTTTAATGGGGCCATTATCATGCTCATAATTAACAGTTCATCAGTGCAAAGGATTTTTATTTTTTAATTCATTAATTAACCATTTAGTCACTAATAGTGACTAAATGCCTACCATGTATAAGTTACTGTGGCAAGCCCCAGGAGAGACACAGAAGATAAAAGAAATTCCAGGAGCTCATAGTGTAGTAGAAATGGCATCCGAAGAGCACAAATAACAAAAACACAAAAATATACAACTACAAACAAACAAGTATGAATAAAATGATAGAATTCAGAAGTGGGAAAGATCACATCCTGTTGGAGAAAAAAAAAATCAGGAAAGTTTTTATGGACAATATGACTTAAACGGGGACTTTGATAGGTAGGATATTTTTTAACAGGACAAGTGAAAAGGGCAATGGAGGTAAGAGGCTTAAAGATTAGATGATTAAGTAAATTAGATCTAGATGAAGACACATCTGAAAAACAATGTTGAGGAAAAAACTGCTAAAGGATACATACAATTCTGTTTATGTAAGATTTCAAAACTATATGTTGTTTGTGTAAACATAATATGTTAAAAAAAAAAAAGTATAAAACATGAAATTGAATGACAGATAGTAAATCAGACCAGTAGTCATTTCCCAAGAAAGAAGAAAGGGGAAAGGAAGCATAGTAGGACCTAGCTATATTTAACATTATATCTTAAACAGAGTTAGAGATCTAAGACAAGTATGACAAAAGGTTAATATCCATTAAATTTGGGTTATGTGCTCAAAATGTTGGGTTTTTTCTCCCCTGGACTTTTCTAAATATTCAAAATATCTTATTATTCAAAATTTTAAAATTAAGAAAGGGCCAGGTGAATAGAAAAATAGTGGAATCACTAACCCAAAAATAATAGTCAGGAGGAGCAAGATGGTTCCCCCAAACTTTCAGGAACACTTGAGTGCCCTCTGAGTGCACTCAGAGAGTGCACAGAGGGTACTCAGAACAGGGTGGGGTGAAGGCTGACAGATATGGACAAGAAATAAGTTCTTATTGCCATCCTAAATCAGATATCCGAGGGGAGTGACAACCACGATCCCACACAACATAAATGCCAGTGTAACCAAGTCATCTCCCCCCACCTCCCCAAAAAAAGCCAAGGAAACTTCCAGATACATAGGAATTCTGATAAAGACTCACTGTGAGTAGTTATTCCGTGCCTCCTCTCTCCCCTCCTCTCCCCAAAACACTCACAAACAAAAACAAAATGTACCCTTGCCCACTTGAGAAAGAATTAAGAATTGGCAACTCTGCTAAAGTGGATAGTTTCCAAGCCAAGGCCCGTCTCTGGAAAAGATGTGGACAGAGCCCAGAGCAAAGAGTAAAGAAATCATAACTCAGTTAAATTTGAGGAAGACTTATCAGTGAAAGGTACTCATCCCAGGGCGCCTGGGTCGCTTAGGGGGTTAAGCCTCTGCCTTCAGCTCAGGTCATGGTCTCAGGGTCCTGGGATCAGGCCGCATCCGGCTTTCTGCTCAGCGGGCAGCCTGCTTCCCTCTCTCTCTCTCTGCCTGCCTCTCTGCCTACTTGTGATCTCTCTCTCTGTCAAATAAATAAATAAAATCTTTAAAAAAAAAAAAAAAAAAAGAAAGAAAGAAAGGTACCCATCCTTCCACATCCCCTTGTGTCCCAACTTTCCCCAGGGGAGTCTAAGAATCTCTAAGATATCCTTCTATCCTGTCCTGTTCTTCTCCAGCAAAATGACTAAAACATAAAACCCAAGTTTAAAGTTAGCACTTCAAATCCAAACAATTTCCCTTCACAAAAACCCAATGAAGGGGCACCTGGCTGGCTCAGTCGGTAGAACATGCAACTCTTGATCTAGGTGTCATGAGTTCAGGCTCCAGGTTGGGCCAAGTGCTTGCTTTAAAAAATAATAAATAAATAAAATAAAATAAAATAAAAATATATATCTCCAATAAAATTAAAAACACAGGAAAGGAAGAGTTAGAATACAAGTGTAATAAACAAATCTTGTTTTTAAGATAAATATCCTTTTTGTGGATAAACAATTTATTTCTTCTACCAAAGTTTCACTGACACAATTTAAAATTAAGTTTAAAAGAACTTGAAGGAACTTAGCAAGAGAGATAACTACATCTGCACATTCAGTAAAACAAATACCTTGACATTCTTCTACATCTGCATCATTAAAGATGAATAATCCTAACATCCTATTCACTCCCCTCCAGGGCACCCAACTGCCTCAGCTCAAAAGCCCTATTCCCTGAGGTACTCTCAGGGCAGATCTTCCTCATTCAGACCCGGGAAAATGCCACCATTCACTTCGGACTGGTAAAAACAACAATGGGATGGAATGTCTTCTAGCACAATGCGGTGTAGCAGGATGTAACAAACACTGGAATGGGACATGAGAGGATCAGCGAGGTGAAACAATATTTATTAATCTCCAACCACATTATAGCCACTGGAAATGGAATTCCAGACCAAGCTATCACAAAACTACTTCTGTGACCCTGAGTAAATGTCCTCTGAAAATGAATGGGAGACTAAAACAGTCCCTATAGTTCTCTGATTCCATGAGTCTGCAAACACCAGCACTCAATAAGAACTGTTCCTGTTAAGCATAATAAAGGTACTTAAAAAGCCTTTTGCTCTGTTCCTCTCCAATGAATGCCCTACACCACTGACGAAATAATCTTTCTACAACGTGAAACTTAATTCTCAACTCGATGCTTAAAAACCCTGAAATGCTCATCATACTGGAGCACAAGCTAAAGCTGTCCATGATCAGCCTTAACTACTTCTCCAGCCTTATCCCTGCCCTCCAACCCTGTCCTCCAGCCACAATCATTACTAAAAGTTACCTGAAGAAGTCTGGCTGTTTCGTTCCTTTAAGCTTTTATTCATGTTGTTTTCTCAGCCTGGAGTGTACTTCTCCCTGTCTTCTGTAGGGTACACCCTTAACTCATCTTTCAAGACTCATCTCAAATGTCATCTCTTCTCGGAGGCACTTTCCAACCTCTGCATGCCCAAGGCAGAACTGACCTTTAGGCCTCTACCATCCCCCCTACATACTTCTATGGCAACAACAGCCACACTTCATGACATCTATATATTTATGCATCTGTCTCCTCCCCCTGGGCCCATAATTCCCTGTAGGTAGAGACCTTGTCTGACTCATCTGTTTCCTCAGTGCCTATGACAGAAAGAGACATTCAAGGGATGTTTGATGGCACTGGGAGGAAAGAAACAGAAAACGAGAAAGGACAAAGAAGAAGTCAATTAAGATGGCCCGAAGACTGTAGAATAGTGTCTATCACTCTACCACTATCCCTGGCCTTTTGCTCTTTCCCTAAACTCTACTCTTCAGAGAGCTTATTCATTCCCTTGGCTACAGCTCCCACATCCATGCTGAGGAGCCACAAAACCACGCTTCCAAAAATATTAACCTCTGCCTCTACTCTCCACCAGCTTCAGGTTCATCTCTAACAAATGGGTCAGCTTTCTCTTGGGTGTTTCATTCCTACTTCACATCCAATACCTTTCAAACTGAACTCATCAAATGCCCCTAAAAAATGAGGAATCCTTCCTAATTTCCTGATCTTAATGTCTCAGAAACCCAAGCTTAAAATGTTATAGTCATACTTGATGGATCACTCTCCTTCATCGGCTACATCCAGCCGTCACTGACTTTAATTTTTACTTAACAATCTCTTTTTCCCTCTTTCTCTCCTTATCCCAACCCACACCCCAACTCTAGCTCAGGTTTCAACACCTCATACACCCAAGGAGCCAATCCCCATTCCCTCCCGGCCCACCTGTTTTCTACTATCATCATTTTGCTATTACTATCCTCAAAAATTCACAGTGGTTCACTATTTTCTATAATTTAAAATCTCAATTTATAAGCCTGCCTTTTAAGACCCCTCTAAAACATAGCTCCAAACCAACTTAACCAACCTGCTCAGGTCAGTCTCATCACTTCCCCAGGAACACCCAAGCCTAGTCCAGGCTTTTGCTTGATCCTTCTCAGCTCCAAAATGAAATGACTTTGTTGTTGTTGTTGTTATCTGCTTCATCTTTACCCCTTGTACTTCATACAATTTTATTTTTTTAAGATCTGAAGTAAATTACAATTCCTCCGTGATAGCACTCATAACTACCTGAGTGCTCTTGTCCCCAAAGACATACGATATGAGATCTATACTGTGTGATCGATAATATAATTTCTCACTTTTTTTTTTTTTTTTTTTTTTTTTGGTCTGGCATATTAGAGGTTCAATAGGTATTCATTCCTTCCTATACTCCTTATTCCCATCTAGACTGTAAACTCCTCAAAGGCACAAAATCATCATTTTTCCTAATCCTCCACAGTACCTAACATAAAATTGAACTCAACGCAGGTCACCAAAAATAACAGCTCAGTAATTTTTCCTATCCAAAACTATTTCTTAGAGAAATAAAAAGATGAGACAAAAACCTAAAAAACACAGTTGAAAATAATCCTGAACTAAACTATATAAATTAAGATTCCTGACTTCCACCTCTGATCTCCACTCAAAAATACTACAATCTCCTGACTCAAGAGGTAAATAATAATCCTGTGCTCATGACATCATAAGCACATAGTTTGGTAATGACTGTGAGAAGGTAGGGGGTAGGTAGGGATGAAGGAAAGCAAGTCAACTGAAAGAACAAGGTTGGAAGAACAAGCATGTGATCCTGTGTTTATTAAATGTGAACACTGCTCCTCATTCCTTTTTTTTTTTTTTTTTAATTAGCCATATTTTCAAACAACTTAATTTCAGAAGGAAAAACCTGACAGTTTTTTCAGCAGAGTCACTATCTGGAAGAGCCTCTACAAAGCCCAAGTGCTCTGAAAAAGCCACCTTCATCTTCATCAACGCAACATAACAAAATAGGATTCCTCCAGATACTGTGAGTAAACACTCACTCTGACTATAAGACAGACATCATTTATAAATCACTTAGGCATAAGGCAGACAACCTAAGTGGTCACAATGGACCTGCACAGATTTTGAAAAGAAACTGGTCTTCATTAACATACTCATAGGGGCACCTGGGTGGCTCAGTGGGTTAAAGCCTCTGCCTTCAGCTCAGGTCATGATCTCAGGGTCCCGGGATCGAGCCCTGCATCGAGCCCCGCATCGGGCTCTCCGCTCTTCAGGGAGCCTGCTTCTCCTCTCTCTCTGCCTGCCTTCTGCCTACTTGTGATCTCTGTCTGCCAAATAAATAAATAAAATCTTTAAAAAAAAAAGAAAGAAAAGAAACATACTCATATAATCCAGTCTTAATTATCCATAAATGAATTACCCAATTTACAGGATTTCTGAGGCATAATCTTTAAACCAAGTTTGACTGTTCTTCACCATCAGTATATACCCTCCTCACCATCAGGTAATATAGGGCTTAGAAACGCAAATTCATTTCAACATCAATATGATCCTCAAAACATTAAAATAAATCTGGCTTAAGAAAATTATCAAACCAAGAAATTTTCATATTAAATTCTGAATTACTTATATTACTGTACCCTACAACAGCAGAGATAACTGGAAGTTAATGCCCTTAAAACATGATACTGTCCTTACCAAAAGCTCTTGAGGATAAGCCAGCCACAGCCTACAGGCCCACAGTACAATGTGAGACAGGCACAAACAGAGCTCAGCATAGTGAGTAAAGTGTGAAGACAAAAACTTCTACAAGAATCCTCTGTCTCCTGGATGATCCCTTTAGGCCAAGATGGTCCAGAAGAGAAATCGAAGAGTTACAATGTACCGGTGCCTGCCTGACTCCTTGCCCCTGAGTTCCTGGACCAGAAGGCTCAACACTTTTTAAATTCATCCTTTGTTCAAGGACCTACAATGACTCTATTGACCCTTCCATGAACACCCAACAGAGTCTGGCCTCTGAGTCCCCTCCACCCTCTTGCCTGCTCTACCCATGACTTGACCACCCACATTCTCTCCAGTCCCTCTCATTTATTACCCCGACAAACACAACTTAGTCATTCATACCACCACTGCACACTGTACATTCTATACTTTTTGCCTGGAAGATCTTTTATTTTCTTTTACTCTTAACACAGAATAGCTATTTCATTTACTTGAATGTCACACATATTTCATAGATAAGGATGGACAAGTAAATTGTCCAAGATCACACAGTCCAGATTTGAACCAAGTTCTACCTCCATTGGCCATGCCTCTTTATGACTCTAATCCACAGCCTCCAAGTCCATTTCAAATTTTGCTGATTCAGAAATCTTCCCTAATTAATTTCACAGATTCTCTTACTTCTAGTTTTCTAGCCTTTATATATTCCATTTATAGCACATTAAACTTGGTTATGTTTATATGTTGTGTCCTAAATGTTAAAGCTTGTAACAGTGTGCCTTCCCATTTATATATACCACCTTCCACAACCCACCCCTGTCCCAAAGGCAAGGACACTTGTCTTTATATCCTTTCTATCTTCCCAAAGCCTGTCACTGGAGCTTGGAGACAGCTTAATCCACAAGAATGCTCAATCATTATTCAGCAAGGATTCCTTACTTAAAAAAAAAACAAAAACAAAAACAAAAACAAAACACAGAGGCACCTGGGTAGCTCAGTCAGTTGACCATCTGACTCTTGGTTTCAGCTCAGGTCATGATCTCAGGGTCATGTGTGACCTGTGTGAGACTCTGCACTCGTGTCAGACTTGGCACTCAGTTTGGAGTCGGCTTGAGATTCTCTCTCCCTCCCCCAGTGCCATTCCCACTTGTGCTCGTGCTTGCGGGTGCTCTCTCTCTCTCTCTCTCAAATAAATAAATCTTTTTAAAAAAACAAACTTTCTTCTCTCATACTAAAAAATCAACTGAGTTCAGGCATTCACACAACTGTCCTGCATCTATATTCCAGTTACACAGATTTTAATTATCTGAATTTATCAGGGGCTGTTGAGAAGATTTCACAGCTCCTAAGTTTCCACAGGGAAGACGCTGCTGAAGCCACAATTCGAAGCACTTTCTCAAAATTTTTCCTTGATGGGATGAATGTTTGGGTAAAAGAGGGAGCCTCACAAGGATCTGCCAGGATCCTTGGCATGCTTAAGCATGCTTGAGAAGCTCGAAAACTTTACAACTGGCCCACAGTGCCCCCATATCAATCCGAAATTTTATTTTTAATATTGTTACTCCATCATATGGTTATATATATTGAATCTCGAAACCCCAAACAACGATTTCTGAGAAATGGGAATAGTGGCAGACTATTAGGCTGCCCTAGGCTTATTCTTACTTATTCAACTGCTTCAATTCCCACCCCACCAGCCACCAAATAATAAATGTAAGAGGAAGTTTATATAAATAGACATAAGTATACTTTCCGCCTAGGGACACTTTTCTTATACTCCTAACAAAGAATAACTATTTCATTTGCTTGAATGCTCATACATATTTTATAAATAAGGATGGAGAAATAAATTGTCCAAGGTCACATAGTAAATGCCATAATCAAGATTTGAACCAAGTTCTATCTAACTTCATAGGTCATGCCTCTTTATGACTCTAATCCACAGCCTCCAATTCCATTTCAAATTTTGCTGATTCCAAAATCTTCCCTAATTTATCTCATTGATATAACTAGAATTTCCCAGACATCACTAATATCAGCATCAACCGGGGCATCTGGGTGGCTCAGTGGGTTAAAGCCTCTGCCTTTGGCTCAGGTCATGATCCCAGGGTCTTGGGATAGAGCCCCACATCGGGCTCTCTGCTCAGCGGGGAGCCTGCTTCCTCCTCTCTCTCTCTCTCTCTCTCTCTCTCTCTCTCTCTGCCTGCCTTCTCTGCCTACTTGTGATCTTTGTCTGTCAAATAAATAAATGAAATCTTAAAAAAAAAAAAAATCAGCATCAACCGACTCAGAAATTAAAACAATTATTAATAGTCAACAGACTCAGGGAAGGTGATTCTGATTTTTAAAAATTTGATCTTACCCTCCAAATTAAATCTTTTTTCAACAGGGGTCCCCAGAAGTAGGAGATTAAGGAAGTATTTCCAAGTTGTTGGTGACCTAACTCCACGAAGTCCAACTAAAATTACCATTCATTACTGTTCAGCCTGCCTTATACATGTCAGCATACAGCCCTTTCCCTGGCAAAGGTTTACATTTTTTTTTTCCCACAAGGGAGTCTCTGGCATTGAACTGCCAGAAAAGAAATGAAAGGGATAAGTCAAGTCAGGCAACAACAAAAAATTAGTAATAGTTTGGGAATTATCTTCCTTCCATCTTTCCTTCCTGCTTGAATGCTTAATGCCCAAAGTGGATATCTGTTCAATTCTAAATTATTCATGTTAATGGATAATTATCGGCAGAAAGGTGCTGATAATCCGAAATGGAAAAAAAATTGAAAGATAATCTATTCCAGTTTTGGAAGATCTTTTCAGCATATTTACCTTCTCAATTATTCCTAGCATGAGCTAATATTTGTATTCATTTGCGATCACTAAGTACATAGTAACTGGCCACTTACTCAGGGAGGTGCTCTGAGGCATGCCGGGTAGCTAGTGGAAATTAGAACAAGACTGGCATTCACACTCCAGATGAGCAACATCAATTTCATTTATTTTACAGTTCTGTTCAGCCTTCAAAATATCAATAGACTAGCACAGCAGGTTGGTTCCTAAACTTTAAAAGAACTGTTCAGAAAAACAATGAGGACAAAGAGTATAATTGTTTGCCTATAATGTATTCATTTGTAAATTACTACACAGCAAATGTTTAATTATAAATTCGATTCTCCCTAGTCACCCACTATGTTCCTGCTGTCTTCTCCACCGCACCAGAAATGCAGTCTCGTTCACTAGGAAAGAAATTTTCTAAATGTTTTTTAAAAACTTAGGATTTGCTATCTTTTTGGACTAGCCTCACGACTACCTCTTCTTGCCCTTTTCCACCTTCGAAACAGATTTTGAAAGACAAAGGGATCCAACCTCCTCAAGGACCTCCTAAACATATAGTAGGACTGAAAAATTACCAACTTCTGGTTGTTCTAAAAAGCATTTTACATAGTTATAAAAATATGAGGAAAATAATAAATTCTCATATAAAAATATGAGTAAAATAACAAATTCTGCTAATTCTTGCTTTTGCATTTACGAAAAGGAAACCCCCTGAAGAGTGTGGGGGAGACTCTCTTACATATAATTTCACCAGTCCACTTCTTCCAACTTAATTTCCTATCCGTTTTGTGCCCAGAGGAACCACCCAGGTTAGACAGACTACCTAGACGAGGGAGAGGGAGCGGTGGGGAGGGAGACGGAGAAAGACTCAGAAACTCAGGGAGCCTCAGAGACTCGGAGCTCTGGTCCTTGTGAGCCGACAAGCTAAAAATACGCCGGCCCAGTAAACAAATCCCATTCCATCCCGACCGGAGCCACACCGTTAACCTAGTAATTACGAGAAGAGGAGTGAGATCACGCAACCCCCGGCTTACTCATCATCAGCTTCTAAAGTTTCCATCGGCTCATGGCAACTTTTCTTTTTTCTAAAGTTCATAAGCCTGCCCTAGAATCAATCGATCTCTCTCTTTCTCTCTCTCTCTCTCTCTCTCTCTCTCTCTCACACACACACACACACTCTCACACACACTTCTTTTTCGCTCCCTTCCTCCATTACTGGACGCACCTCAGTTTGGCTATCTACAGGGGAGAACAAGCTTGTTTTCTTTTCGTTGCACTTTTATACTCAGACTTTTATGAACTTTATCCTACTATAGGGATAGGACAGGGGGTCCGCACACTCTTAACCACCTTAAAACTCCACCATCCCTCCCCGAAAGTCTCGCTGACAAGGGGGCGACCGTCCAAACTGCCCAGCACAGCTTAGGAAAAGAAGCCAAGAACCGGGGTGGGAGCGAGGAACACGGGACGCAGGTGAAAGGGAGAAGTAACGGGGAAAAGGTTGGGACGAAGCAAGGCACAGTCGGGGCGAGGAGGGGTTGCCGGGAGGCGGTGGCTCCGGGTGAAATATAATCAGAAAGGAGAAGGGGGACAGTGGAGATCAGAGGGTCGGAGTTTGGGAGTCTGAAGAGACGGGAGGGGCGGGAGCAGACGGGGAGGAGGGTGACAGGGCAGGGGGCTCCGTTACCCTCGCGGCTCCCGGGGCAAGGCCCTAGGCCGGGGCGGAGCGCGGGGCCCGGCCGCCTCTCCTCATTCCTCGGCTGTGACCCCGGGGTCCGGCTGGCCCCTCCCCCGACGACGATGGAGGCGGAGGCGGTGGCGGAGACTGCGACCGCGGCTGTTGCTCCGCAGAGGATGAGGAGCTGGAGCCAGACGGCACTGATCAGGACTGGCCTCCCCCAGTGGTTTTTTGCCTGCTCCACACCCCGTCGCCACTCCGACTCCGCGGCTGGTTCAGGATCGGTGGCTTTCGGCCGTCCGGCCGGAAACTAGCGCCAGTTTCCGGCCGGAGCGGGTTGGTGGTGACACCCAAGCAGCCCCCCAGGCATCCTCCTGCCAGGCCCCACCCCGCTCCGCCCGGCCCCATGGCAGCCCCGCCTTTAGCACCGCTCCCCTGGCTCTGGCCAGTTTGGCGCCTGCCCCGCGCGTGACCCCGTGTTTTCCTGGCCAGTGTTCTTGAGGCCTCTGATCTGGAGAGTTCTTGAAGCGGAGCTGGAGGGGTCCAGAGGTGGCTCTTGAGACTTTGGGGCAGAGTCAGTTGGATACAGCCCTTTGGGAAGAAGCAAAAAGAGGCGGGTAGTTCTGGAAAAGTGAGAAGGGTGAAAATACTTTCGAAGTAGAAGACTGAAATTCTAGTTACTCTTCGCGGTCATTCTGGACTGACCAGAGGAAAATTAACAGTGCTTCTTCCAGACTAAGTCTCCACCCAGTTTTGCAGTCGTCTTCCATCACACGTGAAGTTAACATACCCTTCTCTTTTAACACTCAGTACTTAATTACTTGCAAAATGATGTCATGTATGCCTCAGCCCAATAGAAAAAAGTTAAGTATCGCTGTTTTATTAGTGCGTTTTAACAGCATCACAGCATAATTCAATTCAAATATTTCTTGAGTCCCTACTATGTGCAAGGTACTGTGCTCATTTATACTGGGGACACAAATGAATAAGACATAATTCCAGGCATCAAGGATCTTACACTTTAGGGGCGCCTGGGTGGCTCAGTGGGTTAAAGCCTCTGCCTTCGGCTCAGGTCATGGTCTCAGGGTCCTGGAATCGAGCGCCAAGTCGGGCTCTCTGCTCAGCAGGGAGCCTGCTTCCCCCTCTCTCTCTGCCTGCCTCTCTGCCTACTTGTGCTCTCTCTCTCTCTCTCTGTGTCAAATAAATTAATCTAAAAAATCTTTAAAAAAAAAAAGGATCTTACACTTTAGTAAAATACGTGAAACTATATTATATAATACAGCTCACATATGTGCTCTGTGAGGAACAATGGGCTAGGGCATAAACTTCAGCATATAGCAGACCTTCCATATTTATTGAATAAACAAATAAATATTAGGAGAATGTGAACTAAGAAGAGCCATTTAATCAATACCTCTTTGTGACAAACACAAAATGGGGCCAGCCCCTGCTATAACCTTACCAAAGAAATCCTAAATTTTAATTTAGATTCCTAGCATCCTGGCACCTGATCTGCATATTCAAAATGTTTATTGTCTAAATTGTGCCCATTAGGCCTCCTTAAGAACGAATACTGTACCACAGTCAACTTTTCCCCTTAATACTTCCTGAGGTCTTTAGTCTCAAATGGCAAGGGTGGAGCATAGACATTTTGGAATTACCCAGCTCAGGACTAAAAAATGGACATCTGAAACAGGAAACTGCCTAGACGGGCAGCTATATCTCCTGGGGACACCCAAGGTTTAGAGTTGATTTAGGGCCGTGCCAAGGCCAAGAAGGTCAGAGTGTCTTGCAGGAGGCACACCCAGGACCAACAGCACAAGTTGGCAAGCAGAGCCATTTGGCCTGGGCTTCAGCTATGGGGACTGCACATTTGGGCTACTGTTCCATGGCAAATTTGAGGAAGAGGGTAGAATAAGATGTGGTCATCTAAGTTGGTTCTAAGTGAATTCCATTGATCACAACCATCCCTTGCTAGCTAAATCTGAGGTAGGAGGACAGGTCCACAGATGAGGAGCCTCAAAAATCTATATTTTCTTGTTTCACCAAAGCCCTCCCAGGACAAGGTAATGCTGATCTGTTGACTATGTCTTTCCAGTCTTAACTCCACTACCACCACCTTATTAGAACCAGGTACAGAGTTCAAAGACACTCTCCAGCCTTATTATTACAAGGCAGACTTTTACTTTTGGCAGTGACCACAAAAAGTTTCCATATTTGAAAGCAGGGCCAAACTCAATTAAGTAACCACAAATTTACAGGCTTGCCTGGAAATTTAGGGGCCAGGAAGTGATGGGGTTGCAGTTGCTTTGTGCCTGTTTCTTGCTCTGACCATCCATCACTCATTGTTGTTTGTGCAATTGCTCAATGGGCCTCTTGTTTTGGGTCAGCCCAGGCTATGTGGGTAGCAGTGTGGTCAGCCAGGCTGGGAGCCAAGCCACCTGGATTCTGGTCCCAGCTCAGCCAGCCCCTAAGCCATTAAGTGACTCCCTTCCTATTCCTATGTGTCAATTTCTCTGCCTAGAAACTGGGGACCTCTTCTGTAGTGATCTGTAGCCATTTGGGCTGTCACAATGCTGAATGTTCAGAAGCAGCTGTCTGATGCCAGAACACAGCTGATTATTTTTTGCTGCCAGGTAAAAGAATAGTTAAAAAAAAAAAAAAAAAAAGAAAGAGAGCAGCAGAGAAAATTCTACAAGTGTACCAGCCACATACCCTCATCTGCCATTCAGTACTAAGTTCTCTTCCAACCTAAGGCCTGTTTTTGTTTACTCATCTTAGCAATTCGAAGGGATGCTCTAAGGAGTTCCCTGAACTTCCACTTCACTTTAAGCAAGAGCAGAAAAAACAGAAAAACTTAAAGGAGCATTGCACCAGAAAAACTAAAAGGAGCGACTATTTCAATACTAGTTAATGGATAGAGTGGGGAAAATGTTCAGAGAAAGCTATTTTGCAGCTAACCAGGAAAAAAAAAAAGAAAAAAAAGCAATTGTTTGCATTTATATGCTCCTGTGGTGGGACAGAACACCAAACCAAAATAACTTCCTTTCCACTACCACCACTATAATTAAAACCAGTGGTCCAGTGGAGTTTCAAAACAGCATATTGTACGTGCCTAAGAACCTCAGACTGACTGAGAATTTGGGAGACTGAAAACCAGGAATCTAAATATTTTTAAAATACACACAGTTCTGGGCACCTGGGTGGCTCAATCAGTTGAGCATCCAGCTCTGAATTTTGGCTCAGGTCGTGATCTCAAGGTTGTGGGATGGAGCCCCACATCTGGCTCTGCTCAGCAGGGCATCTGCTTGAGATTCTGTTCCTCTCCCTGTTTCTGCCCCTCTCCCTGCTCATGCTCTCTCTCTCTTCTCTCAAATAAGTAAACCTTTAATAATAAGTAAATAAATAAATATATCCACAGTTCTTTTTCTTTTCTAGGTATAATTGTCATACCACATTGTATCAGCTTCGGTTGTACAGCATAATGAGTCAGTATTTGTGTGTATTGTGAAATGATCGCCACAATAAGGCTAGTAGACATCCATTATCATAGTTACAATTTTTTCTTGTGATGAGAACTTTTAAGACTTACTCTCTTAACTTTAAAATATGCAAGACAGTAGTATTATTAACTGTAGTTGCCATCCTTTGCATTACTTCCCCAGGACTTACTTATTTTATAACTGCAAGTTTGTATCTTTTGACCTCTTTCACTGGTTGCCCATCCCCACCCCACTCCTCTCCTTTGGCAACCACCAATCTGTTCTCTGTATCTAAGAGCTCAAGCTGAGCCTTTTTGTTTTGTTGCTTTGTTTTGTTTGTTTGGGTTTGTCTGTTGTCGTTTTTTGGTTTTTTTTTTTTTTAGATTTCACATATTAGTGAAATCATACAGTATCTCTCTTTGTCTGATTTATTTCACTTAGCATAATACCCTCAAAGTCCATCTATGTTGTCACAAATGGCAAGATTCCATGTTTTTATGGCTGAATAATGTTCTTATATATATGTTATATATATAAAACATGTTTATGTATATATATATATATATATATATGGATGTCGATATACCACAATTTCTTTATCCATTCAGCTACCGATGGACACTTAGGCTGTTTCCATGTCTTGGTTATGGTAAATAATGCTGCAGTGAACATGGGGTGCGTATATCTTTTTGAATTAGTGTTTTCATTTTCTTGGGATAAATACCCAAAAATAGAATTGCTGGATCATCTGATATTTCTATTTATAATTCTTAAAGGAAACTCCATCCTGTTTTCCATATTGGCTCCACCAATTCAAATTCCTACCAACAGTGCACAAGGGTTCCCTTTTCTCCACATCCTCGCCAACACTTGTTATTTCTTCTTTTTGATGATGACCACCATAACGTGTGTGAGGGGATAGTTCATTGTGGTTTCGATTTGCATTTCCCTCATGATTACTCATGTTGAGCACTTATTCATGTGTCTGGGGGCCATCTGCATGTCTTCTTTGGAAAAAATGTTCAAATCCTCTGCCCATTTATTAATCAGATTGGTTTTTTGCTATTAAATTGTGTAAGTTCATAATGTATTTTGGACATTAACCCATTATTGGATAGATGATTTTGATTTCTTTTGCTCTTTGCATAAGTTTTTAGTTTGATGTAGTCCCTCTTGTTTATTTTTGCTTTTGGTGCCTTTGCTTTTGGACTCAGAGCCAAAAAAATCAAGACAGATGTCACCTATGTTTTCTTGTAGGAGTTTTATGGTTTCAGGTCTTAAATTCAAGTCCTTACCCCATTTTGAGTTTATTTGTGTGTGTGGTGTAAGATATTTTGTGTATTGTAGTTTAGCTTCATCCTTTTTTGCACGTGGCTGTACAGCTTTCCCAACATTTATTGAAGAGACTCTCCTTGCCCCCACTGCATGTCATAGAATACGTGGGTGTCTTTCTGGGCTCACTATTGTGTTGCATTGATCTATGTGTCTGGTTTTATGTCAATATCTTACTTTTTTATTATAATAGTTTTGTAATATAGTTTGAAGTCAAGGAGCATGATGCCTCTAGCATTGTTCTTCTTTCTCAAGTTTACTTTAACACCTCAGGGTCTTTCGTGGTTCCATACACATTTTAGGATTGTTGGTTCTATTTCTGTGAAAAGTGTCATCGGAGTTTTGATAGGGATTGCATTGAATCTACGGATTGCTTTGGATAGAATAGACATTTTAACAATATTAATTCTTCCACTCCCTGAGCATGGACTATTTTTCTGTATCTTCTTCAGTTTCTTTCATTGATGTCTTATAGTTTTCAGTGTACAAGTCTTTCACCTCCTTGACTAAATTTATTCCTAGTATTTTATTCTTTCTGATGCAATTGTAAATGGGATTTTCTTACTTTCTTTTTCTGATACGTCATAAGTTAGTGTATAGAAATACAACAGATTTTTGTATATTGATTTTGTATCTTACAACTTTATTGAATTCCTTTATTAGTTCTAACATACCTGGTTCTTATAAAGCTAAACACATTTCTACCCTATTACCTAGCAATTCCATTCCTGGGTATTTACCCAATGGAAATGAAAACATATGTACACAAAAAGCTTATACATGAATATTCAAAAACTGTTTTATTCACAATTGACCCAAACTGAAAATATCCCAAATGTCTACCAGCAGAAAAATAGACAAATAAATTGATCAAACAATGGGACACATATTTTAAAAATGAACTCCCTTTAAACATGGATAAATCTCAAAATCATTCATTGAGCAAAAGAAGCCATTTATATGAAGTTTGAGAAGAGACAAAGGTAATCTTGAAAATAGAAATTAAACCATGGTTGCCTAGGAATGCCTGGGTGGCTCGGTTGTTTAATTAAGCCACTGCCTTTGGCTCAGGTAGATCCTGGAGTTCCGGGATCAAGTCCCACATCGGGCTCCCAGCTCTGTGGGGAGTCTGCTTCTCCCTCTGACCTTCTTGTTGGGGTCCGTGATCAAAGGAGCGAGACTGATACAAAGCGAAGGTCAAGCAAAGCTTTATTTTGCGCCAGCACGGAGAATCAAACCAACTTGCCGGGGACGTCTCTTAAGGAGAGAGCGACCACCCCCAGCTTCACAGACTAGCTTTTATAGAGCAAAGGCCATGTGGTTGAGCCTGGCCAATGAAATTGTCTCCACCTGGCCTGACTCGTCCTTGTATTCTGGGCTCTGTTATCTCCACCTGACCTGACCCATCCTTGTATTTGGGCTCTGTTAGCAAGGACTGGTCGACCATATTTTACTGGTTTCCCAGACTTGCTTTTAAGGAAGTTCCTCGGGGGAGGTGGGGGCAGGGTCAGTTTAAGTTTTACTGCACAAACAACAAAATGGCTGTTTAACCGAGATGGAGTCGCTCTGGCTAAGTAGGCCCCTACACTTCTCGCCGCTCATGCTCTCTTTCTCTCTCTTTAATAAATAAATAAATTCTTTAAAACAAAACAAAACAAAAAAAAGGGGAAGTAGGAGGGCATGAAGAAACTTTCTAGGTGATGGAAATCTTCTCTGTCTTAATGGGGTAGCTGTTACACATGTACCTCAAATTGTATACTGAAGCTCTGTGCATTTCACTGTGTGAATTTTACCTCAATTTTAAAAAGAGAAAACAAATATCCTGTGTTCCTTTGTAACACTTAACCAAGTTATAAATTCACATTTACTTGTGGATTATTTTACTGGTATTTGCTTCATCCATTAGATTGTGAAGCTCCACAAATTCATCATTTTGTTTACAGTACCTAACACAGTGCTTGACCCATGCTACGCATTCATTAAATATTGAATGAATGAATGAATTGACAGTTGAGAACCACTGTTTTGGTAGCACATATCAGACTCTTTTAACAGAGTCACATCCAGGGATGCCTCAGGGGCTTAACTGGTTGGCCATCCAACTGGATCTCACCTCAGGTCTATATCTTCAAGCCCCACATTGGACTCCACGCTGCGTGTGCAGCCTAGTTTTAAAAAAAGAGTCACAGCCAGACTCATAATAGTATAACTGGGTCTCTGTATTCATAGGACCTCTGTGTCTTTGTACCATTGCGAAATTATGCTTCCTAAAATACTCCATTGATATTTTCTCTTTTCAAAAGCTGCAGCATCCTGTTCTTTACTTAACCAATGTCTGTGCCCCTTTTTCCTCCTTGCTTATAGAACCCTGATTACGTTCAAGTGGCCACCCTTCTGTACATGACCACAGGCTACTGAAGAGATTGGCTCCAGTGGAGAGGTAGAGGCTGCATGGAAAGGAGATGGGTGAAACACTGAGATATCTGAGCCAATTATGAGGTTTCAATCCCCTTGTCTGTGCTTGGTTTAGGCATATGATAAAGTTCTGACCAATGTGAGATTCAGGGAAATGTGCTTGACTTCTTTTCTCTTACAAAGAGATAGAAATAAAAAAAGACTCTCTGCTGCTGTTGACTGTTGTTGGATCTGGAACTGTTGTCCTGGTCAGGGGACAAGACAACATACTAAGGATGGCCAAGCAAAAAGATGAGAACAACCTGGGTCTTGGGTGAACTGCTGAATTAGCCAACCCTGAGGGGTCCTCCTTGGAATTCTTATTATATGACATAATACATCTTCCTTATTGTTTAAGCCATTTTGAATTCAGTTTTTCTATTATCTGTAACCAAAAGCATCTCAACTAATAAAAACCCATCAACAGCTCTTCAATATCTATAGGATAAAGTCAGAAATCCTTAGTCTGCCCTGTAAGATCCTATATAATCTGACCCCAGCCTAGTCCTAACTCCAGAATATGGCTTGCCAATTTGTGTTCTACATTCTTCACCACCAGCAGTTTGCTGGTAAATACTAACAAGCAGCTTTCCAGGAGGAAAGAATCCCGACTTTTAGCATTTACCGACTTCCATGCTGTAAATACGCCTATCCATGACAATTTCATGCTACTACGTCACTGAACATGAACTTGGAAAAGAGATGGGCAATCAGGACTAGCAAGCCAATGAGACCACACCACCATGCTACCATCCAGCTTTCTCTCCTCTGGCCATAAATTTTCTCCCCAGAATTCAAGGCCCAATCTGTATCATCTCCTTTTAAAGACTTCCTGTAAAATCCCAAACTATGATTGTCTTTACCAGTTGGAATCTAACAGTTGCCTTGAATTGTTTTTCCCAGGTATTTTCTAATAAGTCAACTATTTAATCAACTAATGAAAAAAACCTAGGAATAATAAAACAGCAAGAGAGAAGAGTTCAGTGAACCATTTTTGTTCCTGCAGCTTCTAAGAGGTTCCTAGCATTAGGCTTTAGGGGAGCTCTGATAGAAAGTCCGGGCCACCAGGCCTTATGAGCACTAAAGATTGCAGGAGGTACTTTGTTGTAAATAGGACTTATCAGCTCTCAATTATTGCAAGTGCTGGTTCCCGGGAGAACCATGTTAGGACATTATCTAAAGGGCTCTTGGCAAGGTTGGGCGTGTTCCTATTCTGGTCCCGACAAATCCCCTGAGGATGTGAGAATGGGCTTCTTTGGCCATCAGAGGCCTAGCAACAGGTGGGTACGGAAGAAAAGCCTGTTCCTGAGGCTTTGCAGACAGCGAGTGCAACCTTAACCTGATTGGAACGCCCGCCAGGTGGGTCAGCCTCATCTGTATCTCACAGGCAACACACCCTCTGCTTTGGAGGAAATGCAAATAATTAGACTGCCAACGTTGGCTGAGGCAATGAGGAGAGGCTGGGCAATGGAGTGACTAAGTCAGTGTGTCCCCTGACTAGGTCAGCCCTAGGAGACAGGCCAAATTCAGGCTACTGGAAACTGACAGAACATTCAGGAGATAGAAGATGTGAAACTGCACCGAACTGCCCTTTTTTTGTGTGACTAATGGTGCACATTGAACTCTATAGGTACTACACACAAAGAATGTTTTCTAAATTATAAATATATGCTTTTCCCCCTTTATCAGAGAACTCTAGGATTGAGTGACTATATCAAATTGGCATCTACCAGAATCTTTCTCAGTAATGTACCCTCTGTCTATTGCTTTCCAAGTTACTGAAATGATGAGCATTAGTTCCCACATTACTTATGGTCTGTGGACAAGCCTGGGCATCATAGCAACTCCTCATAGAGAAGTAAACAGATGATAGTTTTTTCAGCTGGAAAATAATCTGGAATTGAAAAATGTCATCATTGAGACACCTGGGTGGCTCAGATGGTTAAGCATCTGCCTTTGGCTCAGGTCATGATCTCAGGGTCCTGGCATCAAGCCCCACGTCAGGCTCCCTGCATAGCAGGAGCCTGCTTCTCCCTGTCCAACCCGCTTGTGCTCTCTCTCACTATCTCTTGTCACTATCTGTCTCTCTCTCGCAAATGAATAAATAAAATTTTAAAAAAAGAAGAAGAAGAAGAAAAATGTCACCATTACTTAGGTTACCTCAGGTTACACTTGCCCTAGTGTGTTAGGGAACCTTCCCATTTGAAGAAGAGATGAGACCCTAAGGTCAGAAGAAATGGGTAGAACAAGACCAAGAACTAGGGAGGGATCTATGGATGAGTAAAGTACTACAGGAGTACCTAAGAGAAAAGTGTAAAACCTGAGGGACATTTAAAAAGGAGGCATCGACTACGGGAAGAGAAAGGAAGGCAAACTAAAGGGCTGAATAATGAGACCCAGTTAGATGAAGGTTGCCAAGTGCTAATCTAGGATGTTGGACCTGTCACAAATTCTAAGTGGGCTAGCTCCCCACAGGCGGTGCCCCTCTCCCCCTCCCTCAGGCCAGAGATCACACACAGCTGGCAGCTCTGCTCTTACTTGCCAGTAAATGATACTGAATATAGCACCAGACTACTTGCCTCCTTGTCTAGATCCTCTACAGGAGCAACAAAACTCAATGAAAGGGGAATTAATACAATTCAGTGAATTCTGTCCCTATTTTTAAGTGCCCACCATGCACAAGGCATACAAAGATACAATCATCGCCCTCAGGGAGCTTTCATGAGCAAGACTAGACTTTAGTAATCCAAATCCTTCTGTGCCTGACACATTTCCTTCACCTTATCCAAGAAGGAAGATGGAAGGTGATACAGACTCAACAAGACAATGTGGCCTTTGACTACAGACATTCATTCCTGAAAGAAGCTGAAAGAGCTGATTATTGCTACCCATACAGTACACTTTGTCATTGATTTCCTGCTTCCTCCTAGGCTTTCCTTTTGATCTTTAGTTTCCTCCTCCTCTCCTTCTCTAGATGAAAAGTATTTACAGGCCCTCCTGCAGCAAAAAGCTTCTAACACTGAGAAAGAGTGGATGAAAGTCACTTAGCACAGAAACACAACTCAGGGAGTTGGTGTTGCTCCGGCCTATTCCAGGGGTTATCCTCACCACTGGACAAACACAAAACTCAGATTACACTGCAGATTCGGCTCGTTACTAGTGTCCCTCCCTAAACCTAGGCTAGTTGTTTGGGGTTTTTTTTTAACGTCTGAATCCATTGTCAATACCTCTACGCTGAGTCATTACCTTTTCTCCACAACCACAATCTTAGCTCATTACCTCTGACCTCAACTACTGTAAAAGAACTCCCCAGCTGTTCTCTTGCCTACAATCCCTCTCTTCTCTTACCACTCCTCATGCCTTGCCTAAAACTAAGGTCTAGTTGGGGCACCTGGGAGGCTCAGTTGGTCAAACTCAGGTCTCGATCTCAGAGTTGTGATTTTGGCTCCACGTTGGGTGTAGAACCTTCTCAAAAAAAAAAACAAAAAAAAACAAAAAAAGGGATGCCTGGTGACTCAGTTGGGGGTCTGCCTTCGGGTGAGGGGGGGGGGGGAGGG
Source organism: Enhydra lutris kenyoni (assembly GCF_002288905.1). Lineage (NCBI taxonomy): Eukaryota > Metazoa > Chordata > Mammalia > Carnivora > Mustelidae > Enhydra > Enhydra lutris. The sequence continues at coordinate 3,341,747 of NW_019154172.1, read as the reverse complement.
GGTGGGGGGGGTGGAGCTTAACCCTGCAGAAGAACGGGCTTTGGGCTGTTTCCTTTGAATCTCACCGGAACCTTCACACCCTCGTAGGTTACAGTTTACTGAGAGGTGTGTATTCCCTTTTTAGTCTCTCTCCCTGTGAGTTTGACAGGGGCCCTCTGTGGTGCTCTGTGCCCACCAAATACATACTTATGTGACGATGGTCTTGACATTCATTTTTCCTTTTCCTTTTATTTAAAATGGTCTGCTCAGAGTCCCGGTCCATCATCCATTTTCTGGTTCCCCAGCTGTGGCCAGCAAGCAGTGGGAATGCTGCTGAGGCCACAGCCTTCCCTCCCCCAACCCGCGACCCAAGGGGTGGATCCTGCCACAAACCCTGGGAACAGTTCCAAAGGCCTTCACCTCAGTAGAAGGAAAACACGGTGTCTCTTCCCAAAGACTTACTGCCACCCACGCTCTTTCTTCCGTGACAGGCCTCCCATGGGTAAACTTTGCTAATAAAAAAGGTCCCAGATAATTAGTAGAGGGAATTGGAATCAAAGACAGAACTAATGGAAGACACCATCTTTGTGTCCTATTTAGTAAAACTAGTATCTGAGCAGAACAATAGGAAGCTTCTGTGTGTTCTGAGGGGAGACAATAGACCAGAAAAGACAAGGACAGGGAATTAGTAGTAGAAATTATAAACAGTGATTCCCAGGTGACAAATCATACACCCTCAGGCTTGTACAAGGGACTGCTCTACTCTGAGACCTGAACTTGAAAAGGCACCATTCTGACCTTCTTCTGGCCATATCTCTCTAGAATGAAAAGTCTGTAGAATCTGGAGACAGGCATATCCAGAAGCCAGGTACTCTTTTCTACAGCACCCTCTGGGTACCTGGAAGTCTGGAATTCCCGGTCCAAATTTTCTGAGCCAGCTTCCAGAGCCTGCATAGGACTCTTCCCTGGGTCTGGACTCCCTAGGGTGAACACTATCAACAATAGGCCAGCTCACCACGCTTTGCCATATTCCAGAAACAACCCCAGGAGTCCAGTTATTCTAAATTTGAACCTGGCCTTACAAGTTATTATGAAAATGAATTTGTCAAGGTGGGAATAAAACATTTTTATCTAACAACTTGCTAGCTTTTATTTTTAAAGATTTTATTTATTTATTTGAGAGAGAGAAAGAGCATGAGAAGGGGGAGGGTCAGAGGGAGAAGCAGACTCCCTGCCAAGCAAGGAGCCGATGTGGGATTCAATCCCGGGACTCCAGGATCATGACCTGAGCCGAAGGCAGTCGCTTAACCAACTGAGCCACCCAGGCACCTCCAACTTGCTAGCTTTTAAATATTTAGACATACGGTATATAGGGTCTCTATTTGTACTCTTGCCTCAGGCCCCACAAATGTCAGCGGTGACATTTTATTTTATTTTAAATTTTATTTAAAATAAAAAGTGCTTGGAATGAGACAACTATATACATATATATATATTTTTTTTAATTTTATTTATTTATTTGTTAGAGTGAGAGAGAGAGAGCAGTCAGGAAGAGTGGCAGGCAGAGGGAGAAGCAGGCTCCCCGTGGAGCAAGGAGCCTGATGCGGGACTCGATCTGAGGATACTGGGATCATGACCTGAGCCAAAAGCAGCCGCTCAACTGACTAAGCCACCCAGACATCTGGAGACAACTATATATTTAAGAGAAAATATGTGGGAGCTCCCCTCTACTTGCTATATGGGATGCTGTCTGACTCGTGAATCACTTAATAAAATCAATTCAACCATCAAATTAAAAAAAAAAAGAAAAATATTCTTCTCTGCTATTGATTAAAAGCCTTGACTACAAACCTAGATTTTTATTACAGCTACTGATTTACCTGGAAATTTTTCTCTAAAACCAAGTAGACCCCTATCAAATAATTATCTGTATCTAAAGATTACACTTTTCCTAAAAATGCTTAGTGTAACAAAATATTATTGGCACTTGGTTTCCTAGATTCCAAGCAACGGTGTGGATCCTGGCCTCTAGTTGCCTTATCTCCCAGAGCTCTGCGGTCTGCTGGGGCTGCTCCTCCCACCTCTTCTCCCCAGCTTGGCCTCAGTCTCCCTCATCCCACTTCCATTAGCCAGCCTTCTAATAAATCAAAATTGATATAGTTTTTAAGTACATAATTGATTTTCTTAAAGATCGGTTTATTTGAGAGAGAGAAAACATTTGCCCAGGCACACAATGGGAGGAGCAGAAGGAAAGAGAATCTCAAGCAGACTCTGGGCTGAGTGTCAAGCCTGTCTGGGTCTCAATCCCAGGGCTCAGAGATCATGACTAGAGCTGCAATCAAGAGTCGGATGCTTCACCCGGCATCAGGGAAATGCAAATCAAAACCACAATGAGATACCACCTCACACTAGTCAGAATGGCTAAAATTAACAAGTCAGGAAATGACAGATGCTGGCGAGGATGCGGAGAAAGGGGAACCTTCCTACACTGTTGGTGGGAATGCAAGCTGGTGCAACCACTCTGGAAAACAGCATGGAGGTGCCTCAAAAAGTTGAAAATAGAGCTACCCAAAACCCAGCAATTGCACCGCTGGGTATTTACCCTAAAGATACAAACATAGTGATCCGAAGGGGCACGTGCACCCGAATGTTTATACCAGCAATGTCCACAATAGCCAAACTATGGAAAGAACCTAGATGTCGGGGCACCTGAGTGGCTCAGTGGGTTAAAGCCTCTGCCTTCGGCTCAGATCATGATTCCAGGGTCCTGGGATTGAGCCTCACATTGGGCTCTCTGCTCAGCAGGGAGCCTGCTTCCTTCCTCTCTCTCTGCCTCTCTGCCTACTGTGATCTCTGTCTGTCAAATAAATAAATAAATAAAATCTTTAAAAAAAAAAAAAGAACCTAGATGTCCATCAACAGATGAATGGATAAAGAAGAGGTCGTGTATATATACAATGGAATACTATGCAGCCATCAAAAGAAATGAAATCTTGCCATTTATGACGACATGGATGAAACTAGAGGGTATTATGTTTAGCGAAATAAGTCAATCAGAGAAAGACAGCTATCATATGATCTCCCTGATATGAGGAAGTGGAGATGCAACGTGGGGGGTTGGGGGGTAGGAAAAGAAAAAATGAAACAAGATGGGATCGGTAGGGAGACAAACCATAAGAGACTCTTAATGTCACAAAACAAACTGAGGGTGGCCAGGGGGAGGGGTGTAGGGAGAGGGTGGTGGGGTTATGGACATTGGGGAGGGTATGTGGTATGGTGAGTGCTGTGAAGTATGTAAACCTGGCGATTCACAGAACTGTGCCCCTGGGGCTAAAAATACATTATGTGTTTATTTAAAAAAAAAAAAAAGTCAGATGCTTACCAAGCTACCCAGGCACCCCAAGTACATAGTTCAAAAGATTTTTTTATTCAGTAGCAAAAGAAATGACTCTTATGTTCCTTTCTCTCAAAAGGAAAAAAAAAAAAAAAACCTAACATTTTTTTTTAAGTGACTCAGATTCTTTTCCCCTCTTCGGGTCATATACTTTAATAGGAAACATGTTCCATTTTACTATATTAAATAGTGTATTGTGAAGGCTTTCAGTGTCTGATTTTTCTTTTCCCAGGGGGTTAAGGAGGAAGGCAGGCCAGGCTTGGGCAGGGTTCTTGGGGCAGGGACCTGAGTATTTACTCACAGGCAGCTGGCAGGGAATGAAGCCAGAGGGTGAGTGTAAAACTATATTGGGGAGGTATGGCAGGGGTTGAGTACTAATCTAGAGAAGTAAACTCTTGTCATCAAGTCCCAGGGTCAAATTCAGAGCCAAAAATAGAAGATGATATCAGAGGTCAGGAACTCAGTCTACTTCATTCTGTAGCACTGGACCCTTTCACCTCATACCTGTATGTACTCAGTACACATCATTGTACTGAGTTTACTGAGTCCCAGGGCTCCCTTTTATGGGATGAGCAAACATGGGCCGAGCCCAGGTCAGGTTTAGTGAAAGAGCACATGACGGCACCAGCCCGATGGAATTCAGGCTCTGGTGCTCAATGAATACTTTTCAGATGATGAACTCAATTATTAATTTGTCGACAATATTTATGAAAAATATGTAAGATTTATTAATATGGGCATATTGCCAGCAACCTCAGCTTCTCTCATGAGAAGCAGAAGGGAGAGAAAGGTGTGAATGTAGACATTTAAAATTCACCAACATTACAGACACAGTCATTTCTCTAGACCCTTCTCTTGCCACCAAATAAACCGTCTAACCCAGTCATTTAGCAGCAACAACAGTTTCTTATTCAGGAATGAAGAAAAATCTAGTCTCTCTCTCTGTTTCCCCTACTTCCACCACCGCCCCCTTTTTATTACTCTTTCTGCCTCCCAGCCTGAGTCTGGAACTCAGAATGGAAGTAATGAGTCAGGGTTAGTCCAGTCTTCACCTGGGACAAATGCTATAAAATTGTATGCCTGAGTCTGAAAAGCAACTGACTGATCTAGCTGAGGGAACAACTCTGGCCCTTGGTAACTAGGACTGTCTAGAAGAGCTGCATCCTCATGGGCTCCCGTGAGCAGAGCACATACGTCACATGGTTCTCAGACCAGCAACAGTCCATCACCTCGAAGCTCACTGGAAATGCAGAAAGTAGACTTATGGGCATAAAGAGACACCACAGGCCATATAATGACGTCTTATCACCCAGAGTTCTAAAACAGATGCTGCAAACCACTAAGGACAGATGGGAGAGTCCATCCTCTGGGCAGGTCAGTCAGAAGTCACCCTCCATTTACCCTCAGTTTTATTAAGCTCTCTGAAATCTCACTAGACTCATCTTATGTCCAGTAGTATATATTTTTAGGAACCCAGAAGGAAAAAGAGACACCTCAAGGAACCTATTACTAAAAAGTCTGAGGAGTCTCTTCTCTGAAAGACCAGAACCTTCTCATCAGTAGCAATAGCTGTGGGAACTGCAGCCACAGCTTAGAACATTAACATCTAAAAAGTTTTTGTTGTTCACCATTGTTGTGGCACTAGTTTTATCACAATTAAATGATAGCTGGCAGTGGGGAACTAGAAAAGACAGAGAAACTCCTCTTTCCTGGTCTCTGTTCTGAAAACAGAATCAGGAAGTGTTGTCTTTAAACACAAAAGGGTATAGTAACCTGACTGACATCAACATTTTCTGTTTTTTCTTACACGTGTTAGTGATTGAAGACAGAATTTAACTTCTTTAGCTGAGAGCAATACTATTCCTTCCTAATTTTTTAAAATTGAGGTATAGTTGACACACACTGTTTTATTAGTTTCTATTCCTTTCTAGCTTTGACATATCAGAGTTCAGTGCCAGGGATTTGAAAGGCAATTATTTCTCCATGGAACACCATTAGGTAGCATATTAACAAAAGCACTTTTAGAGCAATGGAATAAATATTCCATTCTACAAGTTAAATGTAGTCCCTGGTTAACTTTTCTAAGCACCCGAGCCCCTTCAGATAGAGTCATTTTCACTTTTGTTGTTAAGGATGAGAGTGGGGCAAATTATAATGCCTGAGGTTACAGTCTTTCTGGCAGGAGCTTGTCCCTGATTATTGCCTCTGCACTTTGGGGAATAAGGGATCTCATAGGCTTATGAGGGGACATTAGCTTAAATAGGAAGAGAACAATAAAGAGGATAAGGGATTTGAGTACAAGGTGATAAAGCCTAGGAACAGATGGCTTGATGAAGAACACTAAAGAAGTTAAAGACATTGATCTATATGCTATTTTCCACGCTCTTCACAAAAGCTAGAAAAATTATTCATGACCTTTTAGGAGTTAGCCTGAATGACATTATATGACAAGAATTGTAAAAACATAAATATAGATATTTGAGGACAAATTTCTGTAATTGTGGGAAATCTCTACATATGAGTGACCTCAGGAAGAAGCAACTGACTGAAACCGAGGACTGAAATATTTCCAGAATTCTCTCCAGGCTTCATCATGACTTCTTCCTACATTTAAGCTTTATTCTCACCCAATACAAACTGGCTTCTTTCACACAAGAAGTAATAACAACTCCGGAGCCTCACATCTCACAATGCTCTCCACCAGAGAGCACCTGAGACCAGCTTTCCAGGTCCAAGTTAAAAATCTGGAGGAAGGGCTCTGATTGGACCATACTGGGTCAATGACCATTGCCAGACCAATGAATTATGTCTAGTATGGGTGACAGAGAATTATTACGTTTAGGTCAGGGGTCTAGCCCTAGACCAACAACTGTGGTCAGAGAAATAGAGTTATATAAGAACATGGAAGCCTCTGTAAAAATTATATGGTTGGACAGGGCTACTGGGTATCAGTCAGTTAAGTGTTCAACTCTTAATTTCGGCTCAGGTGATGGTCCTAGCGTCCTGAGATCGAGCCCCAAGTTGGGCTCTATACCAGTTTAAGATCCTCTCTCCTTCTCTCCTTCTGCCCCTCCTCCACCACTTGTGCCCTCACCCTTGGGCATTCCACGCTCTTTCTCTCTCTCTCTCTCTCTCTCTCTCTCAAAAAAAAAAAAATTATATGGTTGGAGAAGGAGATGTGGTCAAGAGCTTGTGTTCATACTTGGGGCAAAACAGTATAGAGGATGCAAAGCTGGGAGAGTCTATTCATAGGGTTGCAAAGGGATCTGGAGAACTCTCTGAAGCAAGAGTGGCTTTGAGTGAGAACAGCTATTGCTTCCAGTGTTCTTCAAAGGGAGGTGGAGGGAATGAAGAAGTACATGTTCCCTCCTTTTAGAACATCTCCTTGAAGTTGCACACAACATTTCTGTTTTTCATCATTGGCCATAATTTGGTAGCATGACCACATCCAGCTGCAAAGAAAGCTTATAAATGTATGATTTATTCTGGGTGACCATTTGACAAATTAAAATGAGAGATTATTTTACTAAGGAAGAGGGCAGAAGGAATAGTAGAAGGAAATGAGTGATATGGATTATTGGCCATGCAATGAATATTTATCGTTTTGTCTGACTACAACAGTACTTGTTTTCTTTGGGGACATTTCTCTTTCCTACTGCAACCCTGTGATTTTGGAGGGACATGCCACTAACAGTATTCCACTTCCCTGGTCACAGAGATGAGCTCCTGACCCAGATGGTTTCAAACATAACATCTCATCCACCTTGACCTCAGTGATCAGTGCAAAGATGACACATAACCCAAATTTGACCCATCAGAGCTCCTCCCTGGGATTTTATAACTGGATTTTTCTCAGGTTATGAGGTCCTGAGGGTATAAGCTCAGGGCTACTGAAGACTATGGTTGAAATATGTTGACAGCAACTTAAAAGATTAAAGCCAACACAGAGAGAGAAGCAGAGGTGAGATGTGACAAGAAAGAAATGAGGAGATTCCAGATGATACCAAAGCTCTTGGAACAGGTCATCTGTGAGAACACTCTATTCCCACCCTTTCTGTAGTTTGACAATAAGAGCCAATACCTCCCCCTTTTTTGCTTAAGTTCATTCCATTGGGATTTATGTAATTTGTAATCAAAAGTATATTAATATTTGAAATTTAAAGTTAAGATATTAATTTTTTAAAATTTTTAGACAAAGCTACACTAGGTGCATAACCAGTTTATGTCATTTAATCATGTGATGTGCTCCTGCTTTAAATAATCTTTAACTTCCAGGCTTCAGATAAGCAAACCAAATATACTGTGTTGTAAATCGAATGTATTGTATCGTATTGAGTGCCTTTGTATTGAGTGCCTATCGTATTGCGTGCACCCCATTAGCTAGGTTCTGGGGGAACAAGATTAGGTCATTATCTCTAACTTTAAGGTGCTCATCCTTTGAAGGGTAGGTAGAGTGGAAATAAATAATTACAATATCATAGATACATGTAATAGGTAAGCCATGACACAAAAGTAAAGTGATCAGCTCAACATTCCCAACTTCATTTACCACAGAAGATTCCTTATAATATTTAATTGGCTACTCTACTCCATCCTTTAGTGTTAAAAGGATAAGTGCCAAGAAAATGTGCATTCTCTTAAAATCCCAAATTGGAGGAGCACATGGGTGGCTCAGATGGTTAAGTGTCTGCCTTCGGCTCAGGTCATGATCTCCAGGTCCTGCGATCGAGCCCCACATCAGGCTCTCAGCTCAGTGGGGAGTCTGTTTTTCCCTTTTCTTAGACCTCTCCCCCTGCTTGTGTGCTCTCTCTCTCTAAAAAGAATAAATAAAATATTTTTTTAAAAATTCCAAATTGGAAATACTTCTCTTCTTTATTACTTCCTTATGAAATATGTTAATTCTATGCTATTCTATTCTATCATAGGAAGTTTCAAGTGTAAAAGTAAAAAAACTTCTTCAACTATTTTGATGAGTTCAAACTAAGATATTTAATTAACTAAAACCAAAAGAATTTCTCAGACATGTTTCCATACAATTTCCTGTATGGAAAGAAAAAGGTGGAGTCCCTGGGTGGCTCAGTTGGTTAAGCATCTGCCTTCAGCTCAGGTCATGATCCCAGGGTCCTGGGATAGAGTCCCACACTGAGCTTCCAGCTCAGTGGGGAACCTGCTTCTCCCTCTGCCTGCTGCTCCTTCTGCTTGTGCTCTCTCTCTGACAAATAAATAAAATCTTAGAAAAAAAAAAAAAGAAAAGCTTTCTGAAGTAGCCAAAATTATAGTCAATACCCAAATCACAAAACCATAGCTTGATATTGAATTCCTTGAGATAGGAAAATCTATTAATTTACTAGATAGCAGGTAATATTCAATAATATTCATGTTTTCACTAAATCAGCTATATATAACCATTTTGCCCCAAAGAGTTAATTTTTTTTTAAAGATTTTATTTATTCATCCAACAGAAAAAGAGCACCCAAGCAGGGGCAAGGGCAGGCAGAGGGAGAAGCAGATTCCCTGATGAGCAGGAAGCCCTATGTGGGACTTGATCCCAGGACCCTGGGATCATGACCTGAGCCGAAGGCAAATGTTTAGCCAACTGAGCTACCCAGGTACCCTGAGTTAATTGTTTTAAGTCAAACAGATTTGGGAAGGCTCTAAGATGCTGTTGTCAATGGTATCCTTAATACAACAGACACCCTAAAGCAAAGCACGTGGAAGCAAGCAGGCATTAGTAGCTGTATAGAGCTCTGCTTAGACTATAGTAACCACCAGATTAAATTCTATCAAGATCATTTAGTCTAATATAAGATCTTGTGATTCCCAGGAGAACCTGGGCAAAACCAGATCAGGAGAAAAGACCAGGTAAAAGAAAAATTAAGGACTGTACTGTTTTATGAATTAAAATTATATATTAATAATCTTTAGTATCAGTTTTATTCAATGAATAAGTAATGATGAGTAAGGAAACTCAACTTTCTTCCCCAGGCTCGTAAAGATATGAAGGACTGTGTTCATTCACGCAGATCATTAAATCACTCATTTTTATCAAAATTGTAACAAGAAGTTTTCCTTGATAAAACAAATTCTAGGGCATGCTGAGTGGGTGACCATCCACTCACAAAATGTTGACTGATTAAACCCATTGCCCAGAGTTGACACTGGCAGGTTCTGGAGTGCTAACGATTATATCTATACTTGCATTGTGACTCAAGTGAGATTATTCTCAATATTCTCAAGACTTATTTCCAGCAGATAAGTAAATGCAACAAATGACTACAGATACAATCCTTTAACTCAAGGTTGCTTTATTTAAAAAAAATTTTTTGATTTATTTATTTGAGAGAGAGAATGTGCGTGCACATTGGGGGGCTGGGGCAGAGGACAAGGGAGAAACAGACTTTCCACTGAGCAGGGAGCCCAACATGGGCCTCATCCCAGGACCCTGGGATCATGACCTGAGCCACAGGCAAACACTTAACTGACTGAGCTACCCAGGCACCCCCTCAAGGTTACTTTAGATTTGTACTACCAATAGCTTAAAAATGAACTTACTGAAGATTCCAGAAGCTTCGGTAGTTGAACCCACAGTAAATCTAGGAACATATTTATTTGCAGCTGCCTGAAGCAGAACCTTTTCATTCTTTCAGGCTCCATAGTCTCTGGGGATAAGCAATTCGGTGGTAGCATTCTCCTGACTTCCCATTTTTCATATAATGAAACAGAGGATCAGAGAGATTTAAGTAACTTAACCTCAATCATATAGCAAGGACACCACAATGGGTTCTCCAAAGCCAATGCTCTTTTTACTCCACCGCATGGTCATCTCTGAAGTCTTAAAGTCTAGTAATCCACAGTCTGTAGCAATCTCCTACCCCTCCAGCTGTTTCACCCCTGTACTCTCCACACATGTCCTTGGCCATCAGAACCATCTCATGTTCTACACGTCTTTGTTTCCTCTGAGTCCCTCTGATCTTTCTTGGCAACACTTTCTTTCCAAGGAGCCTGGGTCCCATAATGAAACTATTGGTGCATTGTCTCCTTCTTACCCTTACTTTGTACATAATCCCTAAAAGTTAGTTTCCCTGCTACTACATTCTAAGCACAGTGGGTAAAAATTACACCTGTGGATCAACACCAACATAAAAATTTAATTATCAACTTAAAGTTATAAAGCTTCTCTGATTCCTTCAGTCACTATGCCCAACACTCATCACCATCTTCCCTTTAAAACCATCACCTTGCTCCTTCTCAGATGACCAAAGAGCCCACTTCACAGAGAGAGCTGAGGCCTTGGTGGGAGTGGAAGCCCTAACCTCCAGGCTCTGCACTTACAAACCTACAAAACTACAAACCTACGTACAGCTGAATGCATCCATCTTCATCCTCCATAAGTTTCTGGTTAAAAGACTTTCCCTTTGGGTTTAGGGGAAATGCCCCTTCTATTCAAGCTTAATCCTCCTAATCCCTGGCCCTGTTTTGTACAAATTTCCATCCCCTGCTGACTCCTCAGGGAACTTTCACTATTAGTATTCCGTTTCACTTCTGTCTTCTATACTTTTCATTTCTCTGTCTTTCCTGGATCCTTCCATGCTGCCCATCTCACCCTCATCTAAAAGCAAACACCACCAAAACCAGCCTCACAAAATATTCATTGGACCCTGCCTCTCCTTCACAGCCAAGACTCTCAAAGTGTACACCCCATCTCTTGTCTCCACTTCCTCAACTTCCATTCATCCTGCAACCCACTTAAATTTGGCTTCCGTTCCAGTCATGGGAACAGCTCTAGCAAAAGGCCACCAATATTTGCAGCATCTGTAACTGTCACCCTTGTAATTCTTGCTATTGTTAATTTATGTAGTTTTTTTTTTTTACTGAACATCGTGGTTACTGCTATTTAATTATTATATTATGTAGATTTAGACTACTAGATTAGATTATTCTATTATGCTTTTTTATGTCTGGTGGGAAAGGAATTTTTTTACTATTCTGTTTTCCAAGTGGTTATTACTGGTGTAGAGAAACATTATTTTTGTACATTGATCTGCTCTGATGGGTTTCAATAGTTTGCCCGTTTGTTTTCTTTTCTGCGTGGATCATCATGTTATCTTCAGATAAAGACAATTCTCTTTTTCCAGTCGATATATCTCTTATAGTTCTCACATTACTGCATCGGTTTAACTTTTAATAAATGTTAAATAGTGTGATGAACTCCCCTGTCTGGAAATTCTTCTAAAGATGTACCATTAAGTATAATGTCTGCTTCTACATTAAGAACTCTTTATCGGGTTAAGAAATTTTCTCTCTGTTCCTTTCTTTGCTAAGGATTTTTATTTATTCAAGAACGACATTGTGTTTTATCAAATCCTTTTTATCCATCTCTTAAAATGATCTTACCCTCTTTAATATGTTAATGTATTGAATTCTATGTATAGACTTTCTAATATCGAACCATTCTATAAACCTGGAATAAATCTCATTGGTCATGATGGATTAGCCTTTGAAAACTACTGATTTTATTTGCTAATATTTCCAATTTTACACATATGTTCATAAGTTAAGAATGACCTATAATGTTCTTTTATGGGGCTAATTAGTATGGGTGTTTTTAAGATTTTATTTATTTATTTGTCAGAATGAGAGAGAGAGAGAGCGCACAAGCAGAGGGAGAGGGAGAGGGAGAAGCAGGCTCCCTGCTGAGCTGTCCCTGATGTGGGACTTGATCTGGGGGCCCTGCAATCATGACCTAAGCTGAAGGCAGACACTCAATTGACTGAGCCACCCAGGAGTCCCTAATAGGTTTTTTGTATCCTGGCTTAGCCAGGGTATAATGTGAACTGGGGCATTTTCTTTCTTTTTCTGTGCCTTTACTCGAGGCTACATTATAATTACTTCTCTATCTTCAAATGTTGGACTGTAAACGCTCTGAGGGCAGGGACCATGTTTATCTCACCATTTGCTCTCTTCCCAGTACCTAGAATAGTGGCAGAAGGTCAAAGACTTTTGGGATAAATGAAGCTCCCCCTGGGGATCTAAGGTGTAGCATGGTGACTCTAGTCAACAATACTGTATTATATTGGGACGCCTGGGTGGCTCAGTAGGTTAAGCATCTACCTTCAACTCAGGTCATGCTCCTGGAGTCCCAGGATGGAGACCCCCCCATTGGGCTTCCCTACTCAGCAGGGAGTCTGCTTCTCCCTCTGATTACTGCTCCACTCCCCCCAACCCATGCTCTGTGTGTGTGTGTCTCTCTCTCAAATAAGTAAATAAATAAAATCTTAAAAAAAAAATACTGTATCATATAGTTGAAAGTCATCAGGAAAGTAGATCTTCAATGTTCTTACCATATGCACAAATATTGATTGTGTGAGATGAGGGAACTGTTAACTAACCTTATTGTGGTAAACATTTTGCAACATAAATATATACCAAATCATCACCTTGTACACCTTAAACTTGCACAATGTTATATATCAATTATAGTTCAATAAAGCTGGAAAAATGATTAAGTTCTCCCCACTTTGACTTCTCAAGGTACACAGAATCTTTTTAGTGGTTATGATCATACTCTAGGAGTCCCATATCTCCATTACTAAGTTACAGGTTCCTTTTTTTTTTTTTTAAAGATTTTATTTATTTATTTATTTATTTGACAGAGATTATGCGCAGGCAGAGAGGCAGGCAGAGAGAGAGGGGGAAGCAAGCTATCCACTGAGCAGAGAGTCCTATGCGGGGCTCGATCCCAGGACCCTGAGGCCATGACCCGAACCGAAGGCAGAGGCTTAACCCACTGAGCCACCCAGGTGCCCCAAGTTACAGGTTCCTTATATGACTTTTCATTGCACATTTGTGCCTAGCAAGGAGGAATCTAATGAATATTTGTTAATAAATTTTTTAAAAATCTACGTGACATGAAAGTGATATATTAAATAATATTATCATATTTTAAATGAGGTATAGGGTCAGTTCCAAATAATACTTGTTGGTGGTGACAGCCACCCGCATTGCACTCATTAACCTAGTCTTACTGTTTCTGGCTCAATGCTCTTGGCTGTCCCACAGAGCCTGTTATTGACGTACTCTTCCTTCCACCTCCATAAAATGTATCTGTCCTATTTTTTATTTCCTCAGGGCCTAAGGTTTCACGTAACAAATCAGACAAACTAATTTTCATTAATAGAGAACAGTAATTGGAGAAGCCAAAGGGAGCACAAGCCTAGGCAATAAATGTGCACTTTTCATAAAACATGGTGCTTTTTCTGATTATAAAATACATGCAACTTATAGAAAAATTTTAACCACAAAAAAATAAAGAAAATAAAAACTACGCCACAAAAACCTCATACAAGTCAAATCTTTTTGGTTTTAATATACCGTGACTCGACTGCCTCAGTTTGAATCCCACTTCGGCTACTTTTGAGCTGTGCGACCTTGGACAGATTACTTCACTTCTCTGTGCCTCAGCTTTAGCATCTGTAAAATGGGGGTAGTGATAGTATCGGTTATTGCTCTGAGGATTAAATGAGTCAACATGTGGGGGCACCTGGGTGGCTCAGATGGTTAAGTGTCTGCCTTTGGCTTAGGTCATGATCCCAGGGTCCTGGGATGGAGCTCCAATCAGGCTCTGCACTCAGCAGGAGGCCTGCTTCTCCCTCTCCCACTCCTCCTGCTTGTGTTCCCTCTCTCACTCTGTCTCTCTCTGTCAGATAAATAAATAAAATCTTTTAAAAAAATAAAAATTTAAAATAAATGAGTCAACATGTGTAAGTGCTTAAAACAATCACTGGCACATAGTAAAGTCTATGTAAGTAAACACTTACATAGTGTTTACATAGTTTTAACACTTACTACTATTGTTTTGACAAATATACTCCCAGACAGATCAGACAGACCAACCAACAGACAGGAAAGGGGTATGTGTATAAACACACATATGTTAAAAAAAAATACGGAAATCATCCTTTACCTGTACTTTTCTTATTTGTTTTTGTCACTTAAAAGAATAGCATGTAGGGGTGCCTGGGTGGGTCAGTTGGTTAAGTGTCCTACTTTTGATCTCAGCTCAGGTCTTGATCTCAGGATTGTGAGTTCAAGCCCTGCATTGGGCTCCATGCTGGGCATGGAGACTACTTAATAAAAAATAGATAGATAGATAAAAGGTAAAAAGGATGCCATGTATATTTTCCTACATTTTAATATTCTCCATCAATAGCTGTTTCAAGCTTTTAAACCTGTGGGCAGAATTCAGACTTTGCCTTTTGTCCACCAGAATAGCATTATTTTATAATTTGAATGTTAGTGCTTTCAAGTGGAGCACGAACACTCCAGTTTAATACAGACCATTCACCAGCATTTTACGCTCAGGTACATCACATACTTGGTCTGCTGGCTAAGCACTTGAAGACATTTGAGATTTTACCCCCAAGATGACTTTTAACAGTTACATATTCTTTCATTCTATGACTAGGCTATACTTTACTTAAGCAATCTCTATTATTACACATTTGACTTGTTGTTGTTGTCGTTGTTGTTAAGATTTTATTTATTTATTTATTTGTCTGAGAGAGAGAGAGAGAGAGAGAGCGAGCACACAAGCAGAGGGAGCAGCAGGCAGAGGGAGAAGCAGGTTCCCCACTGAGCTGGGAGCTCAGTGTGGGATTCAGTCCCAGGACCCTGGGATCATGACCTGAGCCAGAGGCAGCCGCTTAATGAATGAGCCACCCAGGTGCCCCTGACTTCTTGTTTCTATCTCACTATCATAAATAATGCTGTGAAGAACATCCCCAAATACAAATCTTTCTTATACATCTTGGTCTCTTTTTCTTAGAAAAATTTCCCAAAGATAGAAATGCTGGGTCAAAGTTTGAATCTGTTTAAGAGCTTTAATACATATTACTGAATTTTCTGACAAAATATTGTACTACTTTACATTTCCACCAGCTCATTTCCTTGTCCAGTTATGGATACTGGTATTTGCCCAGAAAAGGTCTACTAATCAATAATATGCATCTTTCAAATATGGCCTTTTTGAGGACAAAATATTTTTTCCTCTGGCCATCAAACTTCATTCTTTTCCCTGCTATCTGGCCAAGTAAGCGAAATAGTTGGGGGAAGATAAGAATCCGAGCTATGTCCTCAAATGATATCCAATATTACCCAAGTGACTCTATGCCTCAAAGAACTTGCTCGTTGTAAATTAACAGGCTAAGATACGAGACAGCTTCAGCCTCCGCTAACTGCTATGATTAAGGCATAAAACTAACATTAGTGTAATTATTATTGTGGGTGATGATAACTGCAGGAGTTATCATCGCTGCACACTTTATTATAGTTAGGCACGATTACTACATAATAAGCACTTCATTAATCCTCACGGTAACCCATGAGATAAGTAGTATTACAAGTATTATAATGGACAAAACTGAGGGTCACATAGATTAAAGAAACTTGTCTCAAGTTGCACGATCAGCAGCAGCAAAGCCAGAATTTAAGGCTTGACTAGTCTTAAGTCCAAAAACCATAATACTAAAATGTCTCTAAGCATATTATTATCATTAATAATAAATCCTTCATTTAACACTTTTCTTTTCTCAAAAGGCTTTCATATACATAGTTTGGTGCTGTTGATGATATGTCTGTGGGATTTGATGAAGAAGAATCATGATCAATTCATTGATTAAGTAACTGAAGCAGTCCGTTGAAGTATAATAATAAACACAAAATCTCCCAGGTCCCTTGCTGTCCATTAAAGTCATAACGCATACCATACCTGCAGTTAGAACTTAAAAAGTACTCACGTAAGCACTTCTAGTTTGATGTAGATGGCAGCACTATAGATCTCCCACACACTTAGACTTCTCCTAGCTGCAGCCGGAATGCCAATTACAGAATTAAGACGGGAGTTCTGGTCTACTCCAACCCATCCTTGTTCAGCGAGTTTGTTCTTTTTCTGTTCTCCAGCTGACAGAGCTACTTTAAAAAAAGAAATCATTTCTGCAAACATTTGAAGTGGCTCATCCCTCTAGCTTTTAGCAAATTGGCCTCTGTCAAAATCTTCTAGAAATCTGTTTCCAATGCTTGAATGAAAGTTCTTGAGTCATTATATAAGTTTTATGGGGTTGTTATGGCATTAGATCAGGCCAAAAATATAAGCATGAATGTAGGCTTTGACCTATCAGAAATAATATATATTAAATATTGCAGTTTTAGTGTTTTATATTTACTTAACTGCCTTTTTATTTTTTATTTATTTATTTATTTTAAAAAGATTTTATTTATTTACTTCACAAAGAAAGATCACAAGTAGGCAGAGAGGCAGGAAGAGAGAGAGAGGAGGAGGAAGAAGCAGGCTCCCTGCTGAGCAGAGAACCTGATGCGGGGCTCAAACCTAGGACCCTGAGATCATGACCTGAGCCGAAGGCAGAGGCTTTAACCCACTGAGCCACCCAGGCACCGCTTAACTGACTTTTTAAAATGTCAACCTGATTTAAAGTACTAGTAAGATTCGTAGCATAACTTATTTTAGCAACTTTCACCATAAGATCAACTGCAATAAAAGCCTCTGTTCTGGGATGCCTGAGTGGCTCAGTCAGTTCAATGTCTGCCCTCAACTCAGGTAATGACCGCAGGATCCTGGGATTGAGTCCCGCATGGGACTCCCTGCTCAGCCTGCTGCTCCCTCTGCCTCTGCCTGCTGTTCCCCCTGCTTGTGTGCTCGCGCTCTCGCTCTCTCTCTCTCTTTGACAAATAAATAAAGTCTTCTAAAAAAATAAAATAAAATTGTTTTCAAAAAAAGCCTCTGTTCTGGTAGCTCTCAATCTTTTTGGTCTCAGGACCCCTTTACATTGAGAACCCCAAGGAGTTTTTGATTATGAGGGTTATACCTATTGATATTTACCATGTTAAAAATTAAAACTGGGACTTTTTTTTTTAAGACTGATTTATTTACTCGAGAGAGAGCACAAGTGTGAGCGGGCAGAGCGGCAAATGGAGAGAGAGAGAATTCTTAAGCAAATTCCCCCACTGAGCACCCCAAAACTGAGGTATTTTTAAAACTATATATTAATTCATTTAAAAATAAATTCATTATATGCTAACATAGATAACATTTTAAGAAAAATAATTATAGTTTACAAAATAAAAAGTTTATAAGAGGATGGCATTATTTTATATATTTTTAAATTATTTTACATTTTTGCAAATCTCTTTAATATATGGCTTAACAGAAGATATCTGGATTCTCTCTCCTATCTGCTTCTACAATCAATTTGTTATGATATGATATATTGTTTGAAAAGACTGAAATATTTGAAGAAAATCCAGCTTCACAAAGATATGTAGTTAGAAAGAGAAGGAATATTTTAATGGCCTTTTCAAATAATTGTGGGTATTCTTCTTTGATACTACCCCAAAACTTAACAAGTAGTAGGGGTTTTTTTGTTTTTGTTTTTAATATTTTGTTTGTTTACTTGAGAGAGAAAGCTTAAGGGGGATGATGGAGAAGCAGGCTCTCCACTGAGTAGGGAGCCTGATCCCAGGACTCTGGGATAATGAGCTGATTTGAAGGCAGACACTTAACCACCTGAGCCACCCAGGTGTCCCAACAAGTGGTAGTGGACTCCGGGAACCAAACGGAGGTTTACAGAAGGGCGGGGGGGGGGGGGGGGGGGGTGTGGGAACATGGGGTAACCAGATGATGGGCATTAAGGAGGGCGTGTGTTGTGATGAGCACTGGGTGTTATATGCAACTAATGAATCGCTGAACACTACATCAAAAACTAATGATATGTTGGCTAATTGAACATAATAATAAAAGAAAGAAAAAAAATAAAGCTATGGTATAAAAAAATAAATAAAAAGTAAAATGTTAATTGCAATGTGGAATCTGAAAGTGTATCAGTGAACTTTTCATACTGTTACATTAAAACCCATTAGTCCGGGGCACCTGGGTGGCTCAGTGGGTTAAGCCTCTGTCTTCAGCTCAGGTCATGATCTCAGGGTCCTGGGATCGAGCCCTGAGTCGGGCTCTCTGCTCAGCGGGGAGCCTGCTTCTCCCTCTCTCTCTGCCTGCTGCTCTGCCTACTTGTGATCTCTCTCTCTGTCAAATAAATAAATAAAATCTTAAAAAAAAAAAAAAAAACATTAGTCCAGGGGCACCTGGGTAGCTCAGTTAGTTAAGCGTACAACTCTTGATTTTAGCTCCAGTCATGATCTCAGGGTCCTGGGATCAAGCCCTGTCTTGGGCTCCCTGCTTATCGGAAAGTCAGATCAGGGGTTCTCCCCCTTTCCCTCTGTTCTTCCCCCTGATTTCTCTCTCTTGCTCAGACTCTCTTTCAAGTAAACAAATCTTAAAAAAAAAAAAAATTAGCCCACTTTGTTCTTTGTATAGATCTTTTACTCATGCTTATTTTGTAACATCATGCATTGATCTTTTCAAAAATATTGGGTCACTGAATTATGCAGATCTTCCAAATAAATGTTAACACATTTCATTGTACAACAAGATATTATGTTTATGAAAATGATCTGATTAGAAAATCTGTAAGTATTAGGAACCAGTCAAGTTCACAATGACAGTATAATTTTTTCTAAAATTGCTACATTTGTTCGAAAGCCCAGAGTTTATCATTGACAACAGATTTGGTCAGTTGTTTACCTTGAAGTGGCAGGCTCAGTTTGTTAGTTTTCAAGAAAGTGTCCACCATATACTTGTCTCAACCATAGATTCATCAGTTAGTCATTCCTCAAGTAAAAATGGCGTCCATGGCCAAAAAAGTAGCTAGTTCAGCCCACAATTCAAGCAAATACACAAATGTTTTTCCACAAGACAACCATCGCACTTTGGTATACAGCAGAAGTGTTTATGTGTTCTTCTTTCATCCCCCAAAACATCAAAAATAAACCTACTCAGGGATCAACATTTAATAAAATAATTTCTTCTGCTTCATCAAGATCAGTCTCAAGTGAAACTTGTCTTTCTGTTTTTTATTCTTCTTCCTTTCTTCCCTTCCTTTCTTCCTTCTTCCCTTCTTTCTTTCTCTCCTCCTTTTTCCTCTTTTCTTCTTTCTTTCCCTCCTTCCTCCTTTCCTTCTCCTTCCCTTTCTTTCTACAAGTGACTGGCACTAAAGAGTACAATGACCACTGAGTCGTATAGTTTGGGGCCACTGTTAATTTGTGTTAAGGGCCTAGCAGTTTTACCTACCATTGCTATTGCAACATCAATGTAATATCAACAGGAGTTGGGGGGGAGACCTAGCATGTCTAAAAATTTTTTGAAAATAATTTTTCACCTTGCAACTCCCCTTTAAGGGTCTCAGGGACCATCACTCTATTTATTGCTTAGTTCAAAAGTATTTTGCTTAAGAAATTACACACTAACTCAGCACATATTAACTTTTTGGTTATTTCATCAGAAATATTCCATCAGAATCATTCCTACAATCTTTTCCAATTACTGAAAACTTTTCTTTAAAAAGCCACTTTTTAAAAAATACCAGAATATTGTTTTAGGCAACTCTCTGACGCTACTTACATTGTCCTATCATTCTCTGATCCTCTCTTCTACTTCCTTCATCTACCTTTAAGGACCCTTGTAATTACATTGGGCCCACCTAGATAGTATTCTTTTTTTTTTTTTAATTTTATTTATTTATTTGACAGACAGAGATCATAAGCAGGCAGAGAGGCAGACAGAGAGAGAGGAGGAAGCAGGCTCCCCGCTGAGCAGAGAGCCCGACGTGGGACTCGATCCCAGGACCCTGAGATCATGACCTGAGCCGAAGGCAGCGGCTTAACCCACTGAGCCACCCAGGCGCCCCCCTAGATAGTATTCTTGCTATCTCTTTTTAACTATAAAAATTTTATTTTTGCTTTTTCCTATTTTATTGAGATATGGTTGACGTATAACAATGTATTAGTTTTAAGGTGTAAAAAACAATGATTAGATATATATATACATTGTAAAATGATTACACAATATAAGTCAACTAATAAATTTAGTTAACATTCATCACCTCACATAGTTACATTTTTTTTCTCGTAATAAGAACTTTAAAGATCTACTCTCTTAGGAACTTTCAAATATATAATACTGTATTATTTTTTTTTTTAAAGATTTTATTTATTTATTTTGACAGAGATCACAAGCAGGCAGAGAGGCAGGCAGAGAGAGAGGAGGAAGCAGGCTCCCCACTGAGCAGAAAGCCCGATGCGGGGCTCGATCCCAGGACCCTGAGATCATGACCCGAGCCGAAGGCAGCGGCTCAACCCACTGAGCCACCCAGGCGCCCCTAATACTGTATTATTAACTACAGCCTCACGTACTCTTTTATATTGAGAGTCAGCTGATAACAGCCTTAATTCCACCTGCAAACTTCATCTCCTTTGCCATCTAACACGACATATTCACAGGTTCTAAGGATCCTAATCCTAATGTGACCTCTTTTGGGAGTTGGGCGTTCCTTTGCTTATAACGGGAAGCTTCACCTCTGAGTTACCATGTCAAAAGGAGGCAGGCACCAGGGCCCAAAGGTCCTGTAAAACCTTTATGTGCTTTGTAATTTCTCAGTTCTTCTTTCTGGTAAGTCCCCAAAGTGGTTTATAATAGCATCCTTAAAATGAAAAAGACCTGTGAGGAGTGAGCCATGGGGGGGACACAGTATTCCAGCCCAGAGCTAGACTCAGGAGGGATTGAGCCCAAGCATGTAGCATCTGTGGAGAAAAAGGCAGCCCATCTCTCTGAAGCCTGAGCCTCAGAGAAGAGCATGGGGTGTAAGTGTGAGTGACATGGGCACACTCACTTGCAAAATACAGTGACATTTAGAATATCTATTATCCTCTAACACAGATCAGTCAGCTGCCAGGGCTGCAGTTCCCAGAAAAGAGAAAAAAACAACATGCCAACTATACCCTTAGCATTGGGGCTGTCGTATATATATGTATATTTCTACTGTCTTCCTTTAAGGCTTAAGTCTGGTTTGTGGTAGGTACTCTATTAATATTACCACGGTGTGCCAAGGAGTTCAAGTCACATCTTCACAACAAACTTGCAGAGCAACTAACAATATACCCATTGGACGGATGGGGACACTGAAGTCTAGGGAGTTAAGACACACAATTGGTGTAGTTGTAAACCCAAGATTGAGATCTCATCTGCTTTGGGTTCAACGTTGGTGTCTTTCTGTGACATCACACTGCCTCCCTCATGAAATATCTTTGCCTGATACTTGTTCACCCATTGTTCTCTTTCGAGACTTCACCATTTAACTATGTTCATCATTATAACTTTTGTGACTGTTCAATATTCAGAGGGATAAAGCCATCATTATGTAATCAATCACTTTTGTGTTGATCATAAATAAAGCTGTGGTGAATATAAGAAACATTGTTTTAATGGAATGATTCACAAGGGAATGAATCCAGAAAGAAAAAGTATGAAAGTAAGATATGCTTTGGTGATTTTCATATGGATTAAAGTCATTAACTCATCTTACTTAACAAACATTTGTCCCACAACAATTTAATAATACCCATAAAACTGAAGAATTTGAGTTCAGATGTCTTTAATTCCTTCCTAGAGTTGAATTATTCATCAGATTTTAATGGAAGAAACATAAACACTGCTGTCCGGGCCTTTAAAAATAAGAGCGAACCACTTTTCTGTTGCTCATAGACATCCTATAGACACAAAATACAGCAATTTTTAAATAAAGGATTTTCTTTACTTATGGCTATTTTCAAGCATATATGAGAAAATAAGGGCTAGCAAAAATTACATCAGATATGGCCCATTCAACTCAACATTTTATTTATTTATTTATTTATTTATTTATTTTTAGATTTTATTTATTTATTTGACAGAGAGATAGAGAGCGCAAGTAGGCAGAGCCCCAGGCAGAGGGAGAAGGAGAAACAGGTTCTCCACTGAGCAGGGAGCCTGATATGGACTAGATCCCAGGACTCTGGGATCATGACCTGAGCCGAAGGCAGCCACTTAACTGACTGAGCCACCCAGGCACCCTCAGCTCAACATTTTATGTAATGAAAATAGTACTGCAGATCAGTTCCCAAGAAAGCAGGCTAGCTGTCCCTGATTGATCTCAAAATATTCAAGAAGTAGCACAAAATGCCATTCCCTTGTTTTGTTTTTTTTTTAATAAAAGTTGTTTATCTTACTGCTCATTCCTTAATCTGAAGAAAAGGACTGTTTATGGATTGTGAATTGAACACAAGAATTAACCTTGTGTAAATGCCACTAAAGGGACAATAAAGATATACACCTACAAGAACAAATAGAATGGGAGAAAAGATAACAGCAACTAAAATTTGAAGGTTGGATAATAAATATCTATTTTAGCAGACTTGACACCTTAATACACCAGTTTCAAACCTCATCATACATTTTCATTTTTTTAGTTAAAAAAATTACATGACTATTCCCTAATTATGAAAAACTCAATATGCTGGGTATAATCAGGACAGAATAGAGTTCTGGACCATGTTCTTCTCACACTATGACTGAAGTTGGCATCTGCTTCTCTTTTGTAAGCCAGATCAAATTATTGCCTCATAGTTAAGCCCACGGTCTTTACCTAAATATTGCTCATAAATCAGATATTTCCCCATCCTGGGCCAACTAAACGAAACAGAGGATTCTACGCATTCATCCATTTTCAATTTTACCTGTTTTGCAAGGTGTTTTAGGTATCCTGGATACTAACCCTTTCAGATGTAAACTCATACACACAACCCCCAAACACACCCTTTGCAAGTGTCTTCTAGTATGTGGCCGTTTTTCCTCTGTTTATGGGGCTTTTGTTGGAGATGGGGTTTTACTTTAATGTAGTAAAATTAATCTTTCTTTTTCTTTAAAGTTTGTGCTTTTGGTGTTTGATTTAAGAACACATCTTTGGTTTAAGAACAGAGCTTCCTAGTCTTGAACTCAAAATTTTAAGTTTTACTTCTTATTTTTCACATTGATGTCTTAATTCTTTTTGCCTTAACATGTGTTGTATAGCTTTTAATTTGGTTAGTGTTTGCCTACTGTAGCTTTTCCTATGGTTTTAGTTTGAAACATTCTTTGTTATTTTTTTTAAATAAAATCTTTATATTTTACATGTATTGTAAACATCATATAGCTCTTTTTAAAAATCTAATGTTATTATTTTTAAACATTTTTTATAATATAAATATAATATGAAAATAATATGTTCTTAGGTAAGCCTGTTAAGTGTCTGCCCTGGGTTCAGGTCACAATCCCAGGGTCCCGGGATCAAGTCCTGCATGCGGCTCCTTTCTTGGTGAGGAAACTGCTTCTCCCTCTGCTTCTGTCCCTCCCCCTGCTTGTGTTTTCTTTCTCTCTCTCTAACAAATAAATTAATTAAATCTTTTTTTTTTAAAGATTTATTTATTTGACAGACAGAGATTACAAGTAGGCAGAGAGAGAAGGGGAAGCAGGCTCCCTGCTGAGCAGAGAGCCCGATGCGGGGCTCGATCCCAGGACCCTGGGATCATGACCTGAGCCAAAGGCAGAAGCTTTAACCCACTGAGCCACCCAGGGCCCCCTCCTCATGCATACTTAACTGACAAAGTCTAAAATCATGATGCTTTATAGTTTTTGATTTTTAAGTTTTGCTTAGGGAGGTTATTACCAGTACAAGAATAAAAATATTCTTTATTTCCTTGTAGTACTTTAATGATTTTTATACATTTTGATTGTTAATTCATCTATAGTTCTTTCTATATAGGGTTTCAAGGAGGGACTCTACCTTTATTTTCCAAATGGATAGCTAATGGTCTCAACACCTCTTATACTGTCCGTTTTCCCCCATTGATTTAAAATATAACTTTTATCATAGAGCACATTTCCATTTATACATAGGTCTATTTCTGTATATTCTACTCTATTCCAATCTATTTGTCTTTCTTTGCCATTATGAAAGTATCTTAATTACCCTTCACAGTCTAATATTTGAGACAGCAAGTCCTTGCAGCTTTATCTGCTACCCACTGTTCTCTTAAACAACAACAAAAACCGTTCTTTATTGTTTCTTCTTGTCTATATTCTCTCTTCATATGTCAAGTCCTTACCCTCCCAAAAGGTCCCATCAAGTTTGATTGCAATCACATCAAATTTAGAGATTAATAGGAGAGATTGACATCGTTATAATATTGAATTTTCCCATCCAAGATTATATCATCCCTTCATTTATTCAAAATGTCTTAAATTGTCTTTCATGAAATATTTACAGTATTTTTAATGTAAGTCATTTATTTCTTGTTGGGTTTATACTCTTGTTATTCTTATCAATGGAATTTTTTCCCACTACATTTTTTCATTGGTTATTGCTGGAAAGATGTCGATTTGTTTACCTTATATGGAGCCATTTTATTGCACTCTCTTGTTAATTCTAGTTAATGTTTCATTTGTTGCCTTACATTATCTAAATAGACAATTATGTTGCCCGCATATAATGATTTTTGTCTCCTCTGTTCTAGTACTTATTTATTTTTGTTTACATCGGCTAGGGGGGAGTAGGAGAGAGAGAAGCAGACTCTCCAAGGAGTAAGGAGAGCTCGATGCAGGACTCGATCCCAGGACTCTGGGATCATGACCTAAGCCAAAGGGAGCCACTTAACCGAATGAGCCACCCAGGCGGCCCTTAACTAAATTTTTTAACAGATGGCTCTCAGTTGAGGCAATTTCCTTTCCCTAGGTTAGAACAACTTTTATCAGGAATGGAAGTTGAAATTTATCAAAAAAATTTTGAGCATCTTAGAAAATTATCTTTTTATTCTTTATTCTTCCAACATAATGAACATATTCCCTAATGTCAACCACACATTCTACATTGCCTCCCTGGAATTAAACCTATTTGGTTAATTTGACTCATTCAATTTGACAAAAACGTATGTACCTAATATTTGCCCAAGCACTTGGCATGTTTTAGGGAAACGGCAATGATTTCTCATCGAGCTTATGGTCTAGCAGATGTCTACGATCTATTTTCCTTTTAATCCACTGCTGAATTTAAATTGCTAATATTTGATTTAGTGTTTTTATATTTATATTCATAAATGAGATTGATGTGAGTTTTTCTTTTTTGTGCTGTGCTTTTTCCTTTCCTTGTCTTGGTTAGGTTAACCTTATAGAAATATATTGCAAGTGTTTCCTTATTGTCTATGCTATAGGAATGTGTAAGTAACAAATGAATTACTCTCTTTTTTAAGATTTTATTTATTTATTTGACACAGAGAGAGAGAGCACAAGTAGGCAGAGAGGCAGGCGGTGGGGGGGGGGAGCAGGCTCCCTGCCGAGCAGAGAGCCAGAAGTAGGGCTGGAAGTAGGATGGATCCCAGGACCCTGACAACATGACCATGACCATGATCATGACCTGAGCTGAAGGCAGAGGCTTAACCTCTGAGCCACCCAGGCACCCCTGAATTACTCTCTTTCTTAAAGCTTTTCTATAACCTGCCCATAAAATCACGGAGACCTGGGGTCTTTTCTTCTCCCTTAAATTTTTTTTTTTCATTTGTGGTAAAAAATACATAAATAAAATTTACTATCTTAAACCATCTTTAAGCATACAGTTCCATAAAGTATATTCACATCAATTGTGCCCTTTTCCTTTCAAATACATTTCTTTTACTATTCTTATTTTAAGTTCATTATTTTACTATTCCTTTCACCATTCCTATTTTAAATACATTTCTTTTAGTTCCTAACTGCTTCTGTGATTATTGGTCTGTTAGATTCTCTACCTCTTTTGGGGGTTACTTTTGGCTTGTATTTCCCTAGAAATTCCTTTTTCACTTAGATTTTAAATGTATTGCTCTAAAGCAGTACACAATAAATTCTTATGCTTTTTAAGTCTTTACTATTTCCATGACTATGTCCCCTTTTCATCACCAATGCTATTTTTTTTTTTTTTTGTATTTTCTCTCCTTCTTCATCTGTTTTTCTCTTTTCATCAGACTTGCCCAAGGTTTGTCTATTCTCTTGGTCTTTCCAAGAATCAGTTTGGATACTCAAATCAAGTATACACTTAATTGCTTTCAACTTCATTATCTCTTTTCATTCCATCACTCTGCTTTTTTAGGTATGTTCTTTGCTTATTGAGTTCAATATTTGGTTCATTAATTAACATTGATATTTCATGTTTTCTAAGTGCATTTCTAAAGCTGTATGTTTTCTTTTTAATACTACTTTAATACTACTTTCTGTATGCTGTAGGCTTTGCTATGTAATATTCTCTGTGTTGTCTTTAATTTCAATTTTTATTTTCTTTTAACCCAAAAGTTATTTATCATAAGAGTTCTGTTTATCTTACAAGCAAATAGTATTGTGGGGTTTTTTTAGCTACTTCTTTTTGGAGATATATATATATATGTATCCTTCCACCCCTCATACTCATTTCCACCCAGAGAACCATCCCCCCACTTTGGGGCAAACTACTCCCAAGACCTGCCCCTATTGTTGGCCTAAAGATCAGTATGTCCTCTCCAGCCAGTGGACCTCACATTCATTTCACCCTGCTCTGTCTTCTAAGAGTCATTTTACATATTTGTCTTTCTCACCAGCTGAGGTCTGTGGGGAAGGAATCCAGAGATCTGTTAGTACTACATTTTGAAACAATATTTCTCAACGGGAGGTCCAGAGACCTTTTGCATCAGAATTACCTTGTGATACTAATTAAAAGTATAGTTTCCAGAGCCTGTCTCAGATCTATGAAGTCAGAATCTCCATTTTTAACAAGCATGTCAAGTGCATCTATTCTAGCACAGTAAAGTTGAACAACGACTGGTCTACATGATTCCCTGGTAAGCTTTAGTAAGTTCAGAGCATGTCGCTCAACGTTTAGTAAGTTCAGAACTATGTCATACAAAGAATATTGAACAAACCTAGGATGTTTAAAACTAGAAAAAAGACCTGGTGGAAGAACACAAGAGATGCCACTCCTATAAAAGATACTTTAAATGTATTTCATATAGCCTTTATTTTCTTTTTTAAAGATTTACTTATTTTAGAGAGAGAGTAGGGGAAGAGGCAGAGGGGGTGGGAGAGACAGAATCCTCAAGCAGGCTCCCCCACACTGAGCATAGAGCCCGTCGAGGGGCTCCATCCCTTGAGATCATGACCCAAGCTGAAATCAAGAGTCCGCCAGTGGCCACTTAACTGACTGAGCCACCCAGGCACCCCTCCATATAGCTTTCAAAGGGTAAGTCCAACAGTAAAAATTAGACGGAAACAGTTCTTGGCTCTAAAATAAAGAATAGATTTTTAACAATTTGAACTCCTCAAAAATGGCATAGCCTTCTTATGGATTAGTGAGTTCACTCCTATTTGATTATCTTAGATAATAAATTACTTTGTGCCAGAGATGAAGAGAGACTCTTACATCAGACCAGATGATTTCTACATTCCCTTCCACCTCTTAGGATTCTTCAGATTCTCCAATTTTAGGTTCATGAGCTCAGTAACAGTTAAAATCATTATAACATTTCCAGATGATACAGGAGGCATGTTTCTTCATAGGGAAGGATCCAGATGTACTTGGTGATTTAATACAACATATACAAAAAAATTGGTCTAAAAACATTAGTTTCCCACAATTATATTTTATCAAATTTGAGAGTTGTTAAAGGTTTAATTTGGATCATATTTCTGCACCTATATGTGACGGCTAATTCTAAGAGTTAAAAACACAAAACTTATCAAAATCAGGTGTGCAGTGACCAAATAAACTCTTTCATTGCTTACCTGAAAGTCAAGGATATGTGGCAAAGAAAACTACTTATAACAACCCAATATTACAATCTGTCTACAAGATAACTCATCTACTCCATCCATCATCATAAAGGTGAAAAAATGTGATTTTAAAAAATCTGAAGCAGACCGGGCACCTGACTAACTCAGAACAACTTTCTACTCTTAATAAGGAAGTGGCAAGTTTGAGCCCCATGTTGGGTGTAGAGGTTACATAAATAAAAGTTTATATATATATTTTTAAATATTTTATTTACTTATTTATTTGACACATAGAGAGACAGCGAGAGAGGGAACACAAGCAGGGGGAATGCCAGGGAGAGAAGCAGGCTCCCCGCTGAGCAGGGAGCCCAATGTGGGGTTTGATCCTAGGACCCTGGGATCATGACCTGAGCGGAAGGCAGACACTTAATGACTGAGCCACTCACATGCCCCACATAAATAAAATTTTAAATAAATAAATAAATAAATTCTGAAGCAGAGACAAGATGTATTAACCTGTGAAAATGGTTCTTCTATCGGGTGCCTTTAACTTGATTTAAAGAAAGAAAGAAACTCAGTATCAACATAGATAAATTATATATCACTATATATATGTAGTGGTTGTAGTCAAGATCCCTAAACTGAAAATTATCCAGCATTGCCAAGGGGAATCAGTAATAATATCAAGGATTTTTAGATTCAGATTTCAAATTCTCATTGAAAAAAAAAGTTATTACTTGTTTTTTAAACTAACTTCTCAAAATTAGAAATATTATTCAATAGACACATACCAAAGTTGAGAGAAATTTTTGGGAAAAGGAGACAGAAAAGCATTGTAATTTTCTAGAGAATTCTGCTAATATTAGAATTAAAACTTTTTATTCAATTAACTAACATATAATGTATTACTGATTTCAGAAGTAGAGGTAAATCCTATAGAATACCCAGTACTCTTTACATCATGTGCCCTCCTTAATGCCCATCACCCAGTTACCCCCATTCCCCATCCCCCTCCCCTCCAGCAACCCTGTTTCTTTCCTATGATTAAGAGTCTCTTATGGTTTCCCTCCCTCTCTGATTTTGTCTTTATTTTTTTCCTCTCTTCCCCTACGATCCTGTTTTGTTTCTTAAATTCCATTTATGAGTGAGATCATATAATTGTCTTTCTCTGATTGACTTATTTCACATAGTAATACCCTCTAGTTCCATCCATGTCACTGCAAGTGGCAAGACTTCTATTTTTTTTTTGATGGCTGAGTAGTATGCCATTATGTATATATACCACATCTTCTTTATCCATTCATCTGTTGATGAACATCTGGGTTGCTCTATTTTCAACTTTTTGATGAATCTCCATACTGCTTTTCAGAATGGCTGCACCAGCTTGCGTTCCCACCAACAGTGTAGGAGGGTTCCCCTTTCTCCGCAACCTCGCCAACATCTGTCATTTCCCGACTTGTTAATTTTAGCCATTCTGACTGGTGTAAGGTGGTATCTCACTGTGATTTTGATTTGTATTTCCTGATGCCGAGTGATTTTGAACATTTTTGCATGTGTCTGTTGGCCATTTGTATGTCTTCTTTGCAGAAATGTCTGTTCATGTCTTCTGCCCTTTTCTTGATTGGAATATTTGTTCTTTAGGGATTGAGTTGATTATGTTCTTTATCGATTTTCGGATCCTAGCCCTCTATCTGATAAGACATTTGCAAATATCTTCTTCCATTCTGTCAGTTGTCTTTTGGTTTTGTGGACTGTTTCCTTTCCTGTGCAAAAGCTTTTTCTCTTGATAAAGTCCCAATAGTTCATTTTTGCCTTTGTTTCCTTTGCCTTTGAAGACATAGAATTAAATGTTTTAATCAGATAGTAATTTAAGTACTTTCTTCTTGTACCTTATATCATCTCCAGTTTGTGTTGTTACAGCCCTGCATATGTTCAATAACAAAAGCAAACGAATTATATATCTTGCATAATCAGTATGTTGCAACATTAAGATCAGACTAATAATACAAATCCACTCCAGTGCCAATTTTTAAACTTCCTGCAATCCTACAGCAAGTCCTTAAGAATATAAAAATGTGAACAAAAAGGCTTTATAGTTATCTTACAGAAGGTATAAACATCAATTACAAAGAGATATAAGGTAGTATAATTAACATGATTACAAAAGCATTTCTAATAAAACAGAGGGAATAATTATATTGCTTGTAGTTCTACTCTGAGTTCACTGAACCATTAAAAACAACTTCAAAAACAATCCAATACAAAGGCAAATCCCTATTATGGAAAAACAATAAATGTAAAGTATGTTTACCTTTTGAATATTGATCTGGCCTTCACTTTTCCCCAACCCGCACAGCCTGGTCTTAATTCCTATACACAGGATGCATTGGAAAAGAAAGAAGCTAAAAGAAGCTATTGCAGTGTTTTAGGTGAGCAGCTCATGCGTGATGTAGTAGCAGAGGAAGTGAAGGGGCAAAGGCTGCTTTTCCTCAGTTAATGGCAGCTTCATCCTTCTAGCTGTTCAGGCTAAAAACCTGGCATCTTGCTGGGACTCCTCTCTCACATATCCTTTATCCAAACCGTCAGCTAATACACTGTCCCAGTCCCCAGGATCCATCCTCCCTCACTATTTCCATCTCCCTGGCTAAGACCTCCTATCGCTCACCTGGATTATTGCAATGCTCCTAACTAGTCTCCCTGTTTTATACCTTTGCCCTCTGCACTTTAGTCTCAACCCAACGGCCAAATTGATCCTGTCCTCAAAGCTCTTCCATCTCATTCAAAATTTTTAAGTCAATGCCCTGACAACAGGGTCTACACACAGTTCCCCATTATCTATCTTTGCCCCTCACAGTCGCAGATCCAGCTATACTGACCACTTTCTGCTTCCAGGAACAGGCCACTCCCACCTCGGGTTTTGCAACTGTTCTTCTTTTTAATTGGAAGATTCTTTACTTAGAGAGCACTTAGGTTATTCCTTTCATCTCCTTCAGGTTTTTGCTCAATGACTACTGTTCAGTGAATAATTCCCTAGACATCCTATTTATAACTGCAAATCTTATTCATCCCTATCCCACCATGTCCCTTTTTAAAACCTGTTTTGTTTTTCTCGGTATAATGTATCATCATCTAACCATCATAAATTTTAGTTATTTTCTTTGTCTGATTATCCTAAGTTGTAAACTTCATGAGCTTAGGAATTTTGTCTGTTTTGTTCACTGCTCTATTTCCTCAGCTAGCACATAGTAGGTGTTCAGTAAACGCTGGTTGAAAGAACAAATATCCTCCACAAATCCTCTAGTAATGAGTGTTGAGAACTAGGTGCTTCCATAGATGCACCTATGGCAGGTGGGGTGGGGGGACTTCATACCAGTGCTAAAGTAGATGTACGACATTATTAGATTTATATGAATATACTGCTCCCAGAAATTGAACAAGACATGTACAGTATGCAGATACAAAATGAAGAGAATGATTTCCGTATGCAAAATCTAAAACTCACAGATTTACCAACTAAGTTTTCTAGTCCATTCCCTTCATTTGAAAGACAGAGGTCCCGTGAGCTTAAATCATTTCTGAAGCGCACTCAGATATTAGTAGTAAAATATACTATAAATCAGATTATCTGGCTCTCAAATCAGTGTTCTTTTCACTCTATCATGGCAAATTTGAGTGCTCCTCTGACCGGGAGTTGAAGCAGTCTATAGCATCTGAATTTAAATTACTATATTACCAGGAAATAAAGAGTTTAATTTCCCAAAATTACTCCTAAATTAAGCCATGGTGAGTCTGAATGTTGCTGTATTCCTTCAATGATAATTGGAAATTTAAGAGGGGAAAAAAAACAATTTCACTATTAATTGTATATTTTGTGCCATAAATAGAGGAGACTCATTTGTAGTCTAGTATTCCTGCTAGAAGTGTGGATTCTGGTGTTCACACCTCCAGATTCAAATCCCAGTTTTATCACTTATTAGTGGAAACCTTCTTAATCTCCCTAGACTTCAATCTTCTCCTTTTTTAAAAAGAGGGTAACAGCACTACTTACATCATTGAGTTGTTTGCAGGAATAAGGCACAGAAAGTACTCAGCACATAGCCTAACACATATATATTCACATTGACAGACCTATTGTCAATGGCAATCAGACATGAATAGAAGTTATAATCATATTTCCACCCTTTGAATTTTCAATGTGATATATTTATCAAACAAATCTCCCAAATTGAATGCTTGTTGATTTGAACCTTACAGCGTTTGTCTATTGCCTTAAGAAATGAAAAAACTGGAAAGCAGTCAATTTATGCAACAATTCAGTAAGATTTAAAGCCAAAACCAGATTAAACTCAACATTATAGCATCTTCTAATCTATTTTGACCAAAACAATACATTTTTCCTCAATCACGTAACCATTACTCAGTGGGCCAGTATCAAATGTTGGAGCTTCTGTGGTTATCGATACCTTCATTGTGGTCCAAGGGCGCCCTCTGTCGGATACTGAAGACATTCAAAGCTCAATTACATGCTTTTTGAAAGCTAATGCTTTCCTCCGGTAAATAATTAACCAACAATTTTACGACGCTAATTCTCTCTAATCACAGCTAGCGCATTAAAAAAAAAAAAAAAAAAAAAGTCATGTCATTTGTTACGAAAGCAACAGGTCAGTAAAGTCTACATCCCTGTAATTTACCTAGGAATTTGGAAAGAAAACCCATGATACTTTTCCCAGAATTTAGTAAAAATTATTGGCATACATTATCTGGATCTGTATTTTGATCTCTTTGTACTGTCCATGTAAAACTCTACACTTTACTTAACATGCCACTGTAGAAGTTAGCCCAGTAATGAGTATCACCAACATTAAATATTCAGTGGGTATCTTCTGTGTACAGGACTGTACTGGGTAAAAAAGGATAGAAAAAAAAATCTATCCTCAAAGAAATGACAATCCACTTTCTAAAACAGGATGTACAGAAAGGATATGTACAAAGAAACGTAGTAAAATGCCCACTGAAAAGGTATGCTTCTCTAGAGGTTTCAGGCTGGCTCAGTCAGAATAGCATGCGACGCTTGATCTCAGGGTCTTGCGTTCAAGCCCCACATGGGATGTAGAGATTACCTGAATAAAAAAACTTAAAAGAAAAAAGGGGGGGGGGAGCACCTGGGTGGCTCAGGTCATGATCTCAGGGTCCTGGATCAAGCCCCACATTGGGCTGAGTTATCTGCCTACTTGTGATTTCTCTGTCAAATAAATAAATAAATCTTAAAAAAAAAAAAAAAAAAAAGAAGAAGAAAGAAAAAAAAGGTGAGTTTCTCTCAACTTGCTCCTGTGTCACCTTAGAGAAGTTACTCAACTCAACTTCTCTGAACCTGTTTCTCTGCAACATGGAGACAATACCTCAAGGTATTGAACTTTCCTCAAGGAAAGTTGCAAAAGCTGAGATATTTGTAAAGGCCTCGGCACATAGTAAAAGCTCAGTAAAGGGTGATTGCTTTTATTTATTAATATTATTATGAGATAGGGCGCCTGGGTGGCTCAGTTGAGCACTGGGCTCTTGATTTTGGCTCAGGTCATGATCTCAGGGTGCTAGGACAGAGTCCCAATTTGGGCTCGGGGCTTAGCATGGAGTCAGATTGTCCCTCTGTCTCTCTCAGTCTCTCTCACTGTTAAATAAATAAACAAAATTTTAAAAAATATATTAAGGGAAATCCTGAATAACCTCTACATTAAATTTGTTTCAAACAGATTTTTAAACAAAATATTTTGTATCTTATTTTTCAACACTAAATATTCTTTTTTATTTTTAAAGATTTTATTTATTTATTTTACAGACAGAGATCACAAGTAGGCAGAGAGGCAGCAGAGAGAGAGAGGAAAGCAAGCTCCCCGCTGAGCAGAGAGCCCAATGTGGGGCTCGATCCCAGGACCCTGGGATCATGACCTGAGCTGAAGGCAGAGGCTTTAACCCACTGAGCCACCCAGGCGCCCCTAAATATTCTTTCTAGTGCAGAAAAACAAGTAATCCTGATCAAATGCTTGATCAAGTCAATAATGAGCCATTGCTAAAGGAATTATTTCAATATAAAAATATAATTAAAATTCCTTTACCACTAATGAAATTTAATGATTTATAAGAACATGTATTTTCTGGTACTTACTTCGCATGGCTTGAAACATCTAAATCTTAAAAAATAATTTCATCACATTTCACAGTCATTTATGTTTCTAACACAGAGAGTAACTCAAGAACAGAATTATGATCATAAAAGAGATCTTAGCAAAATTCTAGTTCAATCTTTTTTTTTGAAATAAGACTTTATTACGCATCTCATTAACACTACACTTCTAAGCTCACTTTGTGAATTTTAATAATTTCTCAGGGAGGCAAGCTCCTGAAAATGTGTCTGTTTATTGCTATTTTACCTTCATTACCTCCCTTTCTAATGTTCTTCCTTTTTAAAAATTTTTTTATTTTTTAAAGATTTTATTTATTTATTTGACAGAGAGAGAGCACAAGCAAGGGGAGTGGCAGACAGAGGGTAAGGGAGAGGAAGGCTCCCAGTTGAGCAAGGAGCCCGATGTGGGGCTTGATGTCAGGCCCCTGAGGTCATGACCTGAGCCAAAGGCAGATGCTTAACCAACTGAGCCACCCAGGCACCCCTCTTTTTTTTTTTTTTTTAATTGACGTATCACTGACACATGTTCCATTGGTTTCAGGTGTATAACATAGTGACTTAACATGTCTGTACCTTATGCTATGATCACCACAAGCACAGCTCTCATGTGTCAAGTATTTTTATATTCAGTTTGTAGGTGGGGAAGTTGTAAACAGTAAAACTTAACATCATTCAAAATACTTGCGAAGAGGGGTGCCTGGGTGGCTCAGTGGGTTAAAGCCTCTGCTTTCAGCTCAGGTCATGGTCCCAGAGTCCTGGGATGGAGCCCCGCATTGGGCTTTCTGCTCAGCGGGGAGCCTGCTTCCCTTCCTCTCTCTCTGCCTGCCTCTCTGCCTACTTGTGATCTGTCAAATAAATAAATAAAATCTTAAAAAAAAATACTTGCGAAGAAAAAGTATATCTAGGCTAACAACTGCATGTATTATCTCACTTAATGCTCCTCCTCAGCCTGAGGTAGGTGTTATTTTCTCCATCTACAAATGAGGAAACTGAGGCAAGGAGTGGTTATGTAACTTGCCAAAGTCCCACAGCTGGGATTCAGCAGAACCCAGTCCAGTCTGCCTGATTCCAGAGCCTGCACTCATAACCTTTACATATAGTTTTCTTAAATATCCCTGAGTCTAACAAATAAATCATTGAATAAATTTAAAAAATGGGGGGAGAGTATAGCTCTTTTTTACAGAGGAATTCCAAACAATAACTGCAGAAGAAATGAGGAAAATAATTACCATCAGGTAAATATCAATGGTGACAGGCAAGAACCATTAATGAATTCCAGTTAAAATTAGGTATAACACATATGATGAAGAAATAGGATATCCGCAGCACGTCAAGGAATCTCTCCGTACATTTTTATTGATTTTTGCTTTAAGTATATATTTTTTAATTGAAGTATAATTAACATACCACATTGTATTAGTTTCAGATGTACAACATATTGAATCAAGTCTATACATTCCTCAGCACTCATAATGGCAGGAGTCACCATCTGTCACCATACAACATTATTACAATATTGTTGACTATATTCTTTATGTCATCTCCATGACTTATTTTATAACTGTAAGTGTTTACCTCTTAATCCCCTTATATCTATTTTCATATATTATTTACAAGGAGAAAGATAATTTTAGTGGAGAAACCCAGCAGACACCACCTAACGAAGTGATCGAAGTTGATATCATCACAGAAAGATGAAATCACCCAAACTATTGAATGTGCAGACAGAGCCCTTCATGCAAATAAATTTTTACTTAATGATTTATTTTTTTAAAAGATTTTATTTATTCGACAGGCAGAGATCACAGTTAGGCAGAGAGGCAGGCAGAGAGGAAGGGAACCAGGCTCCCTGCTGAGCAGAGAGCCAGATGTGGGGCTCCATGCAGGGCTCGATCCCAGGACCCTGGGATCATGCCCTGAGCCCAAGGCAGAAGCTTAACCCACTGAGCCACCCAGACGCCCCTTACTTAATGATTTAAAGTGATTCATTGTTTTTGCTACTATAAAGTTCAGTACTAAACCACCATCTGTGACGAAAGCTTAACAAATTGTTTGATTTGAGGATGGGCAATCACTAAGCCTCTGAAGGAACTTGAAGCATATTTTTCCCCAGTTTTATCTCCATGAAAATTGTATGCTTTACAAATTATGAAGCAGTCCAATTCTTCCCATCGACACTTCTGTTATTGTATAGTAATGCAAGATAAACTGATTATGGAAATTATATTCAGAAACCATAGTTTACAGATTCTGAAACTGATTATACTTTAACATTTTCTTGTCAAAGGGGAATAAAGTATGTCGTATGTAAAAAATAAGCCAAAGGTGTATCTTGTGATTTTTTTTTTAAAAAGACTTTATTTATTTATTTGCCAGAGAAAGAAAGCAAGCACAAGCAGGGGGAGCAGCAGACAGAGGGAGAAGCAGGTTCCCTGCTGAGCAAGCTGGACATGGGACTCGATCCCATGACTCCAGGATCATGATCTAAACCAACAGTGGACTCTTACCTGACTGAGCCACTGAGGCTTCCGTACCTTTTTAATTTTAAATAATCAAAGCTGGGGACACCTGGGTGGCTCAGTTGGTTAAGATCTGCCTTTGGCTAAGGTCATGATCCCAGGATCCTGGGGCAGAGCCCCATGTCCTGGGCTCCCTGCTCAGCTAGGAGTCTCCTTCTCCCTCTCCCTCTGCTCCTCTTCCCATTCGTGATTTCTCTCAAATAAATAAAATCTCTAAAAATAAATAAATAAAGTTGCTTTTTTTTTTTTTTTTAAAGATTTTACTTATTTATTTGTCAGAGAGAGAGAAAAAGCACAAGCCAGGGGAGCGGCAGGCAGAGCAGGCAGAGGGAGAAGCAGGCTCCCCACTGAGCAAGGAACCCCACGTGGAACTCCATCCCAGAATTCTGGGATCATGACCTGAGACAAAGGCAGCGGCTTAACAGACTGAGCAACCCAGGTGTCCCTAAAGTTGCTATTTACTGAGCATTTAGCATGTTCCAGGCACAATTTTTCTGCATATTATTTCATTTAATTCTCATAATAGGCTCACAAACTTTAGGACTATCACAACATTTTTTTTTTAAGATTTTATTTATTTATTTGACACACACAGCGAGATCACAAGTAGGCAGAGAGGCAGGTCGGGGGGAGGGGAAAGCAAGCTCCCTGCTGAGCAGAGAGCCCCATGTGGGACTCGATCCCAGGACCCTGAGATCATGACCTGAGCCGAAGGGAGAGGCTTCACCCATTGAGCCACCCAGGCGCCCCTATCACAGCATTCTATAAATACATAACTATTTTATACAGAATGTTTACATTCTGCATCTTAACAATGTACAAAATATCACTACCACTGGCTTCAATGGAATTTCAAGGGCAATGGAATGAATTACTAAGCCTTAAGTAGGCATTTTCCTTCTCCTCTAAAATGTTATAATTGTCCAACTAGAGATATAAAAGAATGCAGTTTCTTGCCACATATTATTTAGATTGATTACTGTCTAAAAAAGCACAAATTTCATGGACAAGATTTTCTCTCATTTTTTCTTAAAAAATGCATAAAATGGAAAACAATCTTATACAGAAGTCTAAATTATAGGTAAAAAAAACAAAAGTGTCACAGGAGAGTGACAGTGAATTTTCAGATATTAATAACTTACAGGATTTGCACGTGTTTCACTGTTTTCTGTATTTTAAATTGTAATGTATTTTAAATATATTTAATATATTTAAATTAAGTAACATTTTAAGTTAATAGAATCTTACATAGATTTTTCTCATATGTATCCATTTAAAGTTCACATTTTCATTTTAATATAATGTAATTGTCCCTCACAACAATATATTATTTAAAATATAACTTCTAAGAAACTGTACCAGTGACACAAGCATGCTTAAACACAGCCTTAAGAAAAGCATGCATTAGTAACAGGCCTCTGAGGGAGAAGATGATTTACGTATTGGAAGCCGAGCAGCTGGGAACGCCTGGCCGGCTCCGGGTGGAACGCCGCCTGCTTCGTGTTTTCCTTGTCTCCCTCGCCTCAGAAGCAGCCTGTAGTTAATCAAGATAATCCCTTTAAATGTGCTTGCCTCAACTCTAAATTCTATACTGCTTGACCCGGCATATCCTACTTTTCTTGCTTATCTATAAGACTTATAATTGACATATAACTCACATTCCTTCTTGTTTATCTACAAGACATACGGTTAATGTTTAACCTACTTCTTCTCTGTCGGTTGTTATCTTGTATCTAATAAATAGGGGACTGAGGAGTTGTTCTTGGCGGCAGTCCTTTTTGTGGTTGTGACCTGTTTGCTTTCTCTGGCAGCTGAGTTGTCTGTGCCTCATTCTCCTCTGTGCTGTGAGGAAGCAGCAAGCGGCACCTGACCAGGGACCAGAAACCAAACAGGAGAAGAAGCCCCAACGTGTTCGTCTGCACAGGTCTGCATGGGTCTGCACGGGCAGTGCCTTTTTCCCTGCTGGTGAGCTGTGGGTACTTGGTGGCAGGGTATGGGTAATCTAGAGAGCACAGACCAATATCACCCTTAATTAAGTACGCTTGCTGAGACAGCTCCTAAAGGCGGGAGGAGCAAAAGTCAGCAAGGGCCAACTTTTGGAGCTTTTAAAAGTAATCAAAGAACATTGCTCCTGGTTCCTGACTTAGGGACTTTAGGCTTACAGACTTGGGAGAAAGTAGGTCATGAGTTAAAACTTTTGCATGCTAAAATGAAAGCCAGTTCTGATTACTGAGGCCTATTTCGCTCCGTTCTGGAACCTTTACAATCCTCTGATTCGGAGAGCAACAATGAGTGTTCAGGAGAAACTAAGAAAGAGGAACCTGAACATGCCATCCTGGAGGGAAAAGAAATTACTAACGTCATGATGGAGGAGGAATTTCTTCCCCCTCCTCCTCCAGTAACAGAAAAAAAGGAGGGACCGGTTGTTGCTGTGCCACCACCATGGGCTCTGCCATCCTGCCAGAAGGTGCCATTTAGTGAAAAGAATGAAAAATCCATGCTATCAGCCATTCAGAAAGGCCTCCTTGAAGCAAAGCGAGCAGGAGACCTGGATGCCTTACATATTAATGTCCCAGTTGCTATTAGAGAAATGTCGCTCCAGGACATGATCCTAACAACCCTAATGGTATCTTATGAGGCCGTACATGAGCCATTTCCCTTCAAATTACTGAAAGAACTAAAACAGGCTGTGCAAAACTATGGAATTAATTCCTCATTTAAAACGGGAATCGTCCAAGACATCGCAGAAGGCAATCGATTTATTCTGATTGATTGGTCATTACTAGCAAAAACAGTCTTCTCCTCAAGTGAGTTTTTTTTTTTTTAAAGATTTATTTATTTATTTATTTGACAGACAGATCACAAGTAGGCAGAGAGGCAGGCAGAGAGAGAGAGGAGGAAGCAGGCTCCCTGCTGAGCAGAGAGCCCAATGTGGGGCTCGATCTCAGGACCCTGAGACCATGACCTGAGCCGAAAGCAGAGGCTTTAACCCACTGAGCCACCCAGGCGCCCCCTCAAGTGAGTTTTTATAAACATGGTGGCAAGACCATGCGGAAACAGTGGCTGCCCATAACAGCTAATAATGTTCCTATTTCCATTGAGTAGCTCATGGGCCTTGGGCCATGGGCCCAGGTGCAAGATCAGGTACAAATGAATGATCAAGCTGTTGAGCAGCTCCAGCATTGTTGTTTGAGAGCCTGGGAGAGAACAGAAGCCCAGGGAGAGAATTGCTCTTCTTTTCAAAAAGTGGTACCGGGTCCAAAAGAAGCCTATACTGATTTTTTTTTTTTAAGATTTTATTTATTTATTTGACAGATAGAGATCACAAGTAGGCAGAGAGGCAGGCAGAGAGAGAGAGGAGGAGGCAGGTTCCCCGCTGAGCAGAGAGCCCGATGTGGGGCTCCATGTGGGGCTCCATGTGGGGCTAGATCCTAGGACACTGGGACCATGACCTGAGCCGAAGGCAGAGGCTTTAACCCACTGAGCCACCCAGGCGCCCCGAAGCCTATACTGATTTTATTGCGAGATTACAAGAAGCTGTTAAAAGACAAGTAAACAATTTCAAAGCTGCTGATACTATTTTTCAGCTGTTGGCAGAGGAAAATGCCAACGCTGATTGTAAGAAATTGATAGCACCCTTTAAAGGAAAGGGAACATTGACAGATTATATTAAGCTATGCCAATTGGGAATAGAGAACTATAAAGCTGATTTGTTAGCTCAGGCAGTGGCTGCTCTGACCACAGGAAAATTTAAAGGACAGTGTTTCAACTGTAGGCAGACAAGGCATACTAAAGCTCAGTATAGGCAAAAAGGAAAATTCCCTCCACAAAATGCAAGAAACAAACCACTAGGTCTCTGTCCTAAATGTAAAAAAGGAAATCACTGGGCAAATCAGACATTCCAAATTTCAAAAGGATGGCTCCCCTCTTTCGGGAAACTTCCTTTGGGACAACCCCTCAGCCCCAAAAGAAAAGGGGGCCAATTCTCCCTTAACACCCAACTTCCAGATAAATGTACCATTTTCAATTTATTACATGCTATGCCTGGTAGTGCTGGATTAGGTATTCCTATTCCCAAAGATCATCTCTTAATGCCTGCCAAGCTTCCCACTAAAATTCCAACCAATATTTTTGGCCCTTTACCAAAGGGAACCACTGGGTTACTTTTGGGGAAATCTAGCCTTACTTCAAAGGGAGTACTAGTTCACACTGGCGTTATTGATTCAGATTATACAGGTGAAATTTCAGTGATGTTAACTACTGCGGCTCCACACAGTTTTCAAAAAGGAGATTGCACTGCCCAGTTGCTACTTTACCCTATCTCCAGGGTCAGTTTAAAAAACAAGCAGGGACGCCTGGGTGGCTCAGTTGGTTAAGCAGCTGCCTTCGGCTCAGGTCATGATCCCAGCGTCCTGGGATCGAGTCCCACATCAGGCTCCTTGCTCGTCAGGGAGCCTGCTTCTCCCTCTGCCTCTGCCTGCCATTCTGTCTGCCTGTGCTCGCTCTCCCTCTCTCTCTCTGACAAATAAATAAATAAAATCTTTAAAAAAAAAAAAAAAAAAAGCAAAGCAGGGCGCCTGGTGGCTCTGCCCCACATCAAGCCCCACATCGGGTTCTCTGCTCAGCAGGGAGCCTGCTTCCACCTCTCTCTTTCTCTGCCTGCCTCTGTGCCTACTTGTGATCTCTGCCTGTCAAAAAAATAAATAAAATCTTTAAAAAACAAGCAAAGAAACTCCAACAGGTTTGGGAGCACTGGAAAAACTGGGGCATAATTAACTGAGAAAATCTATCTAGATACACTGATTTGTCTTTTTAAATATAATTTGTCTTTTAAAATACAAGGAAAAGAATTTTCAGGTCTAATTGATACCAGAACTGATGTCTCTATTACAAGCTCATTACACTGGCCTAAGAAATGGCCGTATAATATAACTTGTCTTCTGTTAATATCATGGGATTAGGACACGCTAGCAATGTGTGTGACAGCTCCAATATTCTTTTCTGTGAAGGACCAGAGGGTCAAAAGGGCTATCTGCAACCATATATTGCGGACTTGCCCATTAACCTTTGGGGGCGAGATTTACTAAGTCATTGTGGAGTCTCTCTGGTTAGACCTTCCCCTAAGGAGGATTCCCAGATTTTTCACGAAGGGCCACTGATCCTGAACTCATTAAGTTAACTGGAAGAGTGACAAACCTATTTGGGTGAAGCAGTGGCCCTTAACACAAGAGAAATTACCTGCTTTACAAGCCCTAGTTGAGGAAGAGATATGAAAAGGGCATACTGAAGAATCGCACAGTCCTTGGAATTCGCCTTTGTTATTTAAAACAAAACAAAACAAAACAAAAAAAAACCCAGGAAAGTGGAGACTTCTAACAGACCTGCATGTGGTTAATTCTGTTACCAACCCATGGGGTCTCTCCAAACCCGTATTGCCTTCGCCTAATACAGTTCCACTAGAATGGGCAATGATTCTCAGAGATTTATAGGGTTGCGTTTATACTATACCACTTGCTAGGGAAGATTGTCCCCATTTTGCTTTCACAATTCCCAGTGTGAATTTAAAAGAATCAGCCAAATGATACCAATGGAAAGTTTTACCACAGAGAATGTTAAATAGCAGGAATCTGTGGCCAAAGTTACACCGCCGGTCAGAGGTCAGTTTCCACAAATTTTATCTTACCCATTATATGGATGATATATGATGTGAAGCCTCTGATAACGTACAATTGCAGGACGCATTTAATACGCTTCAATTACAACTGGAAAAATAAAAACTAATTATAGCTCCAGAAAGAAATACAAACCACCTCACCTTTCTCATATTTGGGGTTCATTATGAACAGGACCTCAATTAAACCACAAATAGTTCAAATGCGTAGAGATAAAATTACGACCTGAAATGATTTGCAAAAATTATTGGGAGATTGGATAAGACCTAAAATTGGAATTCCCACTTAACCTTTGCAGCATCTGTTTGCCTCTCTGAAGGGAGATCTTAATTTGAACAGCCTTAGGACCCTATCAAAAGAGGCCTTAAAAGAATTACGATTTGTCGAAACCCAAATTCAGTCAATGCAGACGGATAAAGTCCAACCTAAAATACCCTTAAATCTTACTCTTCATACCCCACATACACCCACCAGATTAATTATACAGGAAGAACTAATCATAGAATGGATTTTTCTTCTAAATAATACTGTTAACACACTCACTATTTACATAGACCATATTGGTAGCATTATTCAATTAGGAAGAAAAAGAACTTGCCAAATACAGGGATATACGATCCAAAGGTTATTGTTCTGCCTTTAAATAAGACACAAATTGAAACAGCATTCCAGATAATTTAAATTGGCAAATTGCCCTCAGTGGCTTTACTGGAAACACTTCTTCTCATTATCCCTCTTTACTTATTGTTTTTTTAAAACGTAATGCTTTTGTCCTTCCTAAAATTACTTCTAAAAATCCAATAACTGATGCCCCTACTTATTTTTCTGATGGCTCTGTCAAAGGCAAAGCCTGTTTCTATGGTCCTACCTTAAAAATCATATTTACTACAGGTCTTTCAGCACAGAAATCAGAATTAATGACAGTTACTGCATTATTTCATGTTTCTTCTGCATTTAATCTGTTACCTGATGCTTTATACGCAGTGTATGTTTTTTTTTAATCATTTTTTTTAGTGTATGTTTTATAGCATATAGAAACTGTCACTGTTTCTACATCTGATGTACTATGATGGCCCTCATCATGGTAGCTGTAAGTCTTCGGGGATGTTATGCACAAACAACTTCACTTACTGGGCTCATATCCCTAATCCTCCCCTGCTTTCCAGTAGAATGGGGAGAAGATATAATACCAATTTATCTGAATGCCTCAAAATGGGTACTTGGAATTTTGGGTCCTAGATTGCCATTATTGCCCCAAGAGGAGAACACAAACATTAGTCTTGGGATATTGGAGCAGACCAGTATGTATG
Organism: Enhydra lutris kenyoni; assembly: GCF_002288905.1. NCBI lineage: Eukaryota > Metazoa > Chordata > Mammalia > Carnivora > Mustelidae > Enhydra > Enhydra lutris. The sequence continues at coordinate 3,297,950 of NW_019154172.1, read as the reverse complement.
GCAATCATTCCAGTTGCCTTATCCTTGATGATCAAAGATTGGTTGGTGACCTCTCTACTAACAGTGGTCTGACTAAAATCCAGTTACATTTACTCTTCATTAAAGGATTCCAAGCCAATGAATATCAGGGTCCAAGCTATAGCATAGCAGCAACCACCCCTCCCCCCCACCCAATGCAGACTGACACAGATGTGGTCTGATGAGGGAATCTTTACCAGAGGATAGTCGAGCTTCTTACCCCAGGGTTCTTATTAATAACCTGCGGAATTGTATGGGACTGGTCCCCTAAAGGGATGGCAGTCACCAAATGCAGACCCTATTTCTCTCAACAGCCATCCCCTTTGCTGATTATCATAAAAGACAAGAATTTATGGAAGGTCATCACCGCTTTAAGTCACCTTAGAGTCTGGAACGGCTCTTATATTTATCAGTCCACTAGCTATGCATTCATCTTTTTCCTGGTGAGAAGAATGGGTGAGAGCATGTGTTAGAGATCCCTATGTTTTTTGTCATTGGAAAAATGACTTTCGAGCATAACAAAAGAGAAATAAACTGTCCCAAATGTAAAATGTTCACCTGTGTGAACAAGAATGTTTACACAGACAATTCCATTATTCTCAAAGCTAGAAGAATAAGCATCTGGTTACCAGTGAAACCACTGTGTTTGGGAAAGCTCTCCAGGTAGGCATGTACTTTTTAACAGTTTTGAAGGCCTGGGTACGTAGAACAAAAAGATACCTCGGGCTGTTTATAGCAGCTGTTTTAGGAATTAGAGTCATTACTGCTATGGCTACCACTGCAGGAATGGCCTTGCATCAGACTGTACAAACCACACAGTTTGTACAAAAGTGGCATGAGAATGCTAGCAAAGCTTGGAATCAACAATCATTGATCAAGGATTAGATGTAAGAATCTCTGATTTAGAATCAGCCATAATGTATACGGGGGATGGTCTTCAAAATACAAAGCTTAAGGGCACCTGGGTGGCTCAGTGGGTTAAAGCCTCTGCTTTTGGCTCAGGTCATGATCCCAGAGTCCTGGGATCGAGCCCCGCATCGGGCTCTCTGCTCAATGGGGAGCCTGCTACCTTTCCTCTCTCTGCCTGCCTCTCTGCCTGCTTGTGATCTCTGTCAAATAAATAAATAAAATCTTAAAAAAAAAAACAAAAAAAACAGCTTAGGCTCCACCTTTCCTGTGACTGGAATGTTTCTTCCTTCTGTGTTACTCCCTAACGCCTATAACAAATCATAAATATCGGGGAACAAGATTTGCTGTCATATTACCAATTATTATGCCAATAATTTAACTTTAGATTTAAAACAGCTTCAAGATACTATTCAAGGCATTACTCACTCATCATTACAATCAGTTCCAGGCATGAGTTTTGCACAAAGTATTGATGATAATCTGTCTGATCTAAACCCTTTGGATCAGACAAACTGTGGTTTTGGCCTTATAGGTGGAATGATTATTCTGTTTATCGCTTTAATCTTTTTATGCTTAGTCCTCAGATGTGCACAAAAATCCTTCCAACGACCGATAAATCGGGAAGTTGAAAAACCCGACTTTCCTGCTTCTGCACAAGCAAAAAGGGGGAAATGTAACTGTCCCTCAGAACAGTGTATAACTTAAAATATAAGAAATTGTACCAGTCGCGCAAGCATGCTTAAGTATAACCTTAAGAAAAACACGCACTAGCAACAGGTCTCTGGGGGAGAGGACGATTTACGTCTTGGAAGCAGAGCAGCCCTGGGGAACCCTGGCCCACTCAGGGTGGAAGGCCGCCTGCTTCACGTGTTCGTTGTCTCCTCTGCCTCCGAAACAGCCTGCAGTTAATCAAGATAATCCCTTTAAATGTGCTTGCTCAACTCTATTCTATACTGTTTGACCAGGCATAGCTTGCTTTTCTTCTTGCTTATCTATAAGACAAATCAACATAACACATTTTCTTGTTTATCTACAAGACATGGTTAATGTTTGACCTTCAGCTCCTCCGTTGGTTATCTTATATAAATAAATACAGGACTGCAGAGGAGTTAGGTGGTGGACCCCTGCTCCCTTTCTCTTATAGCTAACTTGTTCGTGCCTCATTCTTTTGTGCGGTTGGGAAGCCACAATAAGACTTTTCTTTCAAAACATAATTCAAAAATTGATAAAAAGCCCAGTGCATCCCTCTCTTGCTGTCTCTTCAAAAATATTTTAAAAAGCCCAATGAGAAGTTTTATTTACACGGTAGAAAAATTGAGAACATTTTTCACAATTTCAGATGTGATGAAAGTACAATATTTTATGTGGCTTCTGAGCTCCCTTAAAGGATTTGATAACTGCATAAAAAATTTTATAATCTTGATAGCCAGACTAATGTTAACGTGCTCTCGGTTTAGTTTTAATTGTATACTTCTTAAAACATAATAGAACGACCGATTTGGTAATGTTGAATCTATTGATAAAAGTGACCCCAACAAACTGGTCATTATTTAGTGGAAACATTTACAAGCAATTACAGGTGCTGATGCCCTGCAGTTGTCTCTTTCTCTGATTTTTCAATTCCCTAACATTTTCCCCCCTTTTCGAGAAATGGCATAATGGAGAGAAGACCCTCGGGGTACTAAACACAAATGCAGACATTTAAACATTGATGGCTTTAAGATTCATTTTGTGGTTAAGTTTTTGTTTCTTAAAATTTGTGAGTTTTCCCTTAAAATCCTCGCGCTACATTGCTTTAGCCCCACCGGCTACGTGCCCCCTCCCCAACCCATTTCCGACTTAACTGGGCTTCTGCCCACAGTTTCAGGGACCCGGGTCCCTCGCACCAGCTCAGCAGGACCCCGCAGAGTCCAGTCGCCCAGAGCGCCAAACCCGGGGTCCCTCGCGCACCCCGCCAAGTACCCGCCGCGGACTCTGCTCCCCGCCCTCGGGGTGGGGGGTGGGGGGTGGATCAGAGGCCGCTCCCAAAACATCCTTAAGGGCATTCCCTTTGTTCGTTCACTCGACAAATACTCCGGTTCACTCGCCCCTCAGTCTTCAGAAAACCAATTTGGGCCACGCTCTGCAGGAGTACCGTCTTCGCCTTGTTAACGACACGATGAAGCCAGGGAGGACGAATCTCGGCCATTACTTAGCAAATACCTTCTCGAGCGGCCGGGAGCATTGCGCCAGCTCTCTTCCCTTAATCCTTCACTTAATGGCAAACAGTGACCACGGCTGCACTCTGCGGTTTTTGCCTCCAAGTCTGCCTTACGCCAAGTTCCTCCACGACTCGAGCGGCTACCCTCTCTCCAAGCCAGCAGGAGAGACTTCCGGGGGCAGCCAGGGCAGCCGGGGCACGGCGGACTCAAGGCCCGCCGTGGTCTGGGTCCAGGCCTCAAACAGCTCCAGGCTGGAGGTGGGGAGAGAATCACTTCCGAGAGCGGCGACCCAGGGGGGGGTCTCAGCTGGATTTTTCCATTCAGGCGGGAGGACCCGTCAACCGCCTAGCGCAGCGGAACTACAACTCCCAGCATCGTAGTAGCTGCCCGGACTTCCGGAAGCCAAGGCCCGGCGGGGAGGAAGCAGCCGAGACCCGGCCAAAAAGGCCGGGGGTTAATTTATCAAGAAAAAAGGGGGCGGGAAGGACTGTAGGGTTAGCCTGTTAGTTCGCCACCATGAACGTGGTTTTTGCTGTGAAGCAGTACGTTTCCAAAATGATAGAGGACAGCGGACCGGGTATGAAAGTACTTCTCATGGATAAAGAGACGGTGAGTTTGCTTTTGCTCAGTATTTGTTTGTGAGGGAGCTCTCTCTCTCATAACAGCTACTCCCACTCCACTGTAGGATTTAGTGTTTAAAGGTTTTGAAGCGAGGGTCAGTTCTGTGTGGAACTAAAAGGTGGTAATAAAGCTTGTCTAGTAGGTTTGAAGTGTAAATAGCTGTAACTACCACCAGAGATTTCTTCATCTATCCGGAACAATTTATTGGAATCAGAAGTCCTTTCCTAAATGTCTCTGCCAAGAAATAATATGTGAGACAGGACACTTGGAAGACTTTTATTTCCAGTCAGCGTTCTGTTTTTAAAACAAAGCTGTTAGTGTTCAAGCTGAGATGACAGGTTATTACTTGTTGGTCACAGAATTATTTAAAAAAAAAAATCACACTCTAAGGTGATGGGAAAAAAATTTTTTTTAATTTATGGATTGTCTGTGTTGAGAGAGAACATGTTTTTCATTCTGGTACATTACCTACATGTTTTGGTTGTTCAGTAAATGTTACTACATGTTAGTATTTGCCTTATCCAGCCAAGTATTAATGGAAAAAAAAATTAAGTCTTAGGTGTTGCTGCTTGTTCATATTATTTTGACTAGCATAATGATTAGTTAATTCTTTTTCTTTACAGACTGGCATAGTGAGTATGGTATACACACAATCAGAGATTCTTCAGAAGGAAGTGTACCTTTTTGAACGCATTGATTCTCAAAATCGAGAGGTCATGAAACACCTGAAAGCAATTTGTTTTCTTCGTCCTACCAAGGTACTGAGCTGTCATTTGCCCAGGCAAACACAGAGCACCCTGATATGAAAGCATTAAGAAAGCAAAATAAATTTGTATTATCATTTGTGGCATCATAATTAACCTGGTTCATCAGAGTTATAACCTTGACTCTCCTGCTTTCCACATCTCAGTTTACTCCTTAAAATCAGTTTTTCCTCCAAGATGCCTTTTGGGTTCCCAGCTACTTCCTAGACCACTAACTATCCTAGCAGAGACCCACTTCACTTAATTTCTGGATTAACCTCCATAACCATCACACTGAACACCATTGCCACTTAATCTTCTATACTTAATGTACCTACACCAATATCTTGAGTCTGTATCATTTTATTCACGTGTATGCACAGGAAGATACATATAATGGCTCAATTTTACTTCCATGATTAAATCAATATTTAGTAGCCCAGCCCTCAGATCCCTGCTTTAGCTGGTTTGGCCTGCCCTTATGTATCCAGCCTCCTGTGTCCAATCTCTGCTCCTCCACTCTTGCCAACTAGGCCTTTTTGTCATCCCTCTATATGCTCATTCCTCTTCTCTATTTGTTCTCTTCCCCTAATTAAAGGTTCTTTAGCCTTCTGTCTATTTTCATCCATCATCTTCTAAATCTAGGTTGAGTCCTCCTATGAAACTCCTATAGTATTTCAACCTTATTTTGTATATTTATATACATGATCTTTAACTCCAGTGCACTCTTTTACCATGCTTGTATATTATGTACTTTCTGAAATACAAATGTCATGTCATGTCATGTCACCCCCACTTGAAATCCTTGAATGACTTGTTGTTTTTATGCTAAAGGCAAAACTCTTTAATTATGGTTCTGTGTGGTCTGGTTCCTGTCATTCCTACAGCCTCATTTCAAACCATTGCCCCTTTTGCTCTTGGCCACATTAATCTTTCAGTTCACTTTATTCCATCATGCCACAGGACCTTTGCACAGGCTTTTCCCTCTGCTTGGAACTTCTTTACTTCCTCTAGCAGATCTTCCCTGATTTTGCTGACCAAGTCAAACCCTCCTCTTGTTAGCACTTACAGCACCATCTTCTTCTCCCTTTTGCTTGTCATAGTTGAAATTGTATATGGTTTGATCAATATTTGTCTCACCTACCAGCAGTAAGCTCCATGAGAATAAAGATGTTATCTGGTTGGTTTTGTTTTTTTTTTTTCCACACTATTATGTCTCCAGTGCCTGCTACATGGTGGACCTTGATAAATAGTTCCTAAATTAATGAATATATTAATACTGTGTTATAGTCATTTCCAGTTGTTTCACATTTGTAGCTCATGAAATTTTGGTGCTGAGAGGGATCTTAGAGATCATCTGGTCCATCATTTCCTAAGATTTTTCATTAGAGAACCTCTTTATACATATATAGATAGATAGACACACTCTCTGAAAATAAAAATGTCAGGTTTTTTTAAGATTTTATTTGTTTATTTGAGAGAGAACACAAGCAGAAGCAGGGTGAGGCACAGAGAGAGAGGGAGAAGGCTCCCTGCTGAGCAGGGAGCCCAATGCAGGGCTCAATCCCAGGCCCCTGGCCCCTGGGATCATAACCTGAGCCAAAGGTAGACACTTAACCAACTGAGCCACCCAGGTGCCCTACTAAAAATGTGTTCTTAAAAATGACTTTTTTTTGGGGTGCCTGAGTCAGTTAAGCAGCTGCCTTTAGCTCAGGTCGTGATCCCAGGGTCCTGGGATCGCGTCCTGCATTAGGCTCCCTGCTCAGCAAGGAGCAGGCCCCCGTTTGTGCTCTTTTTCTCTGTGTCAAATAAATAAATAAATAAATACTAAAGAAATAAAAATGACTTTTCTTTAATATTATGTTGTAAAGTTCATTTTAATGTATTTTTAAATCTAAATGAGTTTTCAAAAACTTTTCCCATTTAATAGGCATTAATAGACAATGTGCATTTCTTATATTACTTTTAGTTCTTTAAGGAAATGTATGATTTTTTAAATATTCAAAACTGTATTGCATATCATGTTTAGACTAGGGACCAAATTCATGTTGAAATTTAACTGTGTTAATAGTATCAAAAATAGATAAAACCTGCATTATGATCTTGTGTAATTGGAATTCTTATGTTTTGGCCATATAAAAATCAACTTATTTTTACTTCTAAATTTCATATTTTACCTTTTTTTTTAAGATATATTTATTTTATTTGCGAGAAAGAGAGAAAGTGTCGGGGGAAGGGGCAAAGGGAGAGGGAGAAAAAGAATCCCAGGCAGACTCCTCGCTGAGTGTAGAGCCTGACACCAGGCTTGATCTCATGACCCATGAGATCGTGACCTGAGCCAAAATCACAAATCAGTTGTTTAACTGAATGAGCCACCCAGGTGCCCCCATATTTTGTTTTTAAATCTTAGCCTACTGTTTGCAAATACTTCACAAACATTACAGTTGTGCAGTCTTAGGTCCCAGTAAGTTAAAAGTCAAAGTGAATGCAATTAAGTGTATTTTCTCTTGAATGTTGGTTTTTAAAGAACTAGATACGTTTTGATATTTTTTTTTAAGATTTTATTTATTTATTTGACAGAGAGAGATCACAAGTAGACAGAGAGGCAGGCAGAGAGAGAGAGGGAAGCAGGCTCCCTGCTGAGTGGAGAGACGGATGCGGGACTCGATCCCAGGACCCTGAGATCATGACCTGAGCCAAAGGCAGCGGCTTAACCCACTGAGCCACCCAGGCGCCCCTCGTTTTGATATTCTATCTAAGAATTTTGATTAGATGAATAATTTATAGACATAATTTATAATTTATAATTTATTATAAGTGGCCTGAGGCAAATATGCAGAATTATTATTAGTTTTATGTTATACTTCAACATTTGTATTTTTAATACTTTTAAATCTTAATTTGGCCACAGTGGTGCAGCTCATTAATATTATAGATGATTCCAGATCATTATTTAACATAACTCTTTTTCACTTCCAGCCCTTATCCCTGCAACATACACTGAAATCTAGACTTCAGCACTCAGTAGATTCTCAGTAAATACTTAAATAAATCAATGAACAATATTATTTTTTCAGTTAAACAATTCTCACATATTATTTGTTTATTTATTGTTTCCTTTCTAGGAGAATGTGGGTTATCTGATTCAAGAGCTCCGGAGACCAAAATACAGTATATATTTTATTTGTAAGTATATTATTTCACTTATTCCATCATGTAACTGTATCCTAGCTAATTTGTTCTGTTGGACACTTCATATCATTAATAAAGTAACTGAATCAGTCACTATACGAGCCTGATTTTTTTATATCCTTTCCAAGTATTAAAAGTCCTGTAACCAACCAGTATTCTGTTTTAGAGAGCTAAGTGGGATTTTCTTCGTCATTGACTAATTAGGTAAAAATTACTTTTTAAGTTTTACTTTGCCTATCAGTATTCCTTATGAGTCAAAATTAGAAGTAGCCAAATTTCACATCCCAACCTCTGCAAAAAGAAAACAAAGCAAAAAGTGTATACTTATTCCTGTTTTATACTTTTATGAACTGAGGCATAGAAGCTGATTTCTTTATGTGGAGGAGGATATGCTTGAGTTTGTTGGAAAAGCAGAGATTTACTTTACATCATACCAGATGAAAACATTCCACTTCTCTTTGCTAATTTATATAATACTTAAAAGTACAAGTCATCCAGTAGGTATCTCTTATGTACATAACTTTTGGGAGGGAATGGGGGGAAGACAGAGTCCTGGAAATAAATTAGGTTTGTGGTTACTGTACATTTTACATGATTTTTTTTTTCGGTGTAACACATTCTGCTTTGGAAGTTACATCCATTCTCCTCTAGATGTCATTATTGATCTTCATGGATGAGTAAGTCTAGTTTATTTGGTGCCATTTCCAAAACCAAGGATAAACCTTAACTCTCAGTATGTAGGACATTGCAAAATTTTAAAGCTTACTTGAAGGCTTTGGAGTTTTAGGGTTTAGATTATACTCTAAAATGTACCTACTTTCTACACTATATGCTACAATTAAATAATAGTACCAAAAATTAACATTTGTGATAAGACAGTATTTTATAAAGAACTTTCTCATATAATTATTTCATTCAGCCCTTACAACAACCTCAAGAGGTAAAAATTGGCAATTTAATTATTTTCTGCCACCCTAGTGGTGGTGTTATTGTTGTTTTTCTTTTGGCTAATAGTCACAGGCTTAGTTTTATAATTTAACTTTTTATTTGAGGCAATTATAGATTCACATATAGTTTTAAGAAATAATACAGAGATCCCATTTATTCTTAAACCCATTTCCCCCACTGTAGCATCTCACATAACTATAGTACAATACCACATCCAGGATATTGACATTGATACAGTTAGGATACAAAACATTTCCATCTCCATAAAGATCTCTCATATTGCCCTTTTATACCAGATGCACTTCCCTCCCACCCAACCCCATTATGAGCCCCTAGCAACCACTACTCTGTTCTCTATTTCTATAATTTTGTCATTTCAAGAATGTTACATAAATGGAATTATATAGTATATAACCTGTTGGGATTGGCTTTTTTCACTCAGCATTCTTGAGTTTCATCGAGGTTGTGACATATATCAATAGTTCATTCCCTTTTATAACTGAGTGGTATTCCATGGTTATATGTGGTTATACCAAAATTTGTTAGCTACCCATTGGAGGATATCTGAGTTGTTTTCAGGTATGGCTACTACAGATAAAGCTGCTATAAACATTTGTGTATAGGTTTTGTGTGAGTATGAGTCTTAATTTCTTTGTAGTACATAATGTCCAGGAGAGCAAGAGAGCAGTTGCTGGGTCATATGGTAGTTCCATGTTTAGTGTTTTAAGAAGCTGCTAAATGTTTTCTAGAGTGACCATACCATTTTACTTCCACTAGCAATGTACAGGTGATCCAGTTTCTTTGTATCCTTATGAGCATTTGGTATTGCACTTATTTTTTATTTTAGCCTTTCTAATAAGTGTGTAGTCATTAGAGTATTTTTAGATGGTCACAAGCTAGATACTTAGGAAAGTGTAGAAACTTCTACTTAGAGATGTGTGTGTATGTGTGTGTGTACGCACACATATGAATATATGAGAGATTCCCTGTGCTGTCGAATTTAAGTAGACATATAATGGAATCACTTCTTGTGCTGAGTCTCTCAGTTTAAAATTGAGCTGGTCATGAGATGAAAGTCTCCTTCTTTGAGGCAGCAGTTGAAATTAGTAACCAGTAACGCAATGTCTTTTCTTCTGGTTCTAAAGGTTGTTTGATTTGCACTGTGAATCTGTGAAGTAGAAGAAAAAAATGATATATATTAAAGTAGCACTAAAGCCTAGGAAAAACAGGCTCTTGGGACTTGGGTAAAGCAATCAATTTCACAATTTTATTTGATTAAAATAAACTAAATGAGTTTATATGTAGTGATTACATTCATTACAAACTTTCAACACAATTTATATCAACACTAAATTGGCCTTCTGCTCATATAACTTTTTTATAATTTCATTTTTGTATTTCTATGTCTACTAAATATGTTTAATAGGTTCTTCCCTTCCTTTATTTAAAAAAAAAAAACCCTCTTATGGACTTCTTCAAATGTATACAAATAGTGTAATAAATCCCAGTGTACCCAACACCCAATTTCGAAAGTTGCTTTGCCCATGGTCTGTCTTCTTTTAGCTATACTACTGCCTATTCCCCGACCAGTGTTATTTTGAAGGACATCTAAGACATCATATGAGTTCATCCCTAAATATTTCAGTATGCATCTCTAAAAGATAAGGACTTATTTTACAAAATACCATTATTAATAAAAAATAAAATCCATTATTATACATATCGAAATAATGAAAAATAATTCCTATTTTCAAATACTCAGTGTTCAAATTTCAGATTCTCTTACAGTTTTGTTTTTTTCTTACTGTTTTTGTATTGGAATTATGATCGTAATAAGATCCACACATTGCTGTTAATTGATACGTTGTTTAAGTTTCTTTAATCTTCTATAGGTGTTTTTTCTGTCTCTCTCTCTATCTCTCTCTCTCTCTCTCTCTCTCTCCAATGCAATTTATTTATTGAAGAAGCTACATTGTACTGTTATAGTATCTCACAGTCTGGGTTTTGCTAATTGCATCCTGATACGGTAGTTTAACATATTCTTTGCATTTTAAAATATTCCTGGGTCACCTGGTTGGTGCAATTAGTTAAGCATTGACTCGGCTTAACTAATTGCAGCCGGCTTAACTAATTGTTTCGGCTCAGGTCACAGTCTCAGGGTCATGGGATCAGGCCCCATATCGGGCTTTGTGCTCAGTGTGAAGTCTGCTTCAGATTCTCTCTCCTTCTTCCTCTGTCCCTCCCACCTGTGCGTCCTCCCTCTCTCCCTAAATAAATAAATCTTATAAATAAATACACAAATAAATAAAATATTCCTCTGCCCTTTAGTTCTATAGATTGTTACTTAGATATAGAAGCTTAATTAGATTCAGATTTGAGTTCTTCTTGGCAAGAATATTTCATAGTCAGTGCTGTGTGCTTTCACTGATTGTCTCTTATTGTGATATTAGCATCAGTTGATGCTCAATACCTAGGTATTGATCCATTAGTGGTTGATAAAAATGAAGATGTTTTAATTCTGTCATGATCATTCCTTCTTTGTTTTTTAGCTGGAATATTTCCATAAGGAGATTTTTCTCCTCATCTACTATTTGGTTACCTGTGGTATAGTTTGTATTTAAAAGAATAAAAACTCACTTCTTTCCCTTTATTTGCTATTTTCAGTATAATGACTTGGTTTCCTGGCATCCTCCAATGCCTACATGGTGGTCTTTTTTTGAAGTATTATGAATTTATGGATTTGAATATATTTGTGCTACTCAGTTCAGAGGTGTTCGACTGTGACATATGCCACAATGTATACCAAACTTCACTTAATCATTAGGCTCTTTTATGTCTCATTGGAGCAAAAGTGATCTCCTTTGAGTCAGCCACAACTCATATATCTGTTTCAGATTTCAGTAATGTGATCAGCAAGAGTGATGTGAAGTCATTAGCTGAAGCTGATGAACAGGAAGTTGTGGCTGAGGTTCAGGTAAATGTATTGGTCCTCTAACACATCTCTTATATTGGCCCTTTTTAAAGATTTGAATCTAACATAAGAAAGGTGCTGTCTCAAAAGAAGGGAGGCTATTGATCAGACATTATAAATGTGCATTGCACCAAACTATACTCAGAAAGTTTGTAAGAGGTATCAAATTGAGTGGGAACAGAATTAAAGAAGTCAGTGGGAGTAAGGGGATTGGACTGGTACTGGATCCTACTGAATGGATAGAGAGTTTCACAGGGTTGGGAACAGAGTCAGGTATATTCTGTGCTAGCTTTTTTTTTTTTTTTTCCTATGCTAGTTTTTTGAACCACATTATAAGAATGTTCATCTTCAGGGCTATGTCTGATTGGAAAAGAACAGGAAGTAAAGGATGTGAATGAGGTTTGTTAAAGTTCTGTTTGTGAATATCTTGCTCTGGGAAGGAAAAAGTAGACTTTGTTGTTAGGTTAAAACTTGGTAACTCCTAAATATTCTGCATGCTTTATAATACATCACATCAGAACATGTCATGTTACCTTTTACTTCTTTAATGCTTTAGTGTTCTTGAATACATTTATCACCTCATAAATGATAGAAGAATAGAATAGGACAGCAAATAAACAAGTTTTGGATTTTCAAAAGGATGTGCTAAGTCATAAATGAATAATAATAATAATAATAAAAGGAATGACCTATTTTAAAACATATTCTCCCTCATGTTAATACACTGTACAAAAAAAAGAATAGACTGAACAATGAAGTTCTTTTTCATCTGTGTGTAACATTGTATATCCTGTAACAGTGTCTTATTTTTACTAATTGGTTAGTGTACACAGGTCTCCAGAAATGTAGTGTACACACTTCTACAACTTTTTTTTTAGAGGATTTATTATTATTATTATTGCTGCCCTTTTTTAATTATTTTATTCCCCCACATTGACTATTGCTAGACAGTTATTAATTGATCAGTTTTTTATCTCTTTTATACCTGCATTTCCTCAAATTTGATTATACCACATAGTATCATATCACATATGAAAATATTACTGTATGATATAGTTGGAATTTATGAAATAACTGACTAATCTTGGTGCTTTGTTTGCAGGAATTTTATGGTGATTATATTGCTGTGAATCCACATTTATTTTCCCTCAATATCTTGGGTTGCTGCCAGGTATGGAAGAAAAGGATAAAAAAATAAGTTTATTTATCAGGTGGGAGTTAATTCAGCAAGTAATTGGACTTGTAAGAAAAAATTCAAATCTTTTCTCTGAATATGCATTTTTAACAAAAAGGGTCGAAATTGGGATCCAGCCCAGCTATCCAGAACAACTCAAGGACTGACAGCTCTCCTTTTATCTCTGAAGAAATGTCCCATGATTCGTTACCAGCTTTCATCAGAGGCAGCAAAGAGACTTGCAGAATGTGTTAAGGTATGGCTTTCCCTATCCCCAGTTCCAAAGCATCAAGACCATTCATTCCCTTATCATATTTCAGAAACTATAGCAATATTTTTTCTACAACCAAGGAGGTGATGTGTTAGGTTTACTGGCAAAGAGGTAGATCTTTGTAATTAAAAAAGCAACAAACTAGGGCTAAAATTTTTAGACTTAACTCAAGAAACATTTGCAAGCTAAATAAGCTAAATAGTTATTTTGATCCAGTTAAGCCATTTGTAAAGTAGAGTTTTAAATCCTAACCTCTTAAACAAGATGCTACCAAACTTTTTTAAGCCTTTGAATCCTTTTCGGAAGGCCTATGAAGGTGCAAAGAACTATTGTAAAATGTGTTTTTTATGTATTAATTTTCTGTTTATCGTTAAGGAGATTTCTCAAAAAGTTGAAAATAGAGCTACCCTATGATCCAGCAATTGCACTACTGGGTATTTACCCCAAAGATACAAATGTAGTGATCTAAAGGGGCATGTGCACCCCAACGTTTATAACAGCGATGCCCACAAAAGCCAAACTATGGAAAGAGCCCAGTTGTCCATAAACAGATGAATGGATAAAGAAGATGTGGTATATATATATTATTTGTATATATTATATATATATATAAAAAATACATACATACACATAATGGAGTATTATGCAGCCATCAAAATGAAATCTTGCCATTTGCAATAGCATGGATAGAACTAGAAGGTATTATTATGCTAAGTGAAATTAGTCCGAGAAAGACAGTTATCATATAATCTCACTGATATGTAGAATTTGAGAAATAAGGCAGAAGATCGTAGGGGAAGAGAGTTAAAAATGAAACAAAATGAAACCAGAGAGGGAGATAAATCATAAAAGACTCTTAATCTCAGGCACACTGAGGGTTGCTGGAGTGGAGGGGGGTGGGAGGGGGGTGGCTGGGTGATGGACATTGGGGAGAGTATGTGCTATGATGAGTGCTCTGAATTGTGTAAGACTGATGAATCACAGACCTGTACCCCTGGGGCAAATAATACATTATATGTTAATTTAAAAAAAAGATTTCTGTTTATATTACCAACTAATTGGTTGACCAAACCATCTTCCTCTCTCATCCACAGCAAGTAATAACTAAAGAATATGAACTGTTTGAATTCCGGCGGACTGAGGTGCCTCCATTGCTGCTTATTTTAGATCGTTGTGATGATGCCATCACCCCGTTGCTAAACCAGGTGCAGAACCCTTTATTAGCATAATAGAAGCATGATTTCAAGTGGTATTCATCAAAATGCAGATGTGGAGTAAACAGAATGGTCCATGTACTTGCCTCTTTATTTTCAGTTTTGTGGGTTTTTTTTGTCTTGTGTTTCCTGGTGGTTTGGTATCCCTATTCTTTCAGCCACAGTCATCTTTGGTTCTTTCTTCTGCTTCATCTTTCCTGTCTCCTCCTGCCACCACCTTCACCCCAGTCAAGACAACTTCTAGATTCTGTAGGTTCTCCTTTTACAGTGTCTATCTGTAGTTTTCCATTCTTACTGCCAGTACCTTTGTGTAGCCCTAATCTCTTAAAGGAATACTGAAATAGTCATTTACCCATTCCTCACTTTTAATTTTTATTTTATTTTATTTTTAAAGATTTTGTTTGTTTGTTTGTTTGACAGAGAGAGAGAGAGCACAAGCAGGGGGAGCAGCAAGCAGAGGGAGAGGGGGAAGCAGGCTCCCCGCCGAGCAAAAAGCCTGATGCAGGGTTCGATTCCAGTACCCTGGGATAATGACCCGAGCTGAAGGCAGACGCTTAACCAACTGAGCCACCCAGGCACCCCTTATTTTATTTTTTTATACAAGATCAAATCTACACTTTTATTTATTTACTTTTCAATAAGTTTAAATCCTTGAGGATATAGCATCATATGGATTCTATGTCCAGTGACCTTAGCATGAAGGTTGCTTAAGAATTTGACGTGAGTCATGCCATTGTTTCCATGATTATGAGTTACCTTCTCCAGATTTCTCTGGTTTTGCTCAGTTTGCCACCAGGAGTCACTGTGTTATTCTTTGCTTTGTACACATAAGCACATCTCTTGCCTAGATAGAACTTAGTTTCATCTTCAGCATGAACACCTTCAATTTTAAGAGCTGTATGCTCCCTCTGGTTCTGGAGATCCTGCTTATACCCAGCAAAAATGGCCTTATACTATAGGCTTCCAGACATATTTATCATTTTAGGAGTCCTGTTCCCAGCAGACCTCCACAGGCTCCAAGATGGCTGAAACAGGCCTTGATTCCCCTCTTAATTTCTTTCTACTCTAATATATTTCATTGACACAGTGCTGTTAAATCATTTTTCCTAAAGAACAGTTCTGATCTTACTACTCCTGGCTTAAAAATCTTCATTGGTTCCCATTTGCCTACTAGCTTAAATACAGATTCCTAAACTTGGCATCCAAGAGCCTTCACAATATGGGCCCAGCCTTAACCTACAGCTCACTACTGTGCAGATATGTTGTGTGGTTTCTGGCCATCATTTTATTCATGTTGTGACTTATGCCTAAATGTTGGAATGTTTCGAATACCTTCTCTCCCTATCTTCACCTATCAATATTCTTCTCCTTTAAAACCACTCAAAACATCTCCTTAAAGCCTTTTATTCTTTTAGTCAGACATGTTCTTTTTCCATAAAATTACTGCAGAACTTTGTCTTTCTTATGTCTTTTGCTTTATTTACCATGTTGTACCTTTGATTGTTTTCACACAGTCCTTCAAGGCAGACTCTGTCTTACTGTGTTTGTTCTTCTGCAAGTATAAGAATTGTACTTCATACAAAGTAGAGGCTTTATTAATAGTGACTTTGAATTCGTAGGGAAAGGCATAGTTAATATTTCAGTTTCTTCCCAGCTTATCTTCATGTTAATGCTAGGAGAACTCTGTAGCTGTGGAGTGCAGCTTCTCTATAATAGGATAGCCTTATAGTCCTAAAATACAAAGTAATATATGTTCACTCAAGAAGTTTTGAAAATATAAAAAAGTGGAAAGATAAACGAGTGCCTGTGAATCTATTTTCTAAAGAAAAACAACCATTGGGGCACCTGGGTGGCTCAGTGGGTTAAGCCTCTGGCTTCAGCTCAGGTCATGATCTTAGAGTCCTGGGATCGAGCCCCACATCAGGCTCTCTGCTCAGTGGGGAGCCTGCTTCCCTTCCTCTCGCTCTCTGCCTGCCTCTCTGCCTACTTGTGATCTCTGTCTGTCAAATAAATAAATAAAATAAAATCTTAAAAAAAAAAAAAGAAAAGAAAAACAACCATTTATTCAACCAATTTCACTGAAGACCTATTATGTGCCAGATACTGTGTTAAGTATTGGAGGTAATGGGCTCAGTCAATTCAGTGACTCATGATCTCTGCTCAGATCTTGACCCCAGGGTCATGAGCTCAAGCCCTGTGTTGGGCTTCATGCTGGTTGTGCAGCCTACTTAAAAAAAAAAAAAAAGTATTGGAGGTAAAAGATTAAAAGATGCAGACTCTATTCTTAAAGAGCTCAGGATGGGGAGAGAAGTAACTGATCATTTTAATAATAGAATAAGTACTAATGGTAGAAGCGTGAACAGGATGCTGTGTGGAAGCATAAATATTTTGTTATACATATTTTGTGTGCTCCCACAAAACTTGCTTTTTTCTGAAGATATTATTTACTATTTGAGAGAGAGAGAGTGCATGTGCACACGTGCACAGCAGGGAGATGGGTCGAGACAGAGAATCTCAAGCAGACACCTCGCTGAGCACCAGGTCCCTACTCTGGGCTTGATCTCACAACCCATGAGATCATGAACTGAGCGAAAACCAAGAGTCAGACACTTAACCAATGAGCCACCCAGGTGCCCCTGAAACTTGCCTTTTTAAGGATTCATTTGGCAAGTATTTTAGGAAATGAAGCACCTTCTCTTATAACCTTAAGTTCTTTCTTAATAAATCTAGTGTGCTTAAGATGAAGTAAAAGTATATAAATATTTCTGGCATTTAGATTCTAGATTTAGAAGCTAATTTGCTGGAAAATACTTAGTTTTGTATAAGGGACCTATGACTAAAAAGAACCCATTCTCCATAAATGGTGAGGAGGCAAAATTTGGGGTTTCCCCATTCCATTTTTACCAAATATGTTCACATTTTGTAAAAAGGAAACCAATCCTTCTTCACAATTCATATTAAGTTAAAATATGAAATAAAATGGATTCAGAGGCAAAGCTTCCAAATATGTGTGTTTTGATCAACTCACAAGGTTTGTTTCTGATAATATTAGTGTTCCCAGGATAAATATAGCACCACTCAGATCTGCAAGAACACACTTCTCATGCTGCAGAAAACCACAGAAGCGTACAGGAAATGGTACAGCTTGTAACTGCAGTACCAATATAGCCCTATCTGTGAAGCCAAAAATACACTCTTAATTCACAGGCAAAAACTGAAGCTAATGATAGATCTAATTTGTTTTCTTTCTATCAGGAATATTAATCTTGTTGCCCTTCTTCTGAAAGTGTAAAATCTACAAGTATTTTGACTTTTAGTTTAACCAAATTATGAGTCTTAATGCTTAGTAGAACACAAAATATTAATAAAAGTTGAACTAAATAAACTCTGTGTAAGGAAGACTAGTTGCTAAGAATGTTAACCATTTTTGTTTTCCTGAACATTTACTATTTGCATGTTTTGTCAGTTACCAATTTTTTGTCATAATTCTTCATTTAGTGGACATATCAGGCCATGGTCCATGAACTACTGGGCATAAACAACAATCGGATTGATCTTTCCAGAGTGCCGGGGATCAGTAAAGACTTAAGAGAGGTGGTCCTATCTGCTGAAAACGATGAATTCTATGCTAACGTAGGTGGTTAAAAATTTTTTTAATTGTTTTTAGTTGTTTTTATGTAAGAAGGCCAGTATTGACTTGTTCGAATGAGAACAGATTTAGGATTTTATGTGGAAGGATGATAGACGCATCCTGTAGATAAACTATCTCAAGAGAAGCCGGAAGACTTGGATTCCGACCCTTTAACAGTGTTTTTTTTCTTCCTAGAAATCACATATTTAGCTTTGTATTTTTAAAATTAGAACCCAATTTATTTACTTCCTTCCCTTCTGTAGCCCTTTGTGAGAATAGTAATGGTATTCATCACCAGTGTCCTGGCCAATGTCCAGATTTGGTCATTATAATGGAATTTTCTTGCCCTATGATTCTGCCTTCGGGATTCTTTTTCTCTATTTCTTTTAAATGGCCTGAAAATCAGACTCATTGATAGAATTGTGTTTCCAACTTCCTTTTTCACAGAATATGTACCTGAACTTTGCTGAGATTGGTAGCAATATAAAGAATCTCATGGAAGACTTTCAGAAGAAGAAACCAAAAGAACAGCAAAAACTAGAATCAATAGCAGACATGAAGGTAAATTGAACATGTTCATGGATGACTAACATGCAAGACTTTGGAACTATTCATGTAAGCAACATTTCTGGAATATTCTCAGTCTGATTTCTGACTTGATTCATTTTGTTTGGTTTGAGACAATTTTCTATACTATTTCTCTTTAGGAAACAGTATAGTGGAAACTTCATCACAAGCCATGTACTTCTTTCCATTCTTCATTAACATTTGGACTGCTTAAAGGGTCAGTCTACGACATGTACCAGTTCTTCTCTCTTAAAGCAGAAACAAGATGCCATGGGATTGAAAGTCATAGATGCCTTAGTCTGGGCAGAACAATTCCTGCTTATTTTTTCCCTTCATGCATGTCTGTCCTCAGTCAAATAACAGAACCCCCAATTGCTGTTTTTCCCATGGCAGGCCTTTGTTGAGAATTACCCACAGTTTAAGAAGATGTCTGGGACTGTGTCAAAGCATGTGACAGTGGTTGGAGAGCTGTCTCGGTTGGTCAGTGAGCGGAATCTGCTGGAGGTTTCAGAAGTTGAGCAAGAACTGGCCTGTCAAAATGACCATTCTAGTGCTCTCCAGGTATCTATTCAGTCCAATTTGATGAGCACCTACTATGTGTAAGGCACTGTGCCAGGCAGAGCAAGAGATACAAAGGCAAGTAATCCTTCTTCACCAACATGGAATTTATAATCTAACAAGAAGTTGAGCCAAGAACACAGATTAACTTTATTTAAGATAGATACAGGAACCACAGGAGAAGAATAATGTGCAATAGCAAAGGTTTCAGGCAGTTAACTGGGTATTTAGGAGGGCATCCTAATCTATTAGGAAGAATACTAGACTAAAATCAGAACATCTGGATTTTAGCCACTTGCCACCTTCTGGCTTTGTGACCTGGAGCTGTTGGCTTAATTTCTGAGCCAGTTTCTTCATCTGTAAAGTAGGTGTAATGATATTTATCTCACAGTGTTGTGAGGAAGATTTTAAAAGATACAATATATGTTAAAATGCACTAAGTCTTTTATTATTGTACACCTGCTCTTCATTCCATGAACATGTAAATGTCTGCTACATGTACATTGTGCTATAAGGATCCAGAAGTATGAAGAAGAAAAAGATACCATCTTTTTCCTCAAAGAGTTCACACTATATAGTAGGGAAGAAAGAAATTTAAACCAGGAATTACCATGCTGTAAGTGCTATGATACTAGAGGTATTTACAAAGGGATATGGAAATAGAGAGGAAGGACACCTGTTTCCCCTAAGGATGATGCTTCTTGAAGAAAATGACAGTAGATTTGGGTCTGGACAAATAAGGAGGAGGGTACCAAACAGAGTAAAAGTGCACCAGCCAGAGAGAAGAGGGGAAATTCTTGGCAGAGAGAATGCAAGCATGGATATGTGAGGGGAGAAAAGTAAGGGAACAGAGAATAGTGCTGTGTAGCTAGTGCAGGGTACAAGATGACGAATGGTCTTAGATAAGCCAGAAAGACAGCCTGGGGCCTGATTATGGCCATTGAAAGGACTTTGGGCTTTAATCTTAAAATGTTGAGAACTACCAGAGCATTTTAGAAGAAAAGGAACATAATCAGAACCTTGCCGCAAGAAATTTACAGCGTTGTTGAAGGGAAAAAACTAAAGCACAAGAAACATTTATGAGGTGTTTCAAGGTAATAGTTAATTAAGTAAAAATTGTGATGCTGACTATAATTAGATTTGAGGTTATCAGGGACAGTTCCATAGAGAGGTGATATATTAAGATGGACCATCAAGAATGAATAGAATCTGGGGGAGGATTTCAGTCAGGGATAACAGCAAAAGCAAAGAGGCTGAAGTATGCAGAAGATAATAAACTGTGACCTGTTGGAGAGTGGGTGTGGAAGAGAAATAGGAGATAAATTGAATCGGTAAATAGGAACCAGTTTATGAAGAAGCTTGTAAGAGGAATTTGCACTTGCTGAGATAAGCAGAAAGATCCATTGTAGGGCCATATGTAGAAAGTTGATATGATGAAAGCAGTATGTAAGGAAATTTAATCTAATAAGGATGCTTTGGAGGTGAAAAAACTGAAGTTAGGGTAGTAGACTCACAGTGATAGTACTAAAAATGTTCCGTAAGGGTAAATCTGAGAGACAGTTCAAAGGGAGAAAACAACTTAGCAACAGATTGGATACAAGGATAACTAGACAGAACAAATCTAATAATTCCAAGGTTCCTGAGAAATGACATTGTGGTATCACTCGCAATAAGTCACTTGGGAATGAGAGTCCTTTGGGAGGTAGCCATTTCTAAAACACTCACCATAAGACCATAAGAAGTGCATTTTCTTATTAATAGGACCCAATATTCTACAAGTTAGTCCTTTCTTTCCCTGCTGCAATTCGATTTGACTTTATAAAATAAAACCAGCCTGGTATAATGGAAACAACACAGGCTTTGGAACCAAACTGTCCTGGCTTTTATCCTGTCTCTACATACCAAAGTTTTTTGGAAAAAAAAATTACTTATTTGCCCAAGCCTCAAAGATAAAGATTTCAAACTAATAGACTGTTACCAGGATTCAGTGAGATCTGTAAAATGCTTCACATGCAGTAGGTGCTTGGTAAATGTTGGTTCCCTTCCTCTAAGCATAATGCTTTAAATATATCGTGTAGCTAAAATAAATAAATCTACCCACCTGTGGTTGCTTTAGTTATAGTGAGGTCTTTACTGGGATTTAGAATTTGTTACTTTTTGATGTTTATTAAGATTTCCTCGGAAAAAAAAAAAAAAAAAGATTTCCTCTGAAAACACCATCAGTTTGAAAATTGTAGAGATTCTACTTGCTTATCTTTATGAAAAGTACTTTTGTTAACACTTTGAATTTTATCCCTGTGTTCTTAAATCCTTTCAAAGAACTTTTAGGCCGATTTTATTATTTTTTAAATTGTATTGAATTCTAATTCTTAAATAGATGATATAAGTACTTGGTGAAAGAGTATGTAGTAAAAACTCAGTCTGTTAGTGATCTCACCTGCATCCTTACAGTTATTCTGTATATGCGCAAGTCTGGGGGAGTGGATCTTCCTCTCTTTTTTAAATTCAAATAACAGCATACTTTACACATAGTTCTGTATATTTTGATTTTTCACTTAACCATGTATCTCAGAGACTGTTCCAGATCAGAACCCAAACACTCATTCTTTTTAATCACTAAAATAGTATTCCTTTATAAAGATGGCAATCTGTTTAACTTGACCAACTTACTTGAAACAGTACTTACTAATAACAGTTTGCAGTTTTGTGGGCCTCATAGAAGTATTCCTATGAAAACTTTTTTTTTTAAGATTTTATTTATTTATTTGACAGAGAGAGAGTTCACAAGTAGGCAGAGGCAGGTAGAGAGACGGGGAAGCAGGCTCCCTGCCAAGCAGAGAGCCTGATGTGGGGCTGGATCCCAGGATGCTGGGATCATGACCTGAGCCGAATGCAGAGGCTTTAACCCACTGAGCCACCCAGGCGCCCCCTATGAAAACTTCTTATTTATTTTTTCCAAGAAAAAAAATTTTCTTTTCTAATTTATTAAATAAAAACAAAATGTTGTCCTATAATTATATATAATATATATTATACATATTAAATATAATTATAATTAAATATAAATTTCCTTCTGTTACTTTATCTTTTATTTTTCCTTTTCAAACAATAAAACCAAACTTAACCGCCTGCCAGTTTTAATATCTTTATTTGTGTCTCTCTACCATACAAAAAGCAGTTAGACAAGGTTACTATAATTCCTTGCCTGGGTATTTGAACTCTAACTCATAAGAAATATGAATATTTCTTATTCACTTTAAAAGAAAAAAATACTTTAAAATATGAATTCCATTTGTAATCCACTTTATATTTTAAAAAGTTATCCTTTGAAGGTTTTCTTGCCCATGTTATTAGGGTTTTACAGTGAGCAGTTGATTTGGACTCCCTCACCATAAAGGATTTCTTTGGTAACATGATTTAAATAGTCTATAAAGGGAGCTTTTGTTTGATAATGAGTACATGCCAGGGGCCTGACCCCTAGATGGGTTATAGCATTCCTTGGCTTGACCTTAGATGATAATACGTCATGAAGTAATGAATTGAGGTTTTTGAGCAGAGATGACGTTTGCTTTACTGAATAGTAACTATATCATGATGAAGGGAAAAAAATTCATATATTGCTAAAAAGTAACTTATAAATTGCTGCCACTTCTAACCAGTTATCCTACAGGCTAACAAAAATTTGATTTAGAAGAACTTTCACTAGAACCAAACTGCAACATTCTATCATTAAAACATATCTACAGCCTTGGAAAAGACTCATTTGATCAGTGAGGAAGATTTTTTTTTTCATGCCCTGAAGAGATATATCTTCAGAAAGTGAGCAGTTTTCCCCGCATTGTGTGTCATATCATAGCTTTTCATTTAGAAGGAAGAACTATTTTTATATCCTCCTTTCCTGACCTTGGGTAAAAGACCTCAAATCATCCTGTTAAAGATACATAGTAAAGACTCAATAAATACTTGTTAGAAAAATGAAGAGGAAGAGTTCTATTTGAAACAGTATAGAGCAGTGGCTAAGAGCTTGGGACTTTGATGGCTTGGGTTTGAAAATTTTATTAGTCTTTTTGCCTTTAAAATGGGGGAAAATTACAGTACTTACCTTAAAGATTTTTGTGAGGGTGCAGTGAGCTAGTATGTGTAAAGCACTTAATATGGCACCTGGTTCTTACAACATTCAATAAGTAATAACTGTCACATTATCTGTATTATTATTTGATGATACATTCTGTTTTCTTTATGACATCCAGGACATTGTATTCTAATCTACTCATCACCTCAGATCTCTTTCTCCCTGATTTCAGAAGGGTTTTCTGCTTCTCATTAAGATCATGAGAGGGGCACCTGGGTGGCTCAGTGGGTTAAGCCTCTGCCATCGGCTCACATCATGATCTTGGGATCCTGGGATCGAGCCCCGCATTGGGCTCTCTGCTCAGCAGGGAGCCTGCTTCCCCTCTCTGCCTGTCTCTCTGCTTGCTTGTGTTCTCTCTGTCAAATAAATAAAATCTTAAAATAAATAAATAATTTTTAAAAAATAAAATCATGAGAAAATTATTTGGGACACATTGAGATGACAATTTTACTTTCACCAGTTAAGGATAAAAATGATCATTTTCTCTTTAAACTAACATTTTGCCAGTGTTTCAGACAGTGTTGACCAGCAAAAGACCTACAGTAAAGCTAAATTTTATGTTGACTAGTCATTAAGGAAAAGAATACTGACTCAGATGTATTTACCAGGCAGTGGAATTGGGTCCTGCCTACTTTCTGTCATTTCTATCATTTTTCCTAGATAAGCTCTCCCACAACCCTGTTCTCTCAAACTGTTAGGCTCATTTTTTATCATATCAGCATGTTGAAGGCTTCTGCCAATTTTGTCTTGCTATTCTAATCTGCTGGCTTATAATGTTATTCATTGATGATTTTACTACATTTATGTGCTAGTAGATAACAACAAGAAAGAGTTCCTGTTCTGGAGGTCAAATTAAAACAAAAAATAATAAAGACTATTTTTTCTTGTGACTTCATCTGTAATTTATAAAAATTTGTTCTTGTGCTGCTTCATCATAGTTTTGGCAGAAGAAAACAGAAGAGTAGCCCAAAACAATGGAAGGATCTTTAAATATCAGAAAAGAATTGTTTTTTAATTGATATTTTTTGAGTGAGCGTTAGCTCCTTTTTGAAACTTGACCTTCAGAGAATGAGTTTTTGCTTTTCTTTTCCTATTCATTGATTAGGCATATATGAATGTTAGAATTCAGTGAATTCTGTGTTTGAATCCTATCTTCTTAAGAGGACAATAGTTTTCTTTCACTCTTTACTCGGCCTCTGTATTGTGAAATGTACTTTTCTCTCTTGAAAGTCTCAAGGCTTATGGAAAATTTAATAAGAAAAGAGAAACCAATAGTTCATTATGTAATTCACTCATATTTCCAACATATAAATACCACCATGTAGCAGATATCTGCTGTGTAATTAGAAGTCTCAGATTGTTTTCTCCTCTTGTCTGGTTAGTACCCTGGAATGTCAATATAATGTATGCCACTGGCAGTCAAGTTGATGAGTCAAGTAGCCATGAGTGAAATGTTCAAAATCAAGTCAGAGGATAACATGGGATTCAGGCAAACAAAAATGCCCTTCTTCAAGGACTTACATAACTGAAAGAGAAGAAAGAACTTAGCTTGTACCTACATGTTTCCTTTCATGAGTAAATAGAGGAACCTAGCTGGAACCCTGACCTGAGTCATGGGTTGGGCCCTAAGGGATCAAAAGTAAGCAAAGTAATCTACTCAAAGTAATCTTGGATCATACCCCGCTACATCCTCAAGAGAGAGTGAAGAGTCAAGCCAGGGACTCTAAATACAAGCACCCGATCTCAAGGAAGACAGGTGTATTCTTTACTGGGAAACAGCCAAGAGTGAAGATGCGAGTGAAAGTAGTTAGAAAGGGAGCAAGAAGGGGGCAGGCTGATTGGGGCAGTCTTTGTCCCTATACCAGTTTTGTGGTTTCAGCAAATCTGAGAAATTGAGTAGATTTAAGGTAAAAAGAGAGTGATCCCAAGGGCAGTAATTGAAACATTGTGCTATTTAAAAAGTGGCAAAAGAGATCCCAGTTTAAAAGATGTTTTAAACTGGGTGCCTGGGTGGCTCAGTGGGTTAAGCCTCTGCCTTCGGCTCAGGTCATGATCTCAGGGTCCTGGGATCGAGTCCTGCATCAGGCTCTCTGCTCTGCAGGGAGCCTGCTTCCTCCTCTCTCTCTGCCTGCTGCTCTGCCTACTTGTGATCTGTCAAATAAATAAAAATCTGTTTAATTTAAACAAAAAAGATGTTTTAAACTTAGGCTAAGTTGATTGAGAGACATAAGAAATAGGGTATTCTTACTTGATAATAATTTGTACTCTGAAATTTCTTCATATTATGATAGAAACACAAAGTGGCAAATTTGAGCAGATATTCTAAATAGTCTGTATTCTGTGATTACGCTGGAAAGGGTACTGCAAAAGAAAAAAAAGTAAGGAAATTCTTTTGACTGTAGGGTTTAAATCTAAAAAAGAGAAATAAATGTCTTCCCTTTTGATTCCTTAAAGACAATGCTAGGGAAATATTCACTCAGAAAAGCAACAATAGAGATCCTACCCAGAGACCTTCCTACTTGAGAGCCACCTGGGAGCTTTCCCATGTCATCATAGTCCTCTTTGGTGTGAACAGAAGAGTTCTTAAACATTAGGCCTGGTTGTTGTGAAGATCAGGTATGTGAAGGCTTCTCATAAGTTGTAAAGTTCCATTTGGATGTATGTCCTCAGACTCTAGTGCCCTCCAAGGCTCTTGCCAGTCTTTCAACCCAACCCATTCCTTTCTCTGATTTCCATATTCCTGTGAAGAGCATCTCCTCTTTTAGTCTCGCAGACTAATTCTAACACTTAACTGATTCTTTAGGGTCTTTTGCAAATGTCACCTTCTTCATGAAGTCTTTCTTGATTCCTCAGAAACCAGATGTACTTTTCTTCACTCTGTGTCCCCTTCCCTGCATTGTGCTGATTCTTTCTGTTTCTTGGGGTTTTTTTCCCCCCTGCATATATATATTTCTGTTATAATACCACATATGTTTTCCTGAAAAACCTCCTCCCATTCTGTAAAATTATGTACTAAAAATAAACAAGTGTTATGGGAAAATAGGTTTATAAGCAGGTCACTTAAAATCTATGTAACTAAAAAAAATCTATATAACTTTTTAATCAAAGCCCTAATAAAAGTAGTGACAATCCTAACAAAAATTTAATGCAGTTAAATCTCCACAGGCATTTGCACCTAGAAATATACTCCGTCCACCCTTTGTAGCCTTCCTTATTCCTGGGATTTACATTTTATTCTTCAAGATGTAAAGTCAGGTGCTCGCTTCGGCAGCACATATACTAAAATTGGAACGATACAGAGAAGATTAGCATGGCCCCTGCGCAAAGGATGACACGCGAATTCGTGAAGCATTCCATATTTTTTCTCTGCCTGCCTCTCTGCCTGCTTGTGATCTCTGTCTGTCAAATAAATAAATTTAAAAAAAAAAAAAAGATGTAAAGTTAGAAAAACTTTTGCTTCTCATACAAACTAGTTTCACCAAAATTAAAAATACAATATGGGAATATCAGTCAGTTTTTCACTGTCATTTTGTTGCTTTTTAACTCAGAGAAATATCTTTGCATCCATTTTATTTGCACTTGCCCTTTCCCCAGATAGCTTAATACAGTGGAAAATACAACAGTTCTTCAAGCTACAAAACCAGCTACTTCTTACAGAAAACTCTCGTATAGGATTTACATCCTTTTTTCTTAACATAGAGTTAAAGCTTCCTCTTAAAGAGGAAGCTTGACCCTATTCCCTTCTTGATACTAACATGCTGGAAAAACTGCATATAAACCATTATACCTTCTGTGTTAAACTGACACCATTCCCATATTTAATGATCTCGTACAGTTAAAGTGCATTCAAGAAGTGTGCTTTGTAGCAGAATAGGCTATAATTGTTTCATTCCCCTCACCTCCTTGTCTGTGAACTCACTAAGCACAGAAACTGTCTAACTCACCTCTCTATCCCCTCCAGTGCCTGGCATAGTGCCTTATCCTTAGAAGGGAATAACAAAGTAGTTCTTGGCTTGAATTAATTTGTTCTTCTGCTGCATAGTAAACATAAATATTATACTACGGGGAAGTTCCTTAATGTGAGGATTGGCAAAACCTAAATGATTTTGTCTGGCTTCCTTTGCTGTCAATACCTGCCCTGTTAGGATCACAGGTGTTCAGTTTAGAGATTACATGCTACATACTCATATCTCTGAAGGCCATAAGGAGACATATTGTTACATCTGATGGTTCTTGGAGATTAAGCCCCATCAAAACTCTACCAACTTGCCTCCCATTTCACTGGTCAGTCACTAATGCTAAGCAATAGTTTTGCAAGGCAGTGGGTCAGTTCTCTTATGTGCTTTGTTGATTGAAATGGTGGAAATTGTATATGTTCCTTGTTTCAGCAAGGAAGCTGCAGGCTTTCCCACCTGAGACCATAGACTGTCTCATCAAAGGAAAGAAAGAAGGAACTATCCATAGTTAAGTTCATTTTTGTCCTAAAGCAATTGCAATGGGAATTTTTTTCCTTGTTTAATTCTTATCTTAGGCAAAGGCATTCAATTTTCTGTAGTTGAAACTAATGCTAAACCTATAACCTGTACATTGCCATAGTAGTAATCTTAGTCATGAACTCCAGTGCATCACTGCCATTCAATAATTATTAGACCTAAGATCTTATACATCACTTAGGTGAAGGGGAGATAAATATCAGCTCTTTCTTTTTTCAGAATGTAAAGAGGCTCCTGCAGAACCCCAAAGTGACAGAGTTTGATGCTGCCCGCCTGGTGATGCTTTATGCTCTACATTATGAGCGACACAGCAGCAATAGCCTACCAGGACTAATGATGGACCTCAGGAATAAAGGTGTTTCTGAGAAGTATCGAAAGGTAACCATTTCTATATTAATCCCCACCAAATAGCTAGCAACTCGATTATTATATTCTTAGCTCTGACAAATGAGAACTCATACTGAGTTTTTTTTTAAGATTTTATTTATTTACTTGACAGACAGAGATCACAAGTAGGCAGAGAGGCAGGTAGAGAGAAAGGAAGGGAAGCAGGCTCCCTGCTGAGCAGAGAGCCCGATGTGGGGCTCGATCCCAGGATCCTGAGATCATGACCTGAGCCGAAGGCAGAGGCTTTAACGCACTGAGCCACCCAGGCGCCCCCCATAATGCTTTTACTTACAGAAATATATAACTTTGTCCTCTCATGTCTTCATTTCCTTAATAAAGGCATTTTCTTATGAAGTGAGTTTCCTGATCCCCAAGCAATAAGAGGTGGTTTCCCTTTTTTTCCTAATAGCTTGTGTCTGCAGTAGTTGAATATGGTGGTAAACGGGTCAGAGGAAGTGACCTCTTCAGCCCCAAAGATGCTGTGGCTATTACCAAGCAGTTCCTCAAAGGATTGAAGGTATGGCATGTTCTCTGTACTTTCCTAAATGTGAATCAGTGGAGGCCCCTGCGTCTGAGGGTGAATAAATAAGATCTTCAGAGTAACTTCAGAATTGCTGCTGATTTAGTACTATGTCAGTTAAATGAAATTAAAGCAGACATCCTCCCAAACGCTTTCTATATTGGAACAGTATCAGCATTGGACCAAACAACTGAACAGGGAATAATAGAATATTTCCAGGAAATATCCCAGAGTAGAAAACAGTTCCGTTAGTTATAGCTGTTTTACTCCATTTGTTTATCATTTAAGATTTGCTTGGTAGTTTTCTTGGAAGGATATTAAAGATGAAGCAAACAACTGTAGATCTTTTTAAATTACTATTTTCTTAAAATGGCAAAAAAAAAAAATTAGTTTTAATCTGCAAGCCTTTCCTACGTTTCCAGAAATGTTTCCATTTTCTTGAGTGTTTCCAGACTCCTTTTCTATGTGGTCTTTTCCTCCTACTTGCTCTACCTATCATATAACATTTTCACAAAAGGGTAAGAATCACTGAAAAAATGATAAAGGATTTAAGCAATTCCATTTTTTAAATTCTTTTATAATAGCTAGGCTTAAATTACAAAGTATTTTTATGAGATTAGAACATTTCTAATTGATGAAAAGAAAATTTTAAATTATTTAACCATAAAATTCCCATTTGAATCCATCCTGTGAAATCCCTATTGAGTGCGTGTCCTTCTCTGATGAGTATCACTAACTGTTATATTCCAAGTTTCCCGAAAATGAT
Source organism: Enhydra lutris kenyoni (assembly GCF_002288905.1). Lineage (NCBI taxonomy): Eukaryota > Metazoa > Chordata > Mammalia > Carnivora > Mustelidae > Enhydra > Enhydra lutris. Next base: position 3,268,634 of record NW_019154172.1, on the reverse strand, counting down.
ATAAGAATCATCTTCCCCTGTCTTAGGGAGTAGAAAATGTGTATACTCAACATCAGCCTTTCCTTCATGAGACCCTGGACCATCTCATCAAAGGGAAGCTTAAGGAAAATGTGTACCCTTATCTAGGCCCCAGCACACTCAGAGACAGGTAAGATAACCAAGATATCAATAATGAAAACCAGAAACACTAATAATATAGGAAATGTGGAGTATGGTAAGAAACAACTAAGATGTTGCTGCTCTACTCCTCCTTCCACTGTTGTTTCAGTTCTGAGAATCTTCTGGTTTTATGTGTGTCAGGGTTAGATATAAATTCACCTGCTAAGCCTGCAAGATTATTTCTTTTGGAATAAAGAAACAGGTGTTTTGAAGTATCCCAAATACTTGTATTCTGTCCTTTGGTATCAGATGAGTTTACTTATGCCATTTAAGGTTGAGTTCCATGGCATTTTAACATTTGGAGTTTCAAACATAACAGCCAAATATAGATCTGCTGCTTGGTTGCCTTCCAGAGCAGGTTGTTACTATTTTTGGTGAGGACTAGATTTTGCCAAATGTGGCCAGCATACAACTGAGACCTAATTAACAGAGGCCATTTGTTATACAGAATCAAAGGATGGCTTGCTTTTGGGGTAATAACTGAAGGAAGCAATTAATTGTCATTTTAATCCAGTGGTCTGTCAGGTTTTGTTTTGTTTTGTTTTAAAGATAGTATTTATTTATTTGACAGGGAGAGACACAGTGAGAGAGGGAACACAAGCAGGGGGAGTGGGAGAGGGAGAAGCAGGCTTCTCTCCAAGCAGGGATCCTGATGTGGGGCTCGATCTCAGGACCCTGGGATCATAACCTGAGCTGAAGACAGACACTTGAGCCACCCCAGGTCCCCCGGTCTATCAGTTTTAATAAAAGAAAACTCCAGATCAACTTACGTAGACCAACCTGAAATTTTAAATTTGCACAAAGTCTACTTTGTTACAAATTATATTGTGTATTTTTTTTTAAGTGGGATCACATATTACAAAGAGCCTAATATATGTAATGGAATCCTATCGGATAGATTGATGTGTGAATTATTACTATTGGTAGAATTCTTCTATTATTTCAGCTAATCATAACCTAAGAGTCTTGGAAGAATAGTGTTTTATATATATAATAAACTTCTGAAAGGAAAAGATGACTCTTTCATACGATAAAATGTATTTTTTTTCCAGTTTGTTCTTTTACAAAAAACAAAACAAATTTGGTAACAGAACAGAAAAGAAAGATCTTTTTAAAAATCCAAGGTTGAGAGGCAGAATATCTGGAGTTAAATTCAGACAGTACATTCATTCAGATAAAATGTTTAAGGACCTTGATGTCAAGATTCAGAAATACCAGCTAAGTGAAAAGTACACAAACCAGCCTAAAGCTATTTACCTATAATAGAGGCTTTTCAAAAAATAGTATCACTCTTTTAACTGGCCTTCTAATTAATGTATGACAAAAGTAAAAATAGTACTTTTTTATGAATTTCATTTAAGAATTATCAAACAGGAAATTAGCTATGTATTGCTAAAGAGACACCATAGACCACCAGAAAAGTATATTGTGTACGTTAGTTCATAACAGCAAACCTTTCTAATTTGGGTGATTCGTTTCCAAATAAAGCTCAAAATGATGCTTTTCCAACAAAATGCACATTTATCAGTTGTCAGCATCTGTTCACATTTGTCACTATTACCTAAATACAAATATAGTTAATAATTCAATTGCTTCGTCCTTTTATATAACAAATATTTTTTGAGTGTCTTCAATATGTCAAAAACTGTTGTAAATGCTGGGGAACTAGAACAGGAGAGACAGGTTACCTGCCCTTAAAGGGACTTACACGAAGGAGACAATAAGCTAGTAAACAAACAAAGAATATAATTTGAATGAAATAAGTACTATTGAGGAAATAAGCTACAAAGTAACTTTATAGAGGTCAGGGGGCTGCTTTTAATGGAGAGAACCTCTCTGAGGAAATGCTATTTAAGATGAGCTTTGAGGGGCGCCTGGGTGACTCAGTCATTGGGCGTCTGCCTTCAGCTCGGATCATGATCCCAGGGAGAGTCCCGGGATCGAGGCCCCCATCAGGCTTCCTACTCAGCAGGAAGCCTGCTTCTCCCTCTCCCACTCCCCTTGCTTGTGTTCCCTCTCTCACTGTGTCTCTCTCTGTCAAACAATAAATAAGATCTTGGGAAAAAAAAAAAAAAAAGATGAGTTTTGAATTAAAAGAGCCAATCACAAAACAATTAAGAGAAAAAGCATCCGAAGCAGAGGGAACATCTGAGCAAAGGCCTTGAAGATAGAACTTGGCAAGTTCATGGAAAGGAAAGAAACCCAGTGTGGTTGGGGCATAGTGAGTAAGGAGGAAATAAGTTAAAAAAATAAGTAGGGGCTGGATTACATAGGGTCTTAAGAAGGGTTTTAAATTTTAAATGTCAGAGTAAACCACTGAAGACCTTAGCATGTAGGTGACATGAACTGAATTACTTATTAAAGGATCACCTTCTAGAGAGAGTTGGGTTTTTGGGGGGGGTTTGGTTTTTGGTTTTTGGTTTTAGAATGGATTTTTGAAGGCAAAAATAGAAGCAGGGAGACTACTTAGGAAGCAGTTGCAATAGTCCAGGTAAGGAATGAAAGAGGTTTAAATAAGGAGGCTAGGAGAGAAAGAATCAATAGACTTATTTAATAGAGTCATCTACTCCACTAAAGAGACTATATACTCTTACCCTTTTACCGTAGAGTAAGAGAAAAGTCTAGAATAACTCTCAGATTTGGGAGGGGTAGGTCAGGAATCAAGTTGTTAAGTTGTAGATGTAGATATACAACTTGTAGATAACAAGTAGAAATGTTAGATAATAAATTGGGAGTCAACAAGATTTTGGTGATATTTAAAGCTATGGGATATAAGATAGATAAGATCACTTAGGGAGAGAGCGTAGAAAGAGAAAAGAGAGCCCAGGACTGAGCACTGAGTGGAAGACAAGGAGCCAGAAATGGAGACTGAGGAGGAGACAGAAAGGTAAAAGGAAAACCAGGAGAGCATAGTGTCATAAAGACCAAGAAGCAAGTGGTAACCTGAGTCTGATCTTCTGAGGTAAATGTGCAAACAGTGAGGAATCCATCATATATGGCAACATGAAGGTCTCTGGTGACCTATTCCCTAGTTTCCACGAGACTGGAAATAATTATAATACAAATTACAGTTACAGGATGTAAGATAAAATAGAGATAACAAATGTATGTAACACTTTTAAAGAAATTTTGCATGAAGGTGTCAGAGAAACGGGTGGTAGCTAGGAGAGAGTGTGTGCTCAAGGGAAGAGATTCTAGAGCATATCTGATGAGACTGTAATCTAATAAGAATTACCCTAAAGAAAGAAAAGTTGAAAATGCAGAAGAGAAAGAGGAACTGCACAAGTGAAGTCTGTACTGGATCCAGAGCATTAGCAGAGGAGCCTTTGATAGAAACAGAAGTACTTTCTTCTTTTTAACAATTTTGATGGTGAGAATATGGGACCATCTAAGCTGATTGCTTCTATTTTCTCAGTAAAATACGCTGTCCACTTATCAACAAGGTGGTGGGTAAAAAGAGGAAACATTGTGAAACTGTCATCTTGCAGACCAGGAATTTAATTTACTAAGGAAATGTAAGTAGGACTTCTAGCCAAATTGAGTGCCCATTTGAGTTTCATGGTCATAAATTTAAAATAGTGGGGTGCCTGGGTGGCTTAGTCAGTTAAGTGAGAGACTGTTTATTTCAGCTCAAGGCATGATCTCAGGGTCTTGAGATCTAGTCCCAAGTGGGCTCCATGCTTGGTACAGAGTCTGCGTGTCCCTCTCCCTCAGCCCTTCCCTCCCCAAATCAATAAAAAAATAAACAAAAATCTTTAAAATAGAGCCCATGAACCTAGTTGTGTGGTTTTCTCCAGCAACTTTTGGCTGTACTGGATTAAATGAGGATAAGACTGGTAGCTAGGCACAACCTGGATTTGGGGAATTGAAAACTGAAGAAGGGTATTGGATGATAAAGTATTGTTGAGTGAATTAGTGGTCTTGATGAGGTCAAGAAATATTATAGTAGAAGTATTAGTTTAGGTGAAGTAGAAGTTGAGGAGGTGGTTATTGAAGAAAGAGATCTTGAATTCAAGATGTCACAGTGCAGATGCTTATAGTGAAAGAGTTTATGTTATAATCATGGGTGTTGGCTATGAGGGATAGAAGAACAGATCATCTGGGGTGAGAAGACCAGGCTGTGAGATGAGTAATCCACATCGATGTGAAAGTCACTGAAAATCCTGAAAGGAACAGCAGTGACAAGGAGGACAGTAAACCAGAGCTAAAGTCTTCAGGGAATAAGAGAGTGACCAGGAAAGGAGGTCAGGAGAAAAGAGTGCAACTGCATCATGAGCTTCTAACATAACGGAGACATTGAAGAAGGCAGCGAAGTTGGTTGTGAAACAACAGGAGGGAACACAGAAGATACCTGTGCCACCTTCTGGCCCTGTTTTACAGCAGGTAGACCGCAGAGGCCTTGAAAAGACCTACTGAACAATTCTGCTTCTATAAGTTTGCTGTTTAGATATATTGTGCAAGTACACAAAGACATATAAATAAGGATAGTTACCAAAACATTTGTAACAGTTAAAAAAAAAAAAAGCCCAAAACAAGCTAAATATCCATCAATAGAGGACTGGTTACCTAAATTACAGTATTACAGTACAGTGCTATGCATTCTTTAAAAATGCAAAACTCTTCATGGGGTGATCTAAAAACTTTCTAAGATATATTGGATAGAAAAGCAGAATGCTATAATATCCCTTTTGTGTAAAAAAAACCAACAACAACCCAGTCTAAGCATAAATGCTATTAAATACACATGTGTATATAAGCAAGTCTGCTCAACTGTACATATATACATTGTATGTAATATATGTGTAAGCACACATATGTTTATGTATACTGTGAATATTTTGGAAAGAACAAGAAAGTGTTAATAGTGGTTACCTCTGGATATTGAGGCAGTAGTTAGTTGTATACATACCTGTTTTGCCCATTAGATACTGATACTGTATTAAGTATCATAATCTTTTTTTTTTTTTTTTAAAGATTTTATTTATTTATTTGTCAGAGAGAGAGAGGGAGAGAGAGCAAGCACAGGCAGACAGAATGGCAGACAGAGGCAGAGGGAGAAGCAGGCTCCCTGACGAGCAAGGAGCCCGATGTGGGACTCGATCCCAGGACGCTGGGATCATGACCTGAGCCGAAGGCAGCTGCTTAACCAACTGAGCCACCCAGGCGTCCCAAGTATCATAATCTTGAAGTAAGAACTAGGTTTTATAGTATTTGGTTTTTCACAATATTTAACACAGGTATTCGATAGGTGTCAAGTTTCTCATGTAGGCATCTATAACCATTGCTATGACAAGGTTTACAGTTGGAAGATTTAAACCAGAGAATAAATTTGGTTGATGTTACCAGAAAATTTGGATTTTTACAGTTTGCCAGTGATGCTCCATAGTATTTTGGCTCTACATCCCCTTGGCCTCACTCTCAGTTCTAGCCATTGTCTTGGATCATCACTTTGAGGATAGTCATTGATTTTAGTCATCTTTGTGATAATTTAAGTCTCATCATGATAGAATTCCTTGTTTGTGTTGTTATTAGGAAGTATCAAAGGAGATGTGGCAAGAATACAACTTTTAAATCAGGAACGCCTATAGAATTGTTTTAGCCCTTAGCTATTAAATATGTGGTTAACCTGTTTGGCAGTATAGCCCTATCTACAAATTGAGTTTTGATCTTTCTTCTGCAGATGGGATTCACACATATCCTATTTAGCAGGCTCATTTTTCTTTCTCACTCCAGAATTGCTCCTTGTCCCTCATAAAAACAAGCAACTCAAACATTTGGTGAGAAAACGGAAGCTCTCTGGTCAGGCATTCCACAGTCAATTCAAGAAGGAAGTACTTTTTTACATTTACACAAATGTAGTGGAATCTTTTGCAGCAGTTCATTTTATTTCTATAAAGACAGCAGTCCTTTTCCATCAGCCTGTTCTCCTACAGTAAATGCTCATAAGATCTTTATTATCTCTAAGAACTCAAAAATTTTAATTTTAGCCGTAAGTGTAATGGTCCACAAAGTAGATAAAATATTGCCTCTTAAAAGTGTAAGATTTTCTACTTAGTTTATTCATGTATAGAAGTAATGATTTCCAAAACTTTCATATGGGAAAAATGTTTTTTTTAATAAAACAAGATGTAAATTGGTTGAGTTCTCAAGGTGTCCTTCTATATCTATGTGCAGCATGAATTGGCTGCTGTTTTCTATCTAATGTATGTTGCCTGCATTAATTAATGCTTTCGGTTGCAATAATGAATTGCAGAGCACAGGAACATGTGTACAAAGAATTGAACTTCTGTATTCCACGTAGTTTCAGTCATCGTGTAAAAATGATTTGTTGTGTATTTTGCCTTTGGCCTCATCAGAACATCTACTTTTAAAATTCACCAGGGAAAGGAAAGAAAAGGAAAAATGTTAGGGTTGGTTGTTTTTGTTTTTGTTTTTTTAATTTCTCCATCAATGTTCCTCGTTAAGCCAGCTTGAATAAGTAGTAGGAGGTTCAGGAAAACATTTATTAATGTTTTCATAACCAAACGTGACACAGTCATCTTTGTTAGGTACACAATTAAGTCAAGCTGTAAGTCTATCCCAGTGTCTAAGTTTTGTCCTTCTATTAATATAACCTACACCCACAGTTACCATCTGCAACATTTTTCTTCCCTCTCCAGTAATATGAAAACACTCTGGCATCCTGAATTATCAGACTAAAGGATAGAGTTCTTGCACTCTTCCAGGAGCCTGCTTGAGTTTCTTCCTTCCCAGTGCTTGCCTTTCTTTTCCACAAGAGACAGACGTACTCTTCCAGCAGATTATGGGGAGAGGGCAGCTGTAGAGAAGCCACATCTCTTTTCCAGGATGATCCTTGTTCTTGTGCTCTGCTGGTTTTTAAATTGACTTCCCAGATCAGGAGCTCAAAAATGTTACTGTCTGCTTCCTCTCCTCCGTCCCTGTACCCCTGCAAGGGAGAAACTTCCTTCCCTTCTTAATGAAATAATCTATGCAATTCATGAGTATGTACTCAAGGTAAACTGCATAATGAGTGTAGCCTAGGGTTGCCCCTCAACATAAAGAGTATTGCATATGGAATCTCACAGTAAAAAAATACTTATTTTCTGAGAATAGAATTTCATTTCAGCTTCGAGGATTTTATTACTTCTGAACGCCACTGCCTTTTTTTTTTTTTTTTTCCTGTTTCCACCTAGGCTGACACCCAGATAGTTACAACACAGACCAAACAATTGACAGAATGTCTTCGGTCTTTTTGGTAGCACATTCTTGCAACATTGGATTTTTTTTCTCCATTCTCCACATCCTTTAATGAATATTAAACCAATTATGTCTATATTTGAGAAGTCAATACTATCTCAGCTCATTGGTACTTCTAGAACCAACATAATGGGAAGAATTAAAAATTGACATTCTTTGAAATTTGGTGTTGAAAAGAAATTGTATCTACCCATGAGGGTAATACTATGATAAAGGTTGCAGAGACTCTTGTCAGTATTTAAAATTATAGCCAAATGTAGCTTTGTTGATCCCCTTACGAAGTCTATCCCTGAAGAGTCTGACAAGGGCTGAATTTGAGTTTTAGCTGTTATTCCCTTTCCCCTTCCGTAGAAAGATTAGTCAGAACTGAAACAACACCTATCAGTTGGAGAAAAAGAAGAGAACCTGTATTTTGCCTGAGTATTCAGTCCCTGAGTAATTAAGAGTTCATCATACTCAGTGGAAAAATATTACTATCATAATCATGCAACATTTCCTAAGCAAATGACCTTTCTCTGCAAGAGAAAGCTGGCCAGTAACTGGAGGCAAGGACTTGAAGGAAAAAAACCTTGATGGTGTAGAGTATTTTAGTGATTGAGGTAATGCTTTCCTGTAAGCTACAAAGAGCCTCTCTCCCTGCAGCCTAAAGCACTAGATTACTATTGGATTAATAACTTAGCTTTAAGGTTGGTAGCTACTCCTCTATGATACTAGAGGAAATCACACAATTACAGAATAGTGCCACTACAGATTCATTGTTTCTAAACTCACTTGGGCCTTCCCAGATACTCAAACTTCTATGCATCCTTAATTCTTTCTCTTTTTCTCTTTCTCCACATCAGTTTTGAATGTTTGCCATTTTCTCCAAATCACCTAACCCACCCCAGCCCATAGCAGTGTTTCCTAGAGAAAAAAAATGAATCTGCCAGACATTAACTCCTTCAGTGTCTAGCCCCCATATTTATAAACTTATTTACACACACCTACCTTTATGTCCTTCCTCCATTCTAAAGGAAATACATCCTTTTTTTCCTATTTAGAGCTAATCATTCTGTCAGTGCTCTAGTTTTAGACTCCTACCATCTCTTCTGAAGCCTTCCTATGTTGATTATTTGCTTGCTCCCTCTCTCTCCCTGCCTCCTATATTTTCAACTTCTCATCTAACTACTTTCCCACAGACTATAAGTGTACTTGGGTTTCTCCTATTAAACAAACAGTAAGTATAAGACCCTTGAACCTGGATGTTCCTCTAACCTTTCTCTTTTCTTTCATAGTCAAGCTTCCTGGATAAAGTCACTGTCTTCTTCAATCCACGCACCCTGGCTTCTAACTCCACTATAATACACCAAGACTTCTCTTACAAATTCATATACAATAGCATGTGCAGTGTCTCTTTCAGTCCTCACCTTATTTACCCCACTGTTCATTTCCACAGTTAACCATTCAGTTCTTCTTGAAAGTCACTTGTCCCTTGGCCTCTCCCTTCTGGTTCTCCTCCTACCTTTCTGACAGTTTCCTTCTCAGTTACCTTTGCTGGCTCTTCATTGTGTTTGGCCTGTAGCTGTTAAACACTCTCCAAAGCTCTGTCTTTTGATTCTCTTCTCACTGTACGTGATCTCCCTAGATCAAACTCATCTATTTCCATGGCTTCAGCTGTCACCTATATTCAGGGAAATCATTGGGCCTCAATGTCCAGATACATGTTTAGTGGACATCTCTGCTGAGATGTTCCACAGGTATCTCCAACACATGTTTTTTTCTTACTTTCAGGAAATCAATCTTGCTTTTTTTCCCCTCAAACCTTAACCACTACACCTAGTCACCAAAACCAGAAAACTTAAAGTTATCATAGACTGTTCCTTTATTCTCATCTTCCACATTTAATCATTGACCAAATATTGAAGAGTCCCCCCGCCCCCCCCCCTTTTTTTTTTTGGTCTCCTATATCCAGTCCCTCCTCTCCACTCTTGGTATTTCTTTAGTCCCATTTTTCATCATATCTTTCTGGAAGTATTACAGTGGCCTTTTGTTCTCCAGCTTTTCCCACCTGCTTCCCCCAATTCATTCTCACAGAGTTGCCAAAATTGTCCTTCAAAAAAAGCAAATTCGAGGCAACCCTCTTGAATCCCCGTCCCTCTTCAGGAGCTTTGTACTGTCACTCAATAAACTTTGCTTTGTGGATCTCCAAAAGAAAACAAATTTGATCGCGATAACCTGTTAAAACCCTTTAATGACTCCCCCATGACATATAAGACTCAAGGCCTTCCACGGTCTGGCCACTGCTTATATCTCCCTCTCTTTCTCTCACTATGTCTCTGATTTATCTGCTTCATTCCACAGGAGTTAAGATGACTTCAAAGCTTTTATCCTAAGCAACTGAAAAGATAGACTGGCTATCAACTAAAATGGGAAAAGCTATAGGTGAAACAAGCTTGGGGGAGATAAGGAATTTGAACATTTGAATTGAGAAATTTCTTAAACATCCAAGTAGAAATGTCTAGTAGATAGATATTTAAGCCTGGCATTTAGGAGGCAGTGCTCTATCCAAGAGAGAGATAAGAGATTTGGGTGTCACCAGCAGAGAAATGTATTTAAAACCATACAACTTGGGTGTGATCATCTAGGAATAATCAGTAAGTTTAATAGAACTTTCTACAGGGCGCCTGGGTGGCTCAGTGGGTTAAGCCGCTGCCTTCAGCTCAGGTCATGATCTCAGGGTCCTGGGATCGAGTCCCACATCGGGCTCTCTGCTCAGCCAAGAGCCTGCTTCTCTCTCTCTCTCTCTCTCTCTCTCTCAAAAAAAAAAAAAAAAAAAAAAAAAAAAAAAAAAAAACTTTCTACAATGATGGAAATGTGCTCTATCTGTGCTATATTATAAGGTAGTCATTAGCCACATGTGACTGTTGAGCACTTGAAATGTGGCTAGTTCTACTGAGGAACTGAATATTTTATTTTATTTTAATTAATTTAAATTTTAAATAGCCATATGTGGCTAATGATAACTACATTGGGCAAAGTAGATCTAGAGAATAAGTGTAGATGAAGAAGAAAGGAAGACCAGTGACTCCACCATTAAGATGTCAGGGAGATAAGATGAAGCCATCAAGGGACACTGAAAAAGAGCAACTAATGAAGTGAGAAATCCAAGAATGTGACGTCTTGGAAACCAAGTGAAGAAGGTATATTGAGGAAGAACAAGTGATCAACTTAGAAGGACCAAACAAGTGATCAACTTAGAAGGACCAAAAGCCTTGATAATACATGGTGCTGAAAGGATGTGGAGAAACAGGCATTTTCCTGAGTTGCTGGTGGAATGACATCTGTGGAGCAATTTGGTGATATCCACCAAAATTTAAAATGCACACTAGATCCAAGATAAGGGCAAGGAGCGGAACAATGCACATAAAATGCTTTTATCTGTGTACGTGTGTGTGTGTGTGTGTGTGTGTGCGCTCTATATGTATATGTACGTATGTGTGGTGTGTATATGTGTTTGTGAATATGTATTTATACATATATTTATGTATTTATACATATATTTACTTACATATACACATATATAAAGGATACATAAGAGACAAGTGGTAGTGTTTGCCTTTACATTGCCTCTACATTGAAACTGAGGTGCAGGAGCACCATGGTGGGAGGGAAACTCACTTTTTTTTATAGTATACCCTTTTGTGTTTTATATTATATGCAAACATTTATCTAGTCAAAAATAGTGTATTTTAAAATAATAGGGGTACCTGGGTGTTTCAGTCGGTTAAGCTTTTGCCTTCAGCTCCAGGCATGATCCTGGGGTCCTGGGATCAAACCCCACATCAGACTCCCTACTCAGTGGGGAGCCTGCTTCTCCCTTTGTCTCTTCCACTACCACTGCTTGTGTTCTCTCTCTCACTCACTCACTCTTAAATAAATAAAATATTTTTTAAAAAATAAAATAGTAAAAATGATTATAGAATATATAACAGTAGGGAACTCCTAAGCATTGTAGTACTAAATACATTGTTTCAAGTAAGTAGTCTTAAAAGTTTATTTTTTCTTAAAAAGAAAATTTGTGGGGTCCCTGGTGGCTTGGTCAGTTGGGCATCCGACTTTTGATTTCGGCTCAGGTCATGATCTCAGGGTTGTGGGATTGTGCTCCATGTTGGGCTCCATGCTAAGCATGGAGCCTGCTTGGGATTCTCTCTCTCCCTTCCGCCCCCACTCCCCTGGCCCTGCTCATGCGCTCACACTCTGTCTCTTTTTCTCTCTCTCAAAAAAAGGTAAGTTTAGTGTTTAAAGGCATGATTTTAAGTTTCAGGCATTTCACACAGAAATGCCATGGTTGATTCTCTACCTAATTAATTGGAAAATCTACCTAATTATTTGCAAAATAACCACCTCTTCATCATTGGGAGCCTTTTATTGGGTATCTCTGCAATTCAGAGATTATCTGAACATTTTTAATTTTGGCCATAATATCTGATTCTGTTTCTGTGAAGTACCAGAAGAATAAATACTCTCAGTTAATCCCTTCAAGGTGTTTTAAAAAGAGACAAACAGAAAGGAAATGCAGAGGAGGTTTCCATGATTTATACATAAACCTGTACTATTAAAGAGGTTTCTATTTAACTTTGTGCTATAACCTCCAAAATGAATGCTTCTCCTTGTAGTTTTAAATAACGTCCAGTAAGTCATTTAACAAAATTACTGGCTTGCTAAGATTAAGTAATTTTATCTTCTTTTGATGGCATGAGAAAAGAAAAACAGTTTTGAAATGATATAGTCTCCTTCTTGTTGACAGCTACAGAAGGGCCAATAGGAGGCCCTTACTTTTGTTGTTACAAAGCTGTTTTGATAAAGATTGGAACACAGTAAAACTACACAGTGCTACCCAAATGAGGCAAGTGGCTGAGCTGATCTATCAGTATGTCCAGCATCAAAACTCTACTCAAGAGTTTTTTGTTTGTTTGTTTTTACAGGGTCGTTTGTTTGTTTTTTTTGGTTTATCAAAGGATTTGAGAACAAAGATTTTAAGAAGAGGTGGAGTCCCCAGAAGTGCTATTCATTTCTGTGTCCCATTCTCTTTTTACACTCAAAATACTAAACATTTCTAGTTTGCATCTTAACATCCTAATATACTGGTACTTTCCAAAATATTTTGAAGTCCTTGGACAGAGACCATTGTGATGACACTGTACTAAGTATTTGACAGAGGGCTTATATATGAAAGGAGTTGTGTAGTACAAGTACAATTTACTGCTCTATTGATACCAATGCACAGTGAAGTACTCTGCAGCCTCTTGAATATAAAAGAATATTTCTACATTTGGTTCTAGCATACACTATTGTGCTATTCTGAAATCCAAAGCACAGAAATTATAAGACATCCGCTCATAAACAGAAAGCAAATCACTATTCAGCATTTCCTGCTCTGTTTCCTGCCAATTTCAGATCATTAAAACTTTTTTAAGCCTTTTATTCTATTCTGCTTTAATTCTGCTTCCTCCACCAAAAATGAAAGATTTAGAAATTAAAACTGTGCATATAATAGTAACACCAAATCTGCCTTTTTCCCCTCTTATCCTATGATGTTAACTTTCTTTATTATTGCAGACCTCAGGATATCATTGTGTTTATAATTGGAGGAGCCACCTATGAAGAGGCTCTAACAGTTTATAACCTGAACCGTACCACTCCTGGAGTAAGGATTGTTCTGGGAGGAACCACAGTGCATAACACGAAAAGGTAAGGGAGAACATTCAGTCCTACAACTCTGTTCTCTTTCCTAGAGAGTAAAGCTCAAATTTATAAAGCTGAGTAAATTGCTGGTAGACCAAAATGCATCAGTTCATAGTGTAATCGAGATGAAAGATCTAACTCCATTAGCTTCATAAATCACCCAGTTAGGTCAAGGACCTAAAGAGTAAGGACCAGCCTATACCGTTAACAATTTATATTTCCTGTATTCAAAGAAGAAATCTTTTTTTTTTTTTTTAAGATTTTATTTATTTATTTAACAGACAGAGATCACAAGTGGGCAGAGAGGCAGGTGGGGGGGGGGCAAGCTGGCTCCCTGCCGAGCAGAGAGCCCGATGTGGGGCTTGATGCGGGGCGTGATGCGGGGCTTGATGCAGGGCTTGATCCCAGGACCCTGGGATCATGACCTGAGCCCAAGGCAGAGGCTTAACCCACTGAACCACCCAGGCGCCCCTCAAAGGAGAAATCTTATAACCACAGACTGGCACTTTGAAAATACTGAAACATAATGGTATTGAATTCTGTGAGTATTTCTCTTTTTGTTGATTAATTACACTCACCTAATATTTAGTAAGAAGAATACAAAGATGAATAAGATAAAGATCCTCAAGGAAATCATTGTCTATTAGGAAAGATAGAACATAAAACATAACAAAATAAGTGTCTAGAGAGACAGACCAAAGAGCCATGCATTATCAGAGTGACTAAGAAAAATTAGCAACTGTTTCATGGAGAAGGAGGTGCATAAACTGAATCTTGGGTAGAAAATGGACATGAGGAAGAGAACATACTAGGCAGAGTTCACCACATGAACAAGTTACAGAAGCTGTAGGCAACAAGCATAGAAAAGGAACAGCAAATAGTCAACCAACTGGAATGTGCATAATAAGTGAGAAGGTTGGCTGAATGCCATAATTGTGAAAGGCCTTGAATTCCAGGCTGAGGAATTTTTACTTTCTTGTGTAGAAAATGAAGAATCATTGAAAGTTATTTAAGGAGTAAAATTACAAGTCGGTCACAGTATTTTAAGAAGATTAATTTGGAAATTAAGGGTAGGAAAGACAGGAGGAAGTGACTAGAGAAGCATGGCATGATAGTTGAATTTAAATGATTAGAGACCTTGAGAGATCCATGCTGAGCCATGCACATACACATGGATATACTGGGAGTCATTAGAGGTGTTTGTGTACTTTTTCCTTTTGTGTTATTATTTGGCTTTTTAACATAACTGTTCCTCTTTATTATGGAAGTAATACACATTTATTCTGAAATTCTTTTAGTTCAGAAAATGTAAAGAGAAAGAAAACAGCTCCCATAATCTCTCCACTGTTACACTTTGATCTTTTCAGACCTTTTTTTTCTAAGCCTGTTTAAACATTTATGTGAGTGTATCAGCAGAAAAGGGATCTCTTCCATATTCTGTTTTATGACCTGAATTTTGTAGTGTGTGATGTAAATATAAACATCTTCTGGTGTTAAGTATATAATCATTCATTCATTAAACAAATTATTAATTGAAAAGTAAGATAACCTGGGTTTGAATCTTGACTTTCCCTCTTACTGTTTGTGAATTTAGGCAAATTACTTAAACTGTTTGTCAGTTTCCAAAGCTTACTGGCCGTTTATGTATTTCTTTTTGAATTGCCAGTTCATATTCTTTGCCCATTTTGCAATTGGGGTATTCTTTTTTCCCCAGTAATTCTTATTAATTATATTATATATATACGTGTGTGTGTGTGTGTGTGTGTGTGTATTACATGTAATTATATATATTATATAATAATTTTATTATATAATTACGGGTATTGACCATTTGTTACATCATTTTACCAATCATTTTCCTTGTTTGATGTTTTTGTTTTATATTATTCACAGTATTTTGTATAAAAGTTTTATTATATTTTATTTTTTACTTTATGTAGTCAGAACTACCAGTGATTTCTGCCTTTGGTTTCATACATAGTTCTTTCCCAGCCAAAATTCTATAAATACTAACCTCTATTTTTTCCATCATTTTTAGGACTTGCATTTAAAGTTATAGCTTTATAATCTATCAAAATTTTATTTTGTAATAAACTATGTGGTAGTTTCCTTTTATAATTTATAGAAATATTACATATACTTAAATACTTCATTACATACAGAGAAGCATACAAATGATAAGTAGACCACTCAATAAAATATGACAAAGTGAATATAACTATGTAACCCCCACCCAAACCAAGTAGTAGAATGTTACCAGCACTTCCAGAAGTCTCCCTTATGCCTCATGTCCCCTCCTTGCCACAACTCCCACAAAATAGTCCCTGTTATGATTTCTATCACCGTAGATTAGTTTTACTTGCCCTTAAAGAATACTTGTTGGATGAATGAAGAAACGGTAAAAGTAATCTATTTTTGCCTTTCTCACAAAAGATACAAGGATCTTGGCAGGATCCTATGAAGGATCTCTAATCACCTTCCTCCCAACTGACAAGATTTCATTGTCCAGCATTTTGGTTCCATCTTGTTTTTATAATCCCCAAATTAATCATCATCATTATTTTCGATTATTATTTCTCTAGATTTACCCATGTGTTTGCCCATTTCCCCTCCCCCCACTTTCTCACCCTGGTCCTTTCTATCCAATCTTCTCACTAAAAACATCCTTTAGTAGTTCTTTCAGCTCCTGGTCAACTTGATTTTTTTTTTTTCCCTAAAAATACCTTAGTGTATTAAGTTTATAAATCCAGAGTGATATTTTATTCTCAGCACTTAAAAGTTAGAAGACAATGGAATATTATTTTTAATTGTTGCTGTTAAGAAGTCTACTCTCAGGGGCACCTGGGTGGCTCAGTCAGTTAAGCCTCTGCCTTCAGCTCGGTCATGATCTCAGGAGTCCTGGGATTGAGCCCCACATCAGTCAGGGATTCTGCTTCTCCCTCTGCTCTCTCTCTCTCTCTCTCTGTCAAATAAAATCTTAAAAAAAAAAGTCTACTCTCAATAAAATTGTTTTGGGTTATAGGCAATATATTCTACTTGGATTCTCTTTAGAATTATCTTTTTGTCTTTGGTGTTCTTGTTCCAGTATTATGTATCTAAATGTGGATTTATTCTTATTTATGCTACTTGGTATGAAAATCCATGTTTGCCATGATTACTGGAAATTTTCTAGTCATTATTTCTTTGAACATTGCTGCTTTTCTGTTTCCTCTGTTCTCTTTTGGAACTCCTATGAGATATATGTTAGGCCTCCATCTGTTCTTCATCTCTCTTAACCTCTCGTGTATACATCCATATCTTTTGTGCTGCCTTTTGTGTAACTTTTTAGATCAGTATTCCAGTTCAATAATTCTGTCTTCATCTGTGTTTAATTTGTCCATTTGGTTTTTTTAACTTCAAAGATTATATTTCTATGCCTGTAAGTTCGTTTTGCCTCTTTTTCAAGTTTGCCTGATATTTTTGTTAATTTCTTCTTTCCTCATGTTTTCAAATCCTTCATTTTTCTTTAATCACATTAATTCTATAACCCCAAATACTTTCCAGTTCTTGAACAATTAAATAATCTTTTATGTAAAGGTAAGAAAGTGAGGCAGCTTTGCAAAAGCTTTAGACTAGATTCTTCCAACTAGCCAGCTTTGGTATTTCTTTGTCTGACCTAACAGTATGCTAAGCAGTACACTGAATTATGTTTGAGCCAATAGCCTTAGCAATAGAAGGCTTGATAAAATCTTGAACAGGATTGTTCACTGGCTCTTACCAATAAAACTTTTTAAGAAGGAGGGAGTTACTATGGTAATTGCCAACCTGGAAAAAATTTAGTTAATGTTTGCAGTACATAAATGATCCAAAATCATGTGTTTACCATTTATATTTATAAAGATACAACCTATAGCTAATAGGTTAACAGTGAAATTTATCACTATCAGTAAAAGAAAAAAGTAGGGTCACTTGGATGACTCAGTGGGTTAAGCATTTGCCTTCGGCTCAGAACATGCTCTCAGGGTCCTGGGAGCGAGCTCTGTGTCAGGCTCCTTGCTCACAGGAAGCCTGCCTTTCCCTCTCCCTGTGCTGCTCCCACTGCTTGCGCTCTCTCACTCTTTCTCTCTTAAAAATTAAAATTAAAAAAAATAATAATGGAATTTGTATTTTGGAGATCATTTATTGTAAAGGCTTAAGTAATCAAAAGCAACTTAGCTTCAGCTTTTAAGGGGAAGGCTCCATTTTCATGACGAATATCGTTATCTTGGGTATTACTAGCATATTGAGTAAGATCACAATTCTTAATATATTTTGAAATCTTAGACTCTCGCTAAGTGGAAAGGTTAGTTTTTTTTTTTCAATCAGTTTTATAACTGGATATAATGGGGCTAGTGTGAGCTAACAAAGAAATTTGGGGGAGAAAAAGTTTAATAATTTGTTTCTGTGAATTGTTAGGGTTTCATTTTTGTGCAGGGAGCTTATTGTAATATATAGGTTTTTTTTTTTTTTTTTTTTTTTTTTTAAAGAGAGAGAGAGAGAGAGAGAGAGAGAGCACAGGCAGACAGAGTGGCAGGCAGAGGCAGAGGGAGAAGCAGGCTCCCCACAGAACAAGGAGCCCGATGTGGGACTCGATCCCAGGACGCTGGGATCATGACCTGAGCCGAAGGCAGCTGCTTAACCAACTGAGCCACCCAGGTGTCCCATATAGGTTATTTTTTAAGGAAAAGTCCACAAAGGAGTAAGTGACACACAGCATGGACCCCAAGAGCTCTACAGCACAGAAGTATTATTTTAAGAGACTGGTGATCTGGGGCGCCTGGGTGGCTCAGTGGGTTGGAGCCCCTGCCTTCGGCTTAGGTCATGATCCCAGGGTTCATCGGGCTCTCTGCTCAGCAGGGAGCCTGCTTCCTCCTCTCTCTCTGCCTGCTTTTCTGCCTACTTGCGATCTCTGTTTGTCAAATAAATAAAATCTAAAAAAAAAAAAAAGGTTAAAAAAAGAGACTGGTGATCAGGAAACAGTATACTTTTAGATGTGAGTGATGAGTGTCCTCCTTGGTATCATGTTAAATATGATATAGGCTGTCCCACAAGGATATGGATTAGTGGGGTTATTGGATTTCCCAATAAACAGGGGGAAAAAATCACGTCTTGTAGCTGGGAGTGTGATGTGCTGATATAGAAACTGTCCTTCTGCAGTGGGAAATGCCTGTTGCAGTATATTTCCGGGATACAGGTCACTTGATTTCCCTGATTTCTTAAATAAAAGTTGAGATCACTGCAGGTTTATTCTGCATATCTTGATTCTGCATATCAGATCCTAGCACCACCACTTACTAGTTTATGATTTGGGACAAGGTACTTAGTGTAATGGCAGATAGGTCAAAATTGGTCTCTTGCATCCTAGAAACTTACATGTACCCTAACCTCTCATGTTGCAATTTAAGTAACCTTCATCCTGTGATACCTTCTGTTTCTAAAATATATCAAGATTGGGGGTGCCTGGTTGGCTTAATTGGTAAAGCATGCAATTCTTGATCTTGGGGTCATACGTTTGAGCCCCTCATTAGACAAAGTTTATTTTTAAAAAAATTTTTTACTAAATAAAATACATCAAGATTACTGTGTACTGAAACAAAATCTCAGTTGTAGACAAAAAATAAAGACCAGAAAGCAATTCTTTCTTCTCTCCCTTGTATATTTCCAGAAATTAATGTAATTTTCGGTGAGATAGGGGCCTTTATATAAGTCAGCTTCATCTTAAGCCATAAGATATCTGAAGATATCACTTCAGTTTCAAAAGAAGATATACATTGGTTGAATCTGAAATTCAACTTGCCATTCAAAGTTATTTGAATTCAAGCTGCTCTTTCCTAAGTACCTTCTTTTTTAAAAATTGAGGTATATTAGTTTCAGGTGTGCAGCATAATAATTTGATATTTATATATATTGCAAAATGAGCCCCACACTAAGTCTAGTTAACATCCATCACCACATAGTTAAAAAAAATTATTTTCTTGGGACGCCTGGTGGCTCAGTTGGTTAAGCTGCTGCCTTTGGCTCAGGTCATGATCCCAGGATGCTGGGATTGAGTTCCACGTTGAGCTCCTTGCTCAGTGGGGAGCCTGCTTCTCTCTCTGCCTCTGCCTGCCACTCTGTCTGCTTGTGCTCGCTCTCGCTCTCTCGCCTTCTCTCTCTCTCTGGCAAATAAATAAATAAATACAATCTTTTTTTTTAAAAAGAATTTTGGGGGGCACCTGGGTGGCTCAGTGGGCTAAGCCTCTGCCTTCAGCTCGGTCATGATCTCAGGGTGCTGGGATCGAGCCCCACATCGGGCTCTCTGCTCAGCAAGGAGCCTGCTTCCTCCTTTCTCTCTGCCTGCCTCTCTGCCTACTTGTGATCTCTCTGTCAAGTAAATAAATAAATAATAAATCAATGATTTTTTTTTTCTTATAGTGAGAACATTTAAGGTTTACTCTCTTAGCAACTTTCAAATTATACAATGCAGTATTATTAACTATAGTTGCCAGGCTTTACTTTACATCTCCATGACTTATTTTATAAGTGGAAGTTTGCACCTTTCTACTCCCTTCACCCATTTCACCCACCTCTTCATCAGCTGCCTCTGGCAAGTACCAATCTGTTCTCTGTATCTGTGAGTTTGGTTTTGTTTTATTTTGTTGTGCTGTGTTTTAAAGTCCACGTATAAGTTAGATCATACAATGTTTGTCTTTCTCTGTCTGATTTATTTCACTTAATGTCCTCAAGGTCCATCTGTGTTTTTACAAATGGCAAGATTCCATCCTTTTTCATGACTGAATATTATTTCATTTCACACGCACGTGCGTGCACGTGTGTGTGTGTGTGTGTGTGTGTGTGTGTTTATATCCACATTTTCTTTATCCATCCATCTGTTGATGGACCCTTAGGTTGTTTCCCTATCTTGGCTGTTGAAAATAATTCTTCAGGACACCTGGGTGGCTCAGTCAGTTAAGCATCTGCCTTTGGCTCAGGTCCATGATCTCAGGGTCCTGGGATGGAGCCCCACATCTGCTTCTCCCTCTGCCTGCTGCTCCCCCTACTTGTGCTCTCTGTCTCTCACTGACAAACAAATAAACCTAAAAAAAAAAAATTCTTCAATGAACATGGGGGTCCATATATCTTTTTGAACTAGTTTTTTGCTTTCTTTGGATAAATACCCAGAAGTCAAGTTGCTGGATCATATGGTAGTTCTATTTTGAATTTTTTTGAGGAACCTCCATACTCTTTTTCATAGTGGCTGTACCAATTTACCTTCCCTCAACAGTACACAGAATTCCCTTTTCTCCACATCCTTAACAACACTTATTTTTTGTCTTTTTGGTAATAGCCATTCTAATAGGTATGAGGTGATAGTTCATCCTGGTTTTGATTTGCATTTCCCTGATGACTACTGATGTTAAACATCTTTTCATCTACCTGTTGGCTTCCTGTATGTCTTCTTTGGAAACATGTCTATCCAAATACTCTGCCCATTTTTTAATCAAATTGTTTGGGTTTGTTTTTTTGTTTGTTTTGTTTGTTTGTTTGTTTGTTTTTTGCTATGGAGTTGTATGAGTTTTTTTTTTTTTAAGATTTTATTTATTTTTTTGTCAGAGAGAGAGAGAGAGAGAGAGAGAGCGAGCACAGGCAGACAGAGTAGCAGGCAGAAGGAGAAGCAGGCTCCCTGCCGAGCAAGGAGCCCAATATGGAACTCGATCCCGGGGTGCTGGGATCATGAACTGAGCCAAAGGCAGTGGCTTAACCAACGGAGCCACCCAGGCATCCCAAGTTGTAGGAGTTCCTTATGTATTTTGGATAGTAACTCCTTATTGGGTACATAATTTGCAAGTATTTTCTCCCATTTAGTAGGTTTTTCATTTTTTTGATTATTTCCTTTGCTCTGCAGAAGCTTTTTTAGCTTGCTGTAGTCCTACTTGTTTATTTTTGCTTTTGTTGCCTTTCCTTTTGGTATTAAATCCAAAAAATGATCACTAAGACCAATGTCAGGAAGCTTACTGCTTATGTTTTCTTCTAGGAGTTGTATGGCTTCAGATCTTACATTCAAGTCTTTAATCCATTTTGAGTTTATTTCTGTGTATAAGGTAATGGTCTAGTTTCATCCTTTTGCCTGTGGCTGTCTAGTTTTCCTAATACTGTTTACTGAAGAGACTGGCCTTTCCCATTGTATATTATTGCCTCCTTTGTCATAAATTAATTGGCCTTCCATGCATGAGTTTATCTCCAGGATCTCTATTCTGTTCCACTGATCTTTGTGCTAATACTGTACTGTTTCAGTTACTATAGCTTTGTAGTATAGTTTGAAATCAGGGAGAATGATGTCTCCAACTCTTTTCTTTCTTAAGGTTGCTTTGGTTATTAGGGTCTTTTGCAGTTCCATGCAAATTTTAGGATTGTTTGTTCTATTTCTATGAAAAAATGCCATTGGAGGTTTTTTGGTTTTGTTTTTGTTTTTTTGAGAAGGAGCATGCTCATGAGTGGGGGAAGGGGCAGAGGGAGAGGGAGAAGCAGACTCCCTGCCGAGCAGGGAACCCAATGCAGGGCTCAATCCCAGGACCCTGAGATCATGACCTGAGCCAAAGGCAGACGCTTAACCAACTGAGCCGCCCAGGCATCCTGCCATTGGAGTTTTGATAGGGATTGCATTGAATCTATAGATTGCTTTGGGTAGTATAGATATTTTAACAATACTAATTCTCCTAATCCATGAGCATGAAATATCTTTCCATCTATTTGTGTCTTCATTTTCTCTCATTCTTGTCTTACAGTTTTCAGTGTATAGGTCTTTTCACCTCCTTCATTAAATTGATTCCAAGGTGTATTATTCTTTTTGATGCAATTGTAACTGGGACTGTTTCTCAATTTCTCTCTCTGATAGTTCATTGTTGGTGTATAGATATGCAGTGGATATCTGTATATTGATTTTGTATCCTGCAGCTTTACTGAATTCTAATTTTTTTTGGTGGAGACTTTATGGTTTTCTATATAATATCATGTCATCTGCAAATAGTTTTCCTTTTGACTTTCCGATTTGAATGCTTTTCTTTTTTCTTGTGTAATTGTTCTGGATGGGACTTCCAATACTATGCTGAATAAAAGTGGTGAAAGTGGACATACTTGTCTTGTTCCTGCGCTTATAGGAAAAGCTTTTAGTTTTTCACCATTGAGTATGATGCTGGGTGTGGGCTTGTCATAGTGACCTTTATTATGTTGAAGTACATTCCCTCCGTACTCATGTGATTGAGAATTTTTATCCAAATGGTTGTTGAAATCAGTCAGATGTTTTTTTCTGCATCTCAGAAGACGATTTGGTCATAGGATTTTTACCATTCATTTTGTTAATGTAGCATATAAGTATCTTCTTTCTTTAAAACAGTTTTTTTGTGACAATATTTTTCAGTAATTCAGGCTTGTTACAAAGAAGCAAAGTTCTACAGGCCTTCTGTAGCTATATGATTTGTTTTTATAGGGTCTGCTCTGATTAGGTGTAACTATGATTATCTTTGTTTGGATTTAAACACCATTTAAAATAGAAGGCATGTATATGCTGCTAAGACACCAGCGAATTTTGCAGAAGCTAATTACCTCCTTAGCAACATTCTTAATAAAATTGCCTTCTGGATAAAGAGAGACAGTCAATATTTTCTTCTTTCTATAGCCATATGAAGTTTAATATGAATTTTTCATTGCTTTCCCCTCTCCTTTTGTACGTAATGAAACACAAAAAAGATAATAACCAATCACAGGGACCTCTTTAAAGGCGTAATTTTCATGCTTTTTTGAACGCAGAGAACCTGCCCCAAAAAGGGATCTGGGTAGCGGATTTCGCAGGGCTCTGAACACATGCAGCAGGTGCCTGCCCTAAGTGGGTCCATGCAGGTTTGCAGTGTGCACACCGTGGTCTCCTGTCTCTGTGCTTGCCCTTCTTATGGACTTACCCACCCCCAACTTCCTTCTTCATCTGTCTTGTTAGTCATACTGCCCCTCAATTGCAGGGGAAGGGGGAGGAATACATCAAATTTCAACTTCTAGGAATAATATATATGACATGAGTTGTTCTATAGCACAACAGATACTTCAGCAGTATCTATGCAGAACAGTCAGAAGTCATTTTGCCGGGGCGCCTGGGTGGCTCAGTGGGTTAAGGCCTCTGCCTTCGGCTCGGGTCATGATCTCAGGGTTCTGGGATCGAGCCCCGCATCGGGCTCTCTGCTTGGCAGAGAGCCTGCTTCCCTTTCTCTCTCTCTGCCTGCCTCTCTGCCTGCTTGTGATCTCTCTCAAATAAATAAATAAAATCTTAAAAAAAAAAAAAAAAGTCATTTTGCCTGAGTTACAAGTTCTAGAATACATAAATAAGAATATATTGAACATATGAGAATAGCATAAAGTTAACAGTTCAGCAGATATTTACTGAGCATGGAATATCTCCATGAATAAAGCAAAGATCCTAACCCCCGTGAAGCTTACATTTTAATGCAGAGGGGACAAAAATAAACAATAAACTTAATAAATAACTAAACTTTATAGTAGTTCAGAAAGTGATAAATACTGTGGAAGAAAATATCAGAGCAAGGTAGAGGGAAATTAGTATTGCATGAGGGCTGTGGGGATAAGTTACACTACTCCATATGGTGTCAGGAAAGACCTCGTTACGAGATTTGAGGAAAGACTTGAAGGAGGTGAGGAAGCAAACTGAACAGATGGGGGGAAGAACATCCCAGGCTCAGTAGAGCTATGTCCTAAGGCACAGTCATGCAGTGGGTCTAAGGAGGCTGGAGAGTCTGGGAAAAGGAGAGGGAAATGCAGTCAGAGAGTTATCTGGGGCCTCACAATAGAGCGCCCTGTCCACTGTTGCGAGGGCTGGGTTTCACTATGAGTTAGAGAGCATTGTCGGGTGTGGGCTTTTTAACAGTTTTATCAAAATGTAATTTCTGTTACGTTATATACAATTCATCCCTTTAAGGTATACTAGTCATTGGTTTGGGTATGTTCACAGATGTGTACAACCATTACCACGGTCCATTTTAGAATCTTTTCAACACCTCAGAAAGAATTTCGCTCATGCCAGCCCTAAGCAACCACTAATCTATTTTCTGTTTCTATAGATTTCCCTGTTCTGAACTTTTAATTTAAATGGAACCATGTAATAACACAGTCTTTTGTGAGTGGTTTCTTTTACTTAATATATGTTCTCCAGGTTCATCCATGCTGTAACCTGTATACTTCATTCCTTTTTAATGCTGAATACATTTCATTGTATGCATTTATCATATTTTGTTTATCCGTTTGTCAGTGATGGACATTTGAGCTGTTTCCACCTTTTGGCTGTCATAATAACACTGCTATAAACATTTATATATAAGTTTTTGTGTGTATTGTAGATTTTTGAGCAGAATCTTGAAATCTGACCTATTTTATCAGGATCACGCTGGCTATCAAACCTAATACGCTTAAGAGAAATACTATTTCTCTTAAAGTTCAAAATAAACATGTGTTACTATAAAAATGAACATTCTTATGTGTATTTAAATGAACAATACCAATTATTTATTAACCTACAATAGACTGGTCTGTTATTCTAGTTGTGTTTCTGATGTACATGATCCTACCTTGCAAATAAATGAGCATCTTGGTTAGGGATTTGAGCTGGCTTGCCTTATCACTTCACAAGTCAATCAATATTAAAGAGTTCTAGTCCCTGCTGGCCGCAGTTGACACTTTAAGTTAGCTCTGTGAGCTGAGAGGCCAAGAACCAGATCCATATGGATGGAATTGTTCTCCCAGGAGAAGAAATCCCTCTGTCTTCTCAGAATTCAGGATAGAAGTTGGGGGGGAAGAGGGAAGCTCGGTAGGTGTATTAGCCAATAGTGCTGCCATTGCCTGAACCCCGCCTAAGCTTGGGTGAAGAGAGCACTTCAGTCTCCAGTGCTATCAGTTTAATTAAGAATTTTGACAGGGAGGAAGGTCACCTGCTAGAATGTGACCCTAGATTAACAATCCTCTTACTGCCAGATTCTCTTTGGAAACAATAATAATAATTACACATAGTAGGTTCTCTGTAATACTCCTGGGTTCAGTTAAACTCTCTATATGCCTGCAGAATACTTAATGGTCCTATTTTTCAGTTATTTTCTGAAAGCAAATACAGATGAAGAAAAATGAACTTTCTTCCCCTCCCAAGTAATTTCATTATAATAAAAAAATTTAAATATTGAAAAAGAATCTTTCAAAACAGTACAACTAAAGTTAACCACTATCAATATTTTGGCATGTTTCTTCCTGTTTTTTCTTTACCTAAAGTTTTTTGAATTTTTTCTTCTGTGTTTGGTTTGGTTTGGTTTGGTTTTTTTTTTTTTTTTAAGATTTTTTATTTATTTATTTGACAGAGAGAGATCACAAGTAGACAGAGAGGCAGGCAGAGAGAGAGAGAGAGGGAGAGGGAAGCAGGCT
Source organism: Enhydra lutris kenyoni (assembly GCF_002288905.1). Classification (NCBI taxonomy): domain Eukaryota; kingdom Metazoa; phylum Chordata; class Mammalia; order Carnivora; family Mustelidae; genus Enhydra; species Enhydra lutris. The sequence continues at coordinate 3,243,029 of NW_019154172.1, read as the reverse complement.
CCCTGCTGAGCAGAGAGCCCGATGCGGGACTCGATCCCAGGACCCTGAGATCTGACCTGAGCCGAAGGCAGCGGCTTAACCCACTGAGCCACCCAGGCGCCCTGGTTTGGTTTTTATGGTTTTTTTTTTTGCTGAGTGTGGAGCGCAGCACAGGCCTTGAACTCATGACCCTGAGATCAAGACCTGAACTGAGATCAAGAGTTGGACGCTTAATCAACTGAGCCATCTACGTGCTCCAGGTTCTGTTTGGTTTGTGACATAATTAGGATCATATTGCCCATATCATTTTCTACTTGTTTTCTTACTTGTAATTATATCGAGAACACTTTATATTGTAATTATATTGAGAACACTTTTCAATGTTATTAAAAATTATTTAAAATAATCTTAATAGCTTATATAGCTATTTCACTTTTAAGAATCTTTAGGGGCGCCTGGGTGGCTCAGTCATTAAGCATCTGCCTTCAGCTTAGGTCATGAACCCAGGGTCCTGGGTTCGAGCCCCGCATGGGGCTGCCTGCTTGGCAGGAGGCCTGCTTCTCCTTCTCCCATTCCCTCTGCTTGTGTTCCCTCTCTCACTGTGTTTCTCTCTGTCAAATAAATAAAATCTTAAAAAAAAAAAAAAAGTATCTTTAGGGTCACCTAGCGGGGCTCAGTTGGTTAAGCATTCAACTCTTAATTTCAGCTCAGGTCACAATCTCAGGATCATGAGATTGAGCCCCACATCGGGCTCCACTCTGGGCATGGACCCTGCTTAGGATTCTCTCTCTCTCCTTTTGCCTCTCCCCCAACATTTGCTCACACTCTTGTGCTCTCTTTCTCTCTCTCTCTCTCTCTCTCTCTCTCTCTCAAAAAAAAAAAAGAAAATGTCTATAACCATTACTGTTAGACATTTAGATTGTTTATAGTTTTTGTTTGATATAATGTTGACAAATATCTTGTATATTGATAAACCCTTGTCCCATCTCTGATTATTTCCGTAAGACAAAAGTACAGTGAGGCCATCTTAAATATTACTACTAGAAGTATAAATTGGTATAACTTTTCTGGAAAGCAATTTGACCTTATATATTCAAAGATAAGGTTAACTGCAAGGCTCTTCTTGTTGAGGCAGTGCTAGTTTCCTGATTTTTTAGAATCTCTGGGTCAGGCAGTGGAAATGTTCTATATCTTGATTAAGGAAATGGTTACACAACTGTATAAATTTGTCAAAATCATTAAACAATGCCCTAAAATTGGTAAATTTTATATCAACAAGAAATTAAAATTTTAAAAAAGTACTGTAGTATCAAACTGACACTTTTTTCTTGATATAATCAGAAAGATTAAAAAAAGAAATTTAAAAAGGAATAGTTTTCTTACTATGTAATTCAGTGTTTTTTAATGCCATTGCTCTAGAACTAATATCTAGAAGATATTAGCTAATATTCTAATATCTAGAAGATATTAGCTAGTATTATGAGTCATGTACGTGGAGAAACACTGATCATAGCAATTCCTAAAAAGGCAGTCATGATGATACCAAGAACTAAAATTTATTTAGTACATACTATGTGCTAGACATTATACCTGTGCTATCCAATATGGTAGTCACAAGTCATGTGTAGCTGTTGAGCACCTGAAATGTGGCTAGTCTAATTTGAGGTGTGCTATAGGTATAAAATATATATCAAATTGCGAAGACTTAGTACCAAAAAAAGAAGTGTAAAATAGCTCATTAATAAATTTTAGAAGTTTATAATGTTTGGGATTTTGGGTTAAGTCAAATATGCTATTAAAATTAATTTTACCTTTGTTTTTTACCTTTCTAATACAGTTAGAACATTTAGAATTACACAGCAGCTCACATTTGTAACTTGCTTTACATTTCTCTTGGAGTGTACTGCCTTACCCATTCAGTTTTGTTTCAGTCTCCTGATGACCCAACAAAGTAAAAATTTTTATTATTATCATCAACTTCATTTTTCAGATGAGGAGATGAGGTTTTAAGGAAGTGAAAACCTTGTCCAAAGCCATGGAGCTCAGTAAGTGACAAAGCTGAACTTGAACTGTTTGTTTCCAGTTTGTTAAGCACTCAGTTGAAATAATATTTTAAGAAGATTTATCTAGCTATGATTATTTTATTTTTTTTTAAACATTTTATTTATTTATTTGACAGAGAGAGATCACAAGTAGGCAGAGAGGCAGGCAGAGAGAGAGGAGGAAGCAGGCTCTCCATGGAGCAGAGAGCCCGATGCGGGGCTCAATCCCAGGACCCTGGGATCATGACCTGACCCGAAAACAGAGGCTTTAACCCACTGAGCCACCCAGGCGCCCCTAGCTATGATTATTTTAATCTCTTACTTAAAAATATCACTTATAAGGTAGGCAAAATTTGTTTTTACCAAATGGACGATATGTGAAGCTTTCTGCCTGCTAAGAAATATTGTAAACCAAAGGTGGGAAAGTAGTACAAAAGTGAGGAATCATTTAGTGTTTTTTAAGATTTTTGTCATCCACATGTAATTAAGAATGAGATTTAAGACAGCATGGCTCTTTGAATAAAAATGGTTAACTTGATGATTAATTAGCTGCAGCTGTTAGTTTCACCACTACCTAAGATGATGCCTGAGTGTTGGTAATAATATAACCCTAACAGAGTAAGTCAGTAACAATATAGACAGTACAGGGGTTTTTTGTAGAGAGTACAGTTTAGGGCTTAGAAAACAGTTGGCATTTTGAATTAATGTAAATAAATTACATGGTAGGAGGAAGCTGCTTCATATCATCAACAGGTACTTTATAGATTTCTACCTAAACAAGTAACACTAGAAACTTGGACCTTCTCCTGTAACCATGAGTTGGTTCGATCTCTGAATTATTTACAGAAAAATTAGGATCCTGTAACAGAATTTGCATTTCAAAGGAAGAAGAATCCAGAGGACATTTCTTGTTCACTTATGGACATTTCAGGATCAGTTTTGAAACTGTTGGAATCCTCACTGTCTCTGTAGAGATGCTGGGGGAGGGGGGTTACTTTCCTGCGGGGACTAGAGTGTTAGCCACCGTTGCAAGAGTCATGATGGAGTGTATCACGGGTCACTGACAAGCATTTATTGAGTGCCAGTGATGTGCAAAGTTTTGTGCAAGGTGCTAGAAAGATGAAGGCATGTTCTATATTTCTAAGGATTTCAGTGTCTAATGGGAAAATAGACATATAAATTAATAACTCTAATAAGATGCTTTTTTAAAAAAAAGCTGAATTTGGGACACCTCAGTGGCTCAGTCGTTAAGTGTCTGCCTTCGGCTCAGGTCATGATCCCAGGGTCCTGGGATCAAGCCCCCAAGTCAGACTCCCTGCTCCTCGAAGAGCCTACTTCTTCCTCTGCCTGCCACTCCCGTTGCTTGTGCTGTCTCTCTCTCTCTCTGTTGCTCTCTCTGTCTCTGTCAAATAAATAAACAAAATCTTTAAAAAAAAAAAAAATGGATTTAACCCAAGAGTCAAATCTAGGCCTGTCTCAAATCCAGTTTATTTGTGCATATGGAACATATATTTTTAAAATTAAAAATCACTTTTCATTGCAAAATCAATACATAATACTTGTAGGAAAAAAATTTTAATAACGGCTGAGCAAAAAGCAGATAATAGAAATATCCACACTGCCACCATCCCACCATGGGAAGTGTCAACATTTTGAAGTACATATAGCCTTTGAGACCTTCTTTATCAATGTATACACATACATTTTTAAATAAAAGGGAATATGCTATACATATACTTTCAATAAAAATACTCAAATATATCATTTTTTTATAGTGACTGCATAGCATTCTGTTGCCAGATTGTGCCCCAGTTTATTCAACTAGTTCTGTTTTTTGTTCATTCAACACTTTCTCATTCAACATTGAGCACCTACTGTATTCCAGGAGCTATTGTAAGACTGGATTTACAGGGGTGAACAAAATTATTTGGTATTGTTTATAATTTTTCATGCTTATAAATAATACTGTAATAAGCATTATTTTATGTACATCCTTACATACCTGCCCAGTTGTTCTCTTGGGATAATAATAGTTGAATACATACTATATATGCCGGACACTCTGGTGACTTCATTACATATATTTTCTCTTTTAATCATGATCTAAGAATTAATATTGTGATTCTGTTTTTCAAATGAAGAAACCAGAACACAAAGCTGGAATTCGAGAACAAGTTTGTGTGATCCTAGATTCATGCACCGCTAGCAATGTTGAGATGAAATTACTGCCTTGGAAAGCATAAACGTTTTTTTTAAGTAGGCTTTTTACCCAACATGGAGCTTGAACTCACCACCCCAAGATCAAGAGTCGCAGAGCATAAACATTTTAAGATACTAAATTACTAATTGCCAGCCAGAAAGATTTTACCAGTTTGAACCTTTACTCCATACCCTTGCAACAGAGGTCAGCTGCTCCTGATTCTTAAAAATAAAGTTAAACTTAAAAATCAACAATGTGGGGGTGCCTGGGTGGCTCAGTCGGTTAAGGGGCTGCCTTCTGCTCAGGTCATGATGCATTGGGCTCCCTGCTCAGCAGGGAGTCTGCTTCTCCCTCTCCCTCTGCCTCATGCTTGCTCTCTCTTTCTCTCAAATAAATACAATCTCTTTTAAAAAATCATTAATGTGTATGGAGAAGATTGGGTACTCTCTCTTTCTCTCAAATAAATAAATACAGTCTTTTTTTAAAAAATCATTAATGTGTATGGAGAAGGTTGGGTTAAAAAAAAAAAAGGAAAGGTAAGAGTTTATTTCAACTCAAATACAGGGAAAGAAGAAAGAAGCAGATAAACAGCATGAAGCTGAGAGACCAGTAAATGAGAAAGACACAGAGGCAAGAGAATCAGAGATAGATACTGTCTGGTCACAGAGCACCCCTCATCCCCTTCCCACATCCCTCCATCTCACCCCTTGCCATCTGGTACACCTTTCTCCTTTGCGTAAACTTAGTTGAACAGTTTGTCTCTTGTAGCCAGAATGTTGCATCTTAGGAAGATGTTCTTATCTCTTACAAGTTTATAGGATATGCCTTTTTGTGTAGTATGTAAGACCCAATACATACTTGTTTATTTGTTTTGGGCTTTGTTGGGTGAAACAATAAAAGGTTGGAAATGGAAGGAAAGTTCAACATTGCTAACTCTATGGAGTGACACAAAAGTGAGTTGTTTTCTTCCTATACTATCTACATTTCTACGTTTTTTATAATAAAAAATACGAAATTATTCAGCAGATTTTTAAAAGTCAACAATTTGATGTCATTGGGATTATTAGGTACTAAAGTAGTTGGTTATCCTCGGCACAGGCCCAAGTTGTCATTCCCCCACCAAAGCTGTATTACCTTCTACAGCAGAAAGACACATCTGTCAGGATACCTGTTCTTTCACTGGGATTATCGTTAGAGTGTCTGGGCTGAATAGGACCTGTGATTTATAGATCACCTTTTGGTACCGTTTGGTCTTTTATTTTTTTAATATCTTTTTTAAAATTTAAATTTAATTAACATATATTATTAGTTTCAGAGATAGAGTTCAGTGATTCATCAGTTGCGTGTAATACCCAGTGCTCATTATATCACGTGCCCTCCTTCATGTCCATCACCCAGTTACCCCGATCCCCCCACCCACCGCCCCTCCAGCAACCCTGTGTGTTTCCTGTGATTAAGAGTCTCTCATAGTTTCTCTTCCTCTCTTATCTTGTTTTATTCTTTCCTCTCTTTCCCTATGATCCTCTGTCTTGTTTCTTAACTTTCATATATGAGTGAAATCATAATTGCCTTTCTCTGACTGACTGAATTCACTTAGCATAATACCCTCTAGTTCCATCCACGTCGTTATAAATGGCAAGATTTCATTTTTTGATGGCTGAGTAATATTCTATCGTGCATATATACTACATCTTCTTAATCCATTCATCTGTTGAAGGACAGCTGGGTTCTTTCTGTATTTTGGCTGTTGTGGACATTGCTGTTGTATTGGCAAAGAAGTCAAACTTTCACACTTGCTGATGACATGATACCCTTTGGTCTTGTTTTGTTTTGTTTTTTAAAGATTTCATTTACTTGTTTGACAGAGAAAGCGTGCACAACTAGGGGGAGCAGCAGGCAGAGGGAGAGGAGAAGCAGCTCCCCACTCAGAGAGGAGCCCCCGCCAATGTGGGCTCGATCCCAGGACCCTGGGACCATGACCTAAACTGAAGGCAGGTGCTTAAGGACTGCGCCACCCAGGCGTCGCCCACTTTGGTCTTTTTTTTTTTTATTATTTTTTTTTTATTTTTTAAAGATTGTATTTATTTATTCGACAGACAGAGATCACAAGTAGGCAGAGAGAGAGGAGGAAGCAGGTTCCCTGCTGAGCAGAGAGCCCAGATGCAGGGCTCGATCCCAAGACCCTGGGATCATGACCTTAGCCGAAGGCAGAGGCTTTAACCCATTGAGCCACCCAGCCGCTCCCACTTTAGTCTTTTAAAAGGCAGTATAGCATAGAAGTTAAGAGCATGGGTTCCAGTACCAGATTACCTTTTTTAAATCTCACTTTTGCCATGTGTCCACTTACACGGCTTTATCCAAACTACTTAACCTTTTTCATGCCTCAGTTTCTCAGCTATAAAAGGGAGGTCATAATAGCTCTCTCATATCATTGTTGTGACAACTGGATAATAGAATATATAGAAAATGCTTGAAAGTGGGGCGCCTGGGTGGCTCAGTGGGTTAAAGCCTCTGCCTTCAGCTCAGGTCATGATCCCAGGGGGTCCTGGGATTGAGCCCCACATCGGGCTCTCTGCTCAGCAGGGAGCCTGCTTCCCCCCTCTCTCTCTGCCTGCCTCTCTGCCTGCTTGTCATCTCTGTCAAATAAATAAATAAAATCTTAAAAAAAAAAAAGAAAGAAAATGCTTGGAAGAGAATCTGGCACAGGGTAAGCACTCTGTTACTGGCTGACGCTGCTACTGTTACAATTCTTCTATTTGGGGGACACAAAGCAAAAGGGACTTCAGATATGATTCATCATCACCCTCTCTGTCATGACCTTTATCTCCAAATCACTTGTTTTGAAAACCTTGACTTCAACGTAATTCAAGAGCAGAATTACATTATTATCCCAAGTAGGAATATACTGGGGCAGTGATGACATTTACTAGGAAGGTAGCCCCATTGCCGGATGACCTTTGTGGTCGATGAGGACAAATATTTTTAGTAGCTCAAGTTCCATTTGTGCTCACTTCCAGTGTTGCCTTTGAGGCTGCTGGAGTCAGCACCTCTGTAATTCATAGGCGTGCAGAGTCTTTGGCAGCCATGCTTGCTACCAGTAGGTTCTTCGGGGCTTCATTTCTTGTGTTTTTTTATGGTGACCACCATTCTACTATCGTTGTGGTGGCTCTGATGGATTGATGTAGTCTTGAGTGTTCCCCATGGTGGGAAAATATATCTCTAGCTCTTTTTGTTTTCAGATGATAACCCCCTTTCAGACCTCTCTGTAAGTAATATTATAGGCAGTCCTGTCCTTGAGGAGTCCATCTTTTCCCTGTGGACTAAGAGGGTAATCCTTTTTCCTCACACGATACCCCAGTGAGTGATATACGTACAATGCCACATACATCATGCAGAATCCCACTGGTTGCTTTTTTGTCCTATTTCTTCTCAGTGGGAGAAGAAATAAAGCCAAGGGCTCCTTTTTATTTGTATTATTTTGTTTTGCGTTTTGTTGTGTTTTGTTTTTATAAGTCAGGTGTCCAGTACTAAGGTGGGAACTGGGAAGGAGTAGCTACACTGTTTAACAGGCAGTTAATATTGTTTGTAAGACAGTGTCATCGAATAAAGTAACCTCCATGGAATTGGTTATAATTAAGGAAATATTTTCTGTCTTAATTCAGTGTTTCCTAAGGTCTGTCCTAGAAAAACTATGTTCAGTATTTATTGGGTATTCATAGGTATTACCTTAAAAAAGGGTTCTATAGCCAACTAAATTTAGAAAATACTCTATCCTTCTCTTGGAAAGTCATAGTTCACATTAGTATGTTAAAGATTCTGAGACACTCTGGAGTAAAGAAACCCATTCAGCGTTTTTTTCCCTTTATTGTATTTTAATATAGTTTTTTATATTTATAAATAAATATATGTAACATACAAGTTAGAAAGCATAATAATATAATGAAAACCCTGGAATCCTTCACCAAACCCAAGAACTAGAAAATTGCCAATAACATGGATCTGCTTGTATTCCTTCCTCTCCAATGATACCCCTTACCTCCCTACAGCAGGCAAGCACCATGCTACATTTTATATTTAGTTCCCTTGCTTTGGTGGGAGATTTTTATCACTTATAAAAATAAGTGATAAAATTTTTTTCTATAGAAAAAGAAATAAAATATTATTTCTATATATTTCTAAACAATGCATTATTTAGCTTTGCTTATTTTTGAACTTAAAAAAATGGTTTCTTTTTTTTTACTCAACATTGCTTCTAAGATTCATCTGTATTGTACCATGTAACCTTTGTTTACTCATTTTTCAGTGCTATGGAACATTTTACTGTGTGAACATACCACCATTTACTTCTTCGTTCACCTGTCCATCTACATTTGAGTTGTTGGCTTTTTGTTTAGTTTAGCCTTGTCTTGTTTACTATTATTGTTTCTATCAAAGAGCAGCAAGATGAAATGTAAGCCAAGGATATTGACAGATAAGGTATGATTATATTGTTTAGGAGCAAGAGGAGAAATATTTATTGAGTAGCTGCTTTATACAAGACATTATTCAAGTCAGGGTCTAAAATACAAAGAAAATAAGATGTCCTTATCTTTGATGATTGTGTGGTTCAGTGGAGGGCAATCAAAAAATTTTTTATTTCTCAAATCAGGACATAATTAGTCTCAGGGACACAAAAAGGCACAAAATAAACATGACGCATCTTTTGGAGAGTCCATTTTCTTATAATCTGGGGAGATGGTCAGAGGTAGAATTAAATAATTAAACTGATTAGTACCTTAAAATATGTTTACATCAAAATTTAAAAGGTCCTTTTATGAAAAATAACAAAATTTGTATGGAGTTTTAACAAAATACCAGACCTCAAAGAAAGGGGTAAGGTCATAAACCAATTTGGACTGTACCCTTGAGGCTAATAAATTCAGGGGCACCTGGCTGGCTCAGCTGGCAGAACATGTGGCTCTTGATCTCAGGATCATGAGTTCAAGCCTCACATTGGGCATGAAGCCTACTCAAAAAATAATAATAAATTCATTCTCTTCTGTTGTTAGGGGTTTTCAGGCACAAAAATTTGAGAAGTATTACTGGGTATTTACTCCAAAGATATAAATGCAGTGATCCGAAGGGGCACCTGCACCCCAGTGTTTATAGCAGCAGTGTCCACAATAGCCAAACTATGGAAAGAGTCTAGATGTCCATCAACAGATGAATGGATAAAGAAGATGTGGCATACACACACACACACACACACACACACACACACACACACACACACGGTGGAATATTGCTCAGCCATCAAAAAAGGAAATCTTGCCATTTACAATGATGTGGTTAGAACTAGAGGGTGCTAAGGGTGCTTATGCTAAGGAAAATAAGTCAGAGAAAGACAATTAAGATCTCACTCATAGGGGCGCCTGGGTGGCTCAGTGGGTTAAGCCGCTGCCTTCGGTTCAGGTCATGATCTCAGGGTCCTGGGATCGAGCCCCGCATCGGGCTCTCTGCTCAGCAGGGAGCCTGCTTCCTCCTCTCTCTCTACCTGCCTCTCTGCCTGCTTGTGATCTCTCTCTGTCAAATAAATAAATAAAATCTTTAAAAAAAAAAAAAAGATCTCACTCATATGTGGAATTTAAAAAACAAAGCAGATATCATAGGGGAAGAGAGGGAAGAATAAAGCAAGATGAAATCAGAGACAAACCATAAGAGACTCTCAACTCTAGGAAACAAACAGGGTTGCTGGAGGGGAGGAGGGTGGAGAGCTAGGGTAACTGGGTGGTAGGCATTAAGGAAGACACGTGATGTAATGAGCACTGGGTGTTATATACAACTGATGAATCACTGACCTCTACCTCTGAAACTAATAATATATGTTATGCTAATTAATTGAATTTAAATAATTTTTTTATTTTGAGAAGTGTTAATGCATGTAACTTAAATAAAATATGTCCTAAATAAGAAATAATTCAGGCAAAGTAATTGGGAAATACTTCACAGAGGAGACAACATTTGAGCTAGAGCTTAAAGAATAAGTTGGATTTCCATAGGAAGAGAAGTCAGGGCTGAGGAACAGCAAAATTGAGGACAGGAACTTAAAAAAAAAGAGGAACAGCGCATTTGCAGAATAAGGAGGATTTCTGTGTGGGTAAATCATATATACAGTGAAGAGCTGTGTATAAGATTCCTACTGTTTCAGATGTCGGTGCTGAATGCCAATGGTTTTCCTTGCTCCTGATAAAATTGCTGTTGGATATTTAGGAAATATTTAGCATGACAGGTGACATTTAAGAAGAGGTCTTAACTTTTTTAAAAAATAGAAACCTGGGGGTACCTGGGTGGCTCAGTCATTTAGGCATCTGTCTTTAGCTCAGGTCATGATCCTGAAGTCCTAGGATCGTGTCCCGCCTCCGGCTCCCTGCTCAGTGAGAAGCCTGCTTCTCCCTCTCCCTCTGCCACCCTCCCTGCTTGTGCTCTCTCATTCATGTGCTCTCTCTCTCTCTCAAATACATAAAATAAAGTAAAATGGAAATATGAATCTGATTCAGGTGTTCACTCAGCAAACTCTAAATTTAGCATCTGTTTTTTATTACGGAATCACAGATCAGAAAGATATTACTCAAGATATACATTAACTTGGGGTGCCTGGGTGGCTCAGTGGGTTAAAGCCTCTGCCTTCGGCTCGGGTCATGATCCCAGGGTCCTGGGATCGAGCCCCGCATCAGGCTCTCTGCTCACTGGGGAACCTGCTTCATCCTCTCTCTTTCTCTCTCCTGCCTCTCTGCCTACTTGTGATCTCTCTGTCAAATAAATAAATAAAATCTTAAAAAAAAAAAAAAAGTACATTAACTGGTAAGTGAAGCCATTAGATAAGAACTCCCCAACCTCTCACTGCCACCACCCCCTCTGCCATCTGTCCCATCCACTGGGACCAGTGTTCCTAGCCTAGCTCAGCCCCCCACATAGGCACCAGGTCTCATCCCTCACCTACTCCAGGATATCACTCTACACTGACTCCTCTTTCCTCAGTTTTTCCCACGCTAGTGGATCATTCATAGAAGCATAGAAACATACTGACTTCCTCCCGCTCCCCGCCCCCGCCTCTGCCTTTAAAAACCCTTTACTAGCCTCCTTTCTCTTTCCAGGTTCTGTATCATTTCCGTGTTCTCTTTCGTAGCCAAAAGTCTTGAAGAACGGTTTCTAATCATTGTCTCTGATTCCTCTCCTTACATATTCTCTTGAATCCACATATTCTTTTAAGCCTCAATCTGCTCAGGCTCTCACCCCCATCGCTCTCCAGAATATTCCTACTGTGGCCCCCAGGGACCTCCGCATGGCTAAACCCAGAGTCAACTTTTAGCGCCCATTTTACTTGACCTGTCAGTAACATTTGATCAGTCTCTTCCCTTGGAAACACCTTTATCTCTTAGTTTCCAGAAACAATAGTCTCCTGGTCTTCCTGCCTCACTGCCTGTTCCTTCTCTGTAACTTTGGTTCATTTCGCCTATCTTTAGAATCCCTGGAACTCTGTCCTTAGACCACCTCTCTTCTCTATCTATACCCACTTCCTTGGCAATCTCTTCCAGGCTCATGGCTTTCAAATCTGTCTGCTACTGACTCCTAAATTTATATCTCTCATCCAGAGCTTTTCAGCCTCAGCACTGTTCGTGTTTGGGACCAGATAAGTCTTTGTTGTGATGAACTGTGCTGTGCTTTGTGGGACGTTCAGCAACGTCCCTGGTGTCTAGGCAGTGGTGCCAGTGGCATTCCACCAGTTACAGCAACCAGAAATGTATCCAGGCCTTGCCAGATGTCCCCTGGGGATAAAATCATATCTCTCTCGCACCTCTCCCCATTAAGAACCACGGTTTCTAGTCTGAACTTCTCCCCCAAACTCCAAATTTGTATATTCAGCTGTCTACTTGACACTTCTGTTTGAATGTCTAATTATCCATATTTAACATGATCAAGACCAGGCTTCTGATACATCTTTCTAAACATGGTCCTCCCTCAGACTTTGCATCTTAGTCCATTGCGTATCCATCCTTCTAGCTGCTTAGGCCAAAAACCTTGGTGTTTTCTTGACTCCCCTCTTTATCTCACACCTACATCATGATTCATCAGAAAATCTTAAGATCCTTTCCTTCAAAATATGTCTAGAATCTGAAACCCTCTCACCACTGCTGTCCTGGTCCAGGACACCACCATTTCCCACCTGGATTGTTACAACTGCCTCACCCTTGACTCTACAGTCTCATCTCTGCACCGAAGCCTCCAGGGGTTACCCGTCTTACTCAAAAGTAAAAATCAGAATCCTTACAGTAAGCTACCAGGCCTTATGTGATCTCATCTTCATGCTCCCCTCCATCCCCTTCCTTAACATCTCGGTCTTATCTCTTACTACCCAATACCTTCACTCCAGCCACACTAGCCTCCTCTCTGTTCCCTGAACACACCAGGCCTCAGTCCCTTTGCACTTGACCTTCCCCCAGATAGCTTCCCTTGCCCCATTCAGGTCTTGGCTCAAATGTCAGTTTCTCAGTGAGGCCTTCCTTGACCCCAGGATTTAAAATCTCACACCACCAACACCACCTCCAACTCTCTTTCAACGGCTGTATTTTTCTACATAGCACTTTCTTCATCTCATGTGCTATAGAGAGGCAGTGCCACGTCATGCTTAGAAAAACAAACTCTGGGGGGGCACCCGGGTGGCTCAGTGGGTTAAAGCCTCTGCCTTCGGCTCAGGTCATGATCTCAGGGTCCTGGGATCGAGCCCCGCCTCGGGCTCTCTGCTCAGCAGGGAGCCTGCTTCCTCCTCTCTCTCTGCCTGCCTCTCTGCCTACTTGTGATCTGTCTGTCAAATAAATAAATAAAATCTTTAAAAAAAAATAAATTAAAAAAAAAAACAAACAAAAACAAACTCTGAAGCCAGATAACCTCGGTTTGTATCTTGACTCTGTCACTTTCAAGATGTAAGACCTTGGCTTCTCTGAGCCTCACTTCCTTTATAAAGTGGGATAGTTTTTATCTCATGAGAACCTCACATACAGTGATATGAGCTCACCATTATTATTACTGGTGTGTTATTATTGCATTTTACTTATTAATTTCATTTATCTTCCCCTTCTTCCATTAGAATATAAATCCCGTGAGGGAAGAATTTTTTTTTTTTTTTTTTTTAACTTATTGCTGTATTCACAGCTTCTAGAACAGGGCCTGGTACATAGTAGGCAGTTAATAAATATGTGTTAATCAAATTGTTACCTCTGGAAAGAGCAATGGGGAGAAGAAAGATCCAGGAGACTTAAGCTCTATGTGTACTATTTAAAACTTTTGCCAGAACAATGTATTCATGTATTACTTGTATCCTCAAAAAGCTTGTAGGCTTATGTGAAAAAAAGACATGTAGACAAAGGAATTCCTAGAGGATTGCTAATATGAGAGTTGAGTTGTAACAGATGCACAGTTCAGATAAAGTACCAAAGGGTGGGGCCGCCTTCCCAGCGAGGGAATACTATGTGCAAAAGCAAAGAGGTATGAGACACAGTAGTAGCTCTGACAGCTGGAAGCAGTGGAAATTGAGAGGACTTGTTCTGGGCTATTAAACGTTCCATTGTATCCTTCTCTCTCACCCACTCCTTATCTTCCAGCATCTCCAGCTAAGTGCTTGGCTATAATTAGAAAATTATTACTCCATTAAGGCAAATATTTAGGGGTTTTTTTTTTTCTCATTCTTTTCCAGAAGGTCTTTTTCTGGGTTCCTGCTTCCTATAAATTCCATTAATTTTGTTTCATTATACCACTTAACATTTGATTCTAGCTTCCTTTGGTGTCCTTGGTTTTTTATTATTAAGAAATTCACATATAGGGTGCCTGGGTGGCTCAGTTGGGTAAGTGACTGCCTTCAGCTCAGGTCATTATCCTGGGGTCCTGGGATTGAGTCCCACATCGGGCTCCCTGCTCAGCAGGGAATCTGTTTCTCCCTCTGACCCTCTCCCTTCTCATGCTCTCTCTCTCTCTCTCTCAAATAAATAAAATCTTAAAAAAAAAAAAAAAGAAAAGAAAAGAAACCCACATATAACTTCTATCTGTGGAATATAGTGAAAAAGGAGGAAGATATAGATGATAGATCGATTGTCTTATTATATAGCTTTGTTTAGGAGCACAGTTGTTCAACTCAATTACTTTAATAATTAAAATCTAAAATCCTTTAAGTTTCACTTTTCAGTCTTTGGTAAGGAACTAGGGATTAACACCCTAGTTCCTTACCAAAGACTGAAAAGTGAAAAACCTCTTTTTCCAATACATGATGCAAGAGTTTTTGAGATTGACTTTTTTTTTTTTTTAAGATATATTTATATATTTGAGAGAGAGTGTATAGGGACATGGGTACAAGTTGGGGGAGGGGGGAAGGGAGGGAGAGAGTCTCAAACAGACTACCCCGCTGAGCACAGGGCAGACCGAGATCAGTCTTGCGACCCATGAGATCATGACCTGAGCCAAAATCATAAGTCAGTCGCTTCACCTACTGAGCCACCCAGACGCCCCTTGATGTTGACTTTTTTTTTTTTTAAAGATATTATTTATTTATTTGTCAGAGAGAGAGAGGGAGAGAGCGAGCACAGGCAGACAGAATGGCAGGCAGAGGCAGAGGGAGAAGCAGGTTCCCTGAAGAGCAAGGAGCCCAATGTGGGACTCGATCCCAGGACGCTGGGATCATGACCTGAGCCAAAGGCGGCTGCTTAACCAACTGAGCCACCCAGGCATCCCTGATGTTGACTTTTTAAAATCAGGGCTTTGGGGGCACCTGGGTGGCTCAGTTGGTGAAGTGAAAGACTCTTGATTTTGGCTCTGGTCATGATCTCAGGGTTGTGAGATCGAGCCCCACCTCAGGCTCCAGGGTGGGCACCTACTTAAGATTCTCTCCCTTTCCTTCTGCTTCTGCCCACCTCTAAATAAATAAAATAAAATCAGGGCTTTTTTCTGCCCACCTTGCTTCTCTCCATAAAGTTGGAAACGATGACATCACAACCAAGACAAGCAGTAGCATTAACCCCCTCTGTTAGTTCCTGGTACCATCTTCGTTTATATGCTGTCTCACATTCAGTTGTGATTGTGTATCTATTTCTAAGAGTCCTTTAAAGGTAGGAATCAGGGAAGGGAGGGAAAACTGAATGGGAAGAAATCAGAGAGGGAGACAAACTGTGAGAGACTCTTGACTCGGAAACAAACTGAGGGTTGGGGAAGGGGAGGGGGGAAGGGGGGAATGGGATAACTGGATGATGGGCATGAAGGAGGGCATGCGATGT
This sequence comes from Enhydra lutris kenyoni, assembly GCF_002288905.1. Lineage (NCBI taxonomy): Eukaryota > Metazoa > Chordata > Mammalia > Carnivora > Mustelidae > Enhydra > Enhydra lutris. The sequence continues at coordinate 3,227,511 of NW_019154172.1, read as the reverse complement.
GATGAGCACTGGGTGTTATATGCAATTAATGAGTCAGTGAGCACTACATCAAAAACTAGTGATGTACTGTATGTTGGCTAATTGAATTTAAATTAAATTCATAAATCTCAATGTGCCCCCCCCAAAAAAGCTAAAAAACAAAAATCATTCTTCTGTTGTTGTGTTTTTAAATAGTCTAAATTTGGGGTATAGATACCAATATGTTCCTCGCCCATAATTTTTAAAGCATTCTGCAGTGACTCATCAAAGTCCTCAAATAGATAGTTTTTTAAAAGTCACAATGGCCCTCGGAAACAAAATTAGACTTGGCAAATATAAATAGTCTTTTCTCTTTGCTGTCAAGAATATGGGGTCTTGTTGATACACAGAGGAGGATCCTGAAGTATAATTTCAGTGAATTTACTTCTTTTCTTTGTACTGGTTGCAGAGTCTGAAGTGAAGCAGAAATCACCTGGTAAATTCCCGTAGGGCTTCTCAGCCCATTTGTTTCGTTCTTACTGTAAGTCACCAGTCAGAGATTTCTTGTGTTCTCTCTCAAGAAAGCAATGCTCCCTCATTCCCTGATACTTGTTTTCTGCCCTTGAAGTGTCTCCAGTCCAACTGGCCAAAAACCGGGCCACACAGAAGTGCCTGGATTTCAGTAGGGAAATAAATAAATTTCACTTCTACTCCTTTCCCTCTATTTCATCATCTTTTTTTTTTCTTCTGCAAAGGAGTTTGGAATTTAAGTCCTCCAAGTCCAGAATCTGCCAGATCTAAAAGTGCAAAACAATGATAGTGATAATGTACCTACCTGGTCATCCCTCCAGCCCTCTGCTATAGACCTGTCTCCCCAGAAGGACACTTACCACACTACCCCCAGACTCCAGTATCAAAGCGAAGGCTCTCTGGCCAACATGTAACTATTTAAGATTTTATTTATTTATTTGAGAGAGAGAGTGAGTGAGCAGGAGGGAGAGAGAATCTGAAGCAGACTCCAAGCTGAGCACAGAGCCCAACTCAGGGCTCAATCCCACGACCACAAGGTCACAACCTGAGCTGAAACCAAGAGTTGGATGCTTAATGGTAGCTATTTTAATGAGTTCATTTATTTAGGATGCCACTATTGGGGCCCTACTAGGTATCAGCGTATGTGCTAAGCCCTGGAGATCCAAGCTGAAGCCCTAGACCCTCCATAAGCAGCTCACAGTCTAGTGCAGTGGACAGTAACAGGGAGAGGACCTGAGGAGTAAGAACACAGAGCGAAAATACCAGGATAACAAAGAGAGTTGCAGGGATGAGAGGGATCCGACCAGCCTGAAGGAGTTTGAAAAGGCTTCACAGAAAAGGTGACTTTCAGTCCTCGCCTTAAAGGATAAAAAGGATTTCGTCAGACAGAGAAGGGCCGTCTGTCGTTTCAGACACAGGACTTAAGAGCACAACATACAGCGGGGAAAGCTCAGGAGGTATTTGGGGGAGAGCAAGTGGCTGGGCGCTGCTGGGCGGCCTGGTGGGAAGTGGAGCCAGACGAGCGAGCAGCAGTGTGCGTGGTACCTGGGGCACAGGTTCCAGAGCCTGAACTTGAAGCCCAGCTGAGCCACTTCCTGGCTGCAGTGAACTTGGCAAATCCCTTCACCCCTATAGCTTGGTTCCATCATCTTTCAAATGAGGATAATAGCATCTTGTTCACACATACATATACACATACACATGTGGCTTAATACAGTTATCAGGAACAAAATAAATACAAGTGTTAGTTAATTATGAGGATACATTATGAAGGGCCTTGAATTTTAATCTGTACAGTATTCTGTAAGCAAAAGTAAGGTTTTCAAGCTGACGAGGTAAAAGTACACAATAGGATACCATCTGTGTTTTAGAAAATTAACTCTGGTGCCACTTTGCAGAGTCCCCCAGCTGAGGAGGAGACTAGAGGCACAGTCCACGTTCTGAGGCCATTTTAAGAGTCAAACAAGAGGTGTTGATGTAACATGGTTCTCAGTTAATAGGGCAGCCTTGCCCTTAAAAATTCTGGGTCTGGGGCACCTGGGGGGCTCAGTTGGTGAAGCGTCTTTTTTTTTTTTTTTCCCCAAGATTTTATTTATTTGACAGAGACAGTGAAAGAGAGAATACAAGCAGGGGGAGTGGGAGAGGGAGAAGCAGGCTTCCCACGGAGCAGGGAGCCTGATGCAGGACTTGATCCCAGGACCCTGGGATCATGACCTGAGCCGAAAGCAGACGATTAACGACTGAGCCACCCAGGCATCCGAAGCATCCGACTTTTGATTTCAGCTCAGGTCATGGTCTCAGGGTCATGAGATTCAGCCCTGCGTCAGGCTCTGTGTTCAGCGTGGAGTCTGCTTGAGATTTTTCCCCTCCCTCTTCTTCCCTTCTATTCTTCTCCCCACTTGTGCTCTCTCTCTCTCTAAAATAGATAGGGAGATGGATAGGTAGATAAATTTTTCAAAAATTGGGGTCCTAACTAGAAATTCCAAACTGGAAATCTCAGTCTTAACAGATCTTATAGGTTTAGTGCTAAAAAACAGGGAGAAGCTTGGGGAAGAGCACTGAGGGGCATTCCTTCTAGTCCACAAGTTTGAGTGTTCAACTGATGCTTCTCTTCTGCACCCACACATCAGACCAGTACCTCTTGAATACTAATCATGATATCCTTCATTCATTTCTATGTCATGCGGTGAGATAATCTATTTTTGGAGATGCTTTTTTTTTTTTTTTCCTTTGAGTAACCTCCAATCTACTGCTCAGTTTCCTAGAGGAAGTTCTGGCTTCTGGACTGCACAGCCGAAGCAGGGAGAGCTCTCAGGTGACATCGAGGTCAGCAAGCAGAAGATGAGATGGTGACGGCAAGGTGAAGAGAATGGCGTGACTTCCCCCCTGACGTCGCCACAGGCTTTCCCCGCTGACCACAGGTGTTGGAGAAGAGCCTTGGGTTTTGTGCTTGTCGTTCTAACCCAACTCCAAGTAGTCTGCTAATTCGTGGACGGTTGACACAGACACCAAGACTCCCAGTGATGAGCTGAGAATAAGTCTGTGCCCCAGCCCACTTTTCTCGTGGTTTTCTTATCAGATAAACAAAGGTATTCCTTGTATTTGACAGCACAGTCACTTCAGTTTCTGACGAATTTTGTTGGGATCTTACTTGAGAAAAGGGTTATCAGAGCTCAGAGGGGTTTAAAAAATAATCATTTGATGCTCACGCTATGCATCCTCTCTTCTCTTGACCCCTTTTACTTTTCATTAACCACATTCCTACACACTTCATTTTTTTTTGAAAACTCATCATGTTTCTGTAAAGAACCATCCAAAAATTGTTCCTACATTGCAGTTTTCTGTGGCACTGAGAAACCATGTATGACTAAAATAAAAATCCATTTTGTGGAAAGATACAAGTTTTTATTTCTTTGGGGTTAATAACTATTTATCGGAATTCATGAGATGAGGGATGAGTTGGCTTTATACCAGACATAGAGAAGGCACTGCTTCCATCCAAAGGATATTTAAAGTATGTCAAAGCAAATGATAAATTCTGGTGTCAATTTCAATTCTCTTGAAAGCAGTAGTTGTGGGGATGTCACTAATGCCAGGAAGTTATGGCATCCTCAAATCATAGCAAAAACAGCATAGCACAATCCCTCACTAGTCTTCTATAAGCCCTGTATATTTTTTTTACTTTCTTTTGATGTTGAACATAAAATATTCGGTAGCCACAGACAGCCTAAGTTCAAATCTGTCAAAGTTGTCAGGCTTTGAGAATGCTGTTTAGTCTCCCTGTGGCTCTGTGTCCTCATCTGTAAAATAAGGGTAATAGACCTGGAGGGGCTGTCAGTTAAGCACCCGACTCTTGATTTCAGCACAAGTCATGATCTCAGGGTCTTAAAACTGAACCCCACGTTGGGCTCCGTGCTCACTGGGGAGTCTGCTTCTCTCTCCCTCTCCCTTTGCCTCTCTCCCTGCTTGTCCACTCTCTCTCTCTCTCAAAAAATCTTTAAAAACTGAGAGTAATAGGGGCGCTTGGGTGGATCAGTGGGTTAAGGCCTCTGCCTTTGGCTCAGGTCATGGTCCCAGGGTCCTGAGATCGAGCCCTGCATCGGGGTCTCCCCTCAGCGGGGAGCCTGCTTCCTCCTCTCTCTCTGCCTGCCTCTCTGCCTACTTGTGATCTCTGTCTGTCAAATAAATAAATAAATCTTTTTAAAAAAATGAGAGTAATAAAGTACCTTCCTCATAGGACTATAAGGAATAGATAATATATATAAAGCACTTAGAACACTGCAAACACTAATAATAGACAGTAAGATTGATTCCTGTCTCCAACCTGGGGATACAAAATCAGTATACAGAAAGATCAGATTTCCCGTCAACTCTCCCACTGCACTAATCAGCAGCTCAAGAAATAAGGGAAAAAATAAAAGCCTTTCTAGCCATCTCCCTTTTCCCCATTCCCTCTCCCTTTTCTCCATGGTTTGTTTAACTCACACTCATGTGAAGCCCTAAGACTTTGTCATATTATAGCTAAGAGCTAAGATCTAAATTCCTTTCCTTTTTTTTTTCCTTTGTGGGTCATTTTAGGTACATTTTTAGAAAAATTTACCTTTTTTATATTAAAAAAGTGAAACTGCCTTCATTTGGGGAGTTATTATTTTAATTGCAGCATTTTATGAGTCACATAGTTTTTTCAAATAAACAAACTTCCTTCCAAGCAGGATTATGTGTGCCTCCCTTCCTCTTGGCAAGATAACTCTTTGGAGTAAGAAGAACAAGAACAGACACTTCTCTGGGACACCTGGGTGGCTCAGTTGGTTAGGTGGCTGCCTTCGGCTCAGGTTGTGATCCCAGGATCCTGGGATCGAGTCCCACATCAGGCTTCCTGCTCAGAAAGGAGCCTGCTCCTCCCTCTGCCTGCTCTGCCTGTTCTGCCTGCTGCTCCCTCTGCTTGTCCTCTCTCTCCGACAAATAAATAAAATCTTAAAAAAAAAAAAGAAAAAGAACAGACTTCTCGGGGTGCCCGGGTAGCTCAGTCAGTTAAGCAACCAACTCTTGATTTCAGCTCAGGTCATGATCTCAGGGTCAAGGCGTCAAGCCCCGCCTTGTACTCCCCATGTGGGGAGTCTGCTTAAGGTTCTCTGCCTCTCCCTCCGCCCCTGCCCCCACACACGCCCTCTCTCACTCACTCTCTAAAATAAATCTTAACAACAACAAAAAAAAAGAACAGAATTTTCTTAAACCATTCCTCCTATTATTTGCCTGCTTCCATTGTGCCTACCCAACCAAGGATACCAAGAAGTGTAAAAAGTGAGCCTTACCCTCAGGATGTCTGATGCCAGAAGCTGGCATTTCTGGGGCACATGGGTGACTCAGTTAAGCAGCTGCCTTTAGCTCAGGTCATGAGCCCACGGTCCTGGAATGAAGCCCCGCATTGGGCCCCCTGCTTGGTGGAGAACCTGATTCTCCCTCTCCCTCTGCCTGCTGCTCCCCTACTTGTGCTCTCTCTCTATCTCTCTGTCAAATAAATACCCTTTTTTTTCAAAGTTGGCATTTCTTTATTAAGGATCAAAGACTTACATACATTTTTTAAAATATTTATTTATTTGACAGAGACACAGCGGGAGAGAGAGCACAAGCAGGGAGAGTGGGAGAGGGAGAAGCCTGCTACCCGCTGAGCAGGGAGCCCAATACAGGACTTGAATCCAGGACCCTAGGGTCATGACCTGAGCCGAAGGCAGACACCTAACAACTGAGCCACCTAGGCGCCCCTTACGTACATTTTTTTTTTATATTTTTAAAATATTCTTTCTAGAGACAACCCAGCATGCTCACACGTGAGTTGTGGGGGTTGGGGAGAGCATCCCAAGCAGACTCTATGCCCAGTGCACAGAGCCCAACTCAGGGCACGATTTCTCGACCCTGAGATCATCACCTGAGCCACAGTCAAGAGTCCAGTGCTTAGCCAACTGAGTCACCCAGATGCCCCAAAGACTTAAACGTTTTCAAGATTTACAGAGCTGATTATATTATTAGTGGCCCTTTATTTTTACCCTTTAAAAATAGCATTTTCCTTGACGTCTCATGTGCTTTTAATGACTCTCTTCCGTAGATTGAAAGGCCCTCGTCAAATATCCCGTTTACAAAGCCAAGGCACTGTTTTTAGCTAACCGTTTGGACAGCAAGTTTTTGCCCAGTAAACTTGCAAGCAGTCCTATCCAACTCAACAGTCCTATCGCTGATAGCTCCTTTCTTGCTCCCTTACGGGGAGTGGCTTATAAAACAGTCAAGTGAAGAATAAAGTTGCTGGAGTTGCATCTTACCCACAATGATGCCGTTAGGGAGGTCACCCCATCACGAGTCCTCCTGGTATCTTCGCTCCACCAAAAGAAAGAAACTGGCTTGAGTCATCTTTGTGGCTTGTGTGTATCATGGTATCAAGCTCACTGAGGAGACAGTGCTGTGACAATGCGTTAAAAAAAAAAAAAAAAAAGCACCAGTAAATTCTCACTCTGAGATTTCTCACTTAAGAATTGATCCTTGAGGGGCACCTGGGTGGCTCAGTGGGTTGAAGCCTCTGCCTTCGGCTCAGGTCATGATCCCAGGGTCCTGGGATTGAGCCCCGCATCGGGCTCTCTGCTCCGTGGGGAGCCTGCTTCCTCCTCTCTCTCTGCCTGCTTGTGATCTCTGTCTGTCAAATAAATAAATAAAATATTTTTAAAAATTTAAAAAAAAAAAAAAAAAAAAGAATTGATCCTTGGAAACAGCCCCAAGTCAAAGATCCCAATTCAGGTGCCACGAGGTTCACCTGGTGAGAGAGAAGTCAGCTGAAGAACAGGCCTGGGATGAGTGTGGCCCAGGGAGAGGGGTATGAGTAACAGGACCACGGGAGGCAAAGCGAAGGGAGGTAGGGGCAGGACAGTAAGAGGAGGCAGAGAAGCAGTACAGGTTAGTGAGAGAAAAATCCAGAGATTTATGTAACATCTTCAGGAGCAAATAGGCAGGAAAGGTTCTCCAGCCCACATGCATCTGTTCTGGAATCTGAAAATTACTTGGGAGGGTTCTGATATTTTACCAGTCCCTCTGCCTAATGTTCCACAAAACTCTAGCACAAGGACCCCAGTACCTTGCATACAGCAGACACTCAAATATTCATTGACTTTTCAAAGGAGGAGAAAGGAGGAAGATGGGGCAAATCATGAAACATTTGTCTCCCATAAGCCAGAATCTATTTAAATTATAAATCCAAACCGCTCTCATCCGCCTGGCCAGCAAGCCCTCAAAAGAGCATGCCTCCTACTTTTTCCTCCCCAGTACACTGGGACATTTTGCTTCCTCATTTATGAAGATACCCTAGATTTTCTGATTCCCTTTAAAGCACTTTTTCAACAGGGAGCGAGAAACAGAGATGGTGGAAGGGGAGAGGAGTGTGTGTGTGTGTGTGTGTGTGTGTGTGTGTGTATACAAAGCCTAAACAGTGGACTGGAGTCAGAACACCTGGATTCTAATCCATTTAGCTAGTAATTTGCTGTGTAAACTTGGGCAAGTGGATTGATCTGCCATGCCAATTCCTCATTTTCCAAGTGGGAATAATATTTATTCTGTATACCTCACAAGGTGGCACTAAAGATTTAAAGAAATGATATATAAGAGCATTTTGAAAGGCTAAATGTCTGTATCGGTCTAAAATAGAGGAATTAATTACTCTGGTAAATGAAAAGAGGCTAAGAGGAATATCATTGAGATTAGGAGGAAAGGGGGTGACTGGGGAAAGAGAAAAGCCCCTCCTTCATTTGACAGATGCCAGAAAAAGGCAAGACCGCCCCATTCCTGAAACCACAAAATTGGTCAATATTTTCTTTTATCTTGAGACACCTCCAGAAGAAAAAGTTCTTCATTTTCCCTGCTCTTGTGTGCCAGGGATTTGTATTCATTTTGTGGTTACTGCATGTCTACCATATGCCAGGCAATGTTTCTGTTAGCTTATTATCATTCAATAATTAGCCCTAGAGGGCAATATTTGCAGATTTTCATAGGACTTCCACAGGTCATGTCCTATATTCCACTAACTTTCCTTGTTGATAGAATTGGCAGTTCATCCCTCACCGTTTAATATGTTGAGGAACAGAGTCCTGACAAAATTCAGTGACTTGGGGTGCCTGGGAGGCTCAGTGGGTTAAATGCCCGACTCTGGGTTTCGGCTCAGGTCATGATCTCGGGGTGCATGATGGAGCCCCGCATGGGGCCCTGCGTGCAGTGTGGAGTCTGCTTGTCCCTCTCCCTCTGCTCCTCTCTCTCTTTCTCAAATAAATAAAATCTAAAATTTAAATTAAAAAAAAAAATATTCAGTGACTTGACCAAAGGCCACAAAGCAGTGAAGATGAAACTGGTACCCAAACCTGGGTTTCCCGACTCCCCACCTGCCCTTAAATATGTACTGGAAAAAAATGAAGCTAAGATGCTGGTCTGTCAGCTCCGAGGCAGATCTGGTGTAGGAGGCATCAGCAGAGGTCTCTCCAGTCAGGGCATCCTCTGGGCACAGAGCCCTTCCCTCCACTGGACTGGGATGGGGTGCTTCCAGGTGAGGGCAGCAGGAAGAGATAGCGAGGAAGTTTTAGCCTCACCTGGAGCTTATATTTAAAGCCACATGGTACTCTAAACAATGGCTTTGGAGACGGAGAAATGTACTCCCGCCAGTACTTACCGTGTGTGTCTGCATATCCCTGGGCCATCCCGAGTCTCACTCTTCTCCATGAGCAATGGAGATCACACGTATGTCCACTTCGTACTTAGGAGGCTCAAAGAAGGCCTGAGGCTTTGCAAACTGGTAGCAATGTAGATTAATACGAACTCCACTCCCCCCGCGCGCCCCTACCCATCCATACCCCCCTCCTCGGGGCACAGAAAACTTTTCCCCGATACCTGACCTACCCAGGCCACTATCTCCACCACCCAGGGAGTGTGAATTCCAGATGCCGGTTCTCCCTCAGGCGAGCGCCCTCCCACCTCCCGCTCTTGTTTTTGTTTCGCCTTTGGGAGGGAGACCATCTCGATCTAGGTTCTCTCGGTCTTGCTAGATCTCTCTCCATTATCCGTTCCTGCCACCTCCGCGGGCGGTCTGGACAGGTCGGGCGGGTCGCTGTCTCGGGGTCCACCCCCGGCTCCCGCCGCAGGTGCGAGCTTGGGTCCCGCGCCCTCCCCACCCCCCACCCCCGCCCCGGGAGCCGCTCTCTCCCGCTGGGTTTAGGTCTGTCTTCTTCACCCTCGGCGAGTCAGAAACAAAGGAGGGGGGTGGGGGAGCGCACCATCTCCGGCTCCGCGATTCGCCCTTTATTCTGAACTCGCAACGTCAGCGGGCCCGCGGATGGAACCGCGGGGCGCGGGCCGGGGAGCTGGCGGCGGGGGCGCGCGGGGGCCCGGGCCGCGTGGGCGCCGGGATGGAGGGCGCCGAGGGGCGGGGAGCGGGCGTGCGTGTGTGCGAGTGCGAGGGAGGCCGGCCTTTAGTGTAACCGGAGCTACAAAGAAGGGGAGAGTCCGGGAGAGGGAGGGAGGAGCGGCGGCGGCGGCGGCGGCGGCGGCGGCGGCGGCGGGGGGGCAGCTCCGCCAGCCGGCCCCTTTCCCCCGCGCCCGCGCCCACCCGGAATGATGAAGAAGAACAATTCCGCCAAGAGGGTGAGTGCGCCCGCCGACCGCCGCTCCCAGGACCCCGGCCCCGCGGCCCCGGCGCCGCGCCGGGGGGGCTTTTGTGTGCGGACTTGGGTCGGGGGCTTGGACTTGGCTCACTTTGCGCCCGCCCCCCCGCGCCTCCTCCCCTGGGCCCGGCCGCCGCCTGCGTGCGCGCGGCTGCGGCCCCGAGACAATGAGAAATAAAATAAAATGCCGTTCATCCCGGCGCGGCGGGGACCGAGGCTGCGGGAGGGGGCGGGGGACCTGGCGGCCAGCCGGAGGCCACCCTCCGCCCAGGCCGGGCCCCGGCGCCCCCTCCTCTCGCACTTGGAGTTGTTTATGTGGGGGAAGCTGGGGGGCGGGGGGGGGGGGGAGAGTTGCCCAGTGTGAAAACCTTCCGAGAAGTGGGGAGCGAACGCGGGGCGCCCTGAGTCCAGCCTCTGGGGGCTTGGGGGGGGCGGTCACGGGAAAGCCGGGGACAGGGGAGCCGAGGGGGGTCGTGAGGGCCGGAGTGAGACGGGGAGAAGGCGACAGCCTCCTAACCGGAAGGTTTTGCTCTTGCCCTGGGCCAGGGGTTTCAGGATGGCAACCATCCGTCCGCACCGCCTGAGAAGGTCGGCTGGGTCCGGAAATTCTGCGGGAAAGGGATTTTCAGGGAGATCTGGAAAAACCGTTATGTGGTGCTGAAGGGGGACCAGCTGTACGTCTCTGACAAGGAGGTAGGTGCCCTTTGCCTCCTCTGTCCCCGTTTCCTCATATTCCCCCGTTTTGTCCCCCGACAGGAGACTCCCCTACCTCTGTCTCCTCCTTCCCTCGCCCCCTATTTTGTTCCAGAAGCAAGTTCAGCAGTTCGGTTGGTCTCTACCCTGTCAGATCTGCAGAGAAAGGTTACCCTTTCTCCAGAAGCCCCGAGTAAGAATTTGAAAGTTGAGCGTGCATCTTAACTTAATGATTTTGCTTTGCAAACACCTCTCCGACAAGGACGATAACCTCCCTCCCAAGGGGTCCCAAAGTTCGAAGTGTCCCCTGCTGCCCCCTACCCTATCCTAGCAGCTAGCTGAAGGTGGGATTTTTTTTTTTTTCCTTTGCCCTGGCTGCTGAAAAGGCATATGCAGGTCATATCACAAGGGCAGCTGCCCCAGTCACAGAGAACACGTGCGCAACCCTGGGTCAGTCTCATATGACCTCAGGCAGAGTATCTGTGAGGGGTAATTTCTGTTGAAGCCAACATTCCTAACCAGTATACTTCCCACTCCATTAAAAAAAAAAAAAGGCAGCAGCAGGAAACTCATTCTCCACTCTCTTCCTAACTTCCCCCCATTTGTATCAGAAAGCAGACAAATGGAGTCAGGAACCCCTGTCTGTCCCTGGGTAGTTAAAATGAAAACCACAGTCCACATTCAGAACCTGAGCCTAGCTCACTGAATCCACACTCTTGTCCCTTTTATCTCTATTTCTTGAGATCAGTAACACCTGAGAAACTGACATTGCCCTCCAGGAGTTGGAAGTCATTCCAGTCCCTACTTCTGAGACTGTGCTGTGCTCCCCTGGTTGGGTGGCCCTTCCTCCCCCAATCCTGTGTCCCACCCAACCCACTCCCCCCGCCCTGGGCCTAACTGGGAAGTCCACCCTGATTTCTAACCTCTTCTGCTTTCTGCAGTAGACTATATTTAGGTAAATAAATCCTTTTATGGTATTGAAACAGACACATGCGCAGTCCTAGAGAAAAAGTATTCATCTGAATACAACGTGTACCTAGCCCAGTAGGGGAGAGCTGAGCTGTGCCCAGGCCCAAGCGATCCCTCTTCTGGGTGTTTCGACCTGACAGTTTAGGCTAAGCTGGGAACTTGGTGATGGCGGGCAGTGAGAGAAGGTTTGATAGTAGGATTTCTTTTTAATGGCCACTTCCACCCCATCCCAAATCCTATAGAAGGTTTTTCCACAATTTGCTGGCTTTCCAGTTTAAAAAATAATAATGAGCAAGTGTCAAAGTGTATCTCTTGTCTTCCCCGAACTTCATAATGGCAGGAAACTCTGGTGAGCAATCAGGGAGAACTTCCCACACGTCAGAGGGGAACCATGAGAACAGTGAAAGGGGAGAAGGAACAAGACCTCTTTTCTTGTTTGTGTTTGTCTGAAGAACAGAGTCTGGAAGCAAAAGAGCGTGCTTGCTCCCTGTTTGTGGAGGAAGGAGTACAGAGACGGGGGAAGGATGGAATGACCTCAGCCTCCAAGGCTTGGTGTCCTGTGAGTCAGGAACATCTGACCCATCATGGGGCCCATTGCCCCCTGCTGAGGAAGAAGAAGAAGTGGGAACAAGCCTACCATTACTCCTCTTCTTTGGAGCGCATTTCCATGCCACGGTGGGCCTGGACTTAGGGTGAAGCAGACAGAGTACTCTAGGCTCTATTCTGTCCACTTCCCACAAGCTCCAGAGCAGAATCTATTAAGATTCAAGATTTCTTTTTAAATGGAAAGTGTAATGTTTGTAATTTAGGTGTTAACACAAGAATATTCCTAACTCTGTCCCCTTGAAATTTCAATAGTCTTTTTTGTTACTTCTCATAAAGGCAGGGTCTCCCACCACCAGCCCCATCAAAGAAATCCTTCTGTATGGTTGTTATGAATCACTTTCCTCAGTCAAAGGGCATCTTATGATCATGGGGTTGATGTATAGGAACAGAAACTAGATCTTGGGGAGATCTCCTGGTAGAGGAAACTGGGTTCAGGGTATCTTTTTTGGCAAGGGAAAATCCCTTTCTGTGGGCCCAGGGGAAAGGAAGGGTTAGCTTTGGAAGATTAGTAAATGAGACTTAGGGTGTTTGGTAGAGGAAAGGACAAGGGTCTCAGAGTTGTCCGTCTTCGGTGGGAACAGTAATCTCCTTGTCCTGCTGTTTGTCTTGCCCCTTCTCCTACCGCTGCCCTATCAGGGCCTAACTCTGTCAGTCTCCTTCCTGGGGTTCCTCGTCAGCTGTGTCCAGGACAGAATATCCCCCCTCCCTTCCCTTCCCTTCTCCCTTCCCTTCCTGTAAGAAAAACAGAACAAGTAACTCTGTCCCGTGGCTCCATACACACACCCAGCACTTTCCTCTCTAAGAGTTCTGGATGCTGCTGATAATCTCACGTCTGAGGAAGAAGGACAAGGGGTCTGAGGCACCATCCTCCCTCCCTGCCCCACGTTTATGGGAATTGTTCTCAGACACCCCTTGTTGACATCTTCTCCACTGCCATGCACAATCCTCCCGGGCCTCTGGGTCACTTACCAGCCCAAAGCCGGGGAGCCCTGGAAAGGGGAGAGCCATGGAGGAAGCTCGCCAGGCCGAGGTATAGGCTGCCATTGACCCCAGAGAGGCTGTGGGATGAGCCCTCCTCCTCTGTGTCAGCTCCCTGGCTCCAATGGCAAGTCCAAGTCCCAAGGACAGGCAGGGGCAAGACCAGAGACTGGCCGGGGAGTGGAAGAGAGAACCACTCCCCCACTTCAAGGCTGCTGAGGACTAGGAGAGTAGATGAAGTTCCTCTGCCTGCGCACAGCTCAGGGGGAGGGTAGGTGTCTTCCAGGAGAGGTATGAAACTGCTTTTATCTGTTTGTTTAGTCTTTTTTTTTTTTTAAGGATTTTGTTTATTTATTTGACAGAGATAGCAAGTAGGCAGAGAGGCAGGCAGAGAGAGAGAGGGGGAAGCAGGCTCCCTGCTGAGCAGAGAGCCCTATGCAGGGCTCAATCCCAGGACCCTGAGATCATGACCTGAGCCGGAGGCAAAGGCTTAACCCACTGAGCCACCCAGGCGCCCCAGTTTGCTTAGTGGGACAAGCACTGGTGCTTTTCATCTCTCATCCCAGGAAATCAAAAACAGCTCATTCCCAGGCTCAAATGGCAGAGGGTGAAAGCGCTTTCCAATCCCAGTCTGCTGGTCTGAGACGGTGACTAAGTCCCTCTCCTCTTGCAAGCCAGAATAGTCCATAAGCCACAGCTTCAGAGCCCCAGGACTTCAGGGGAACACCTTAGCAGAGAGGAGAAACGACAGAGAGGTTTCAGACAGACGTTGGCAGAAATATTATTGGCATTTGCTTTGTGGCTCTCCGCAGAGGCTGGTGGGGTCAGAGGATGTAGAGAGAAGTGTGGTCTCTGTTGAGACACTGGGCGAGAGAGTGAAGGGCCAAATGCTGGCTAAAGGTGGGAAGGGTGCCAGAGAGGTGCCATAAGCAGGGAGGGCTCCGTGTAGACACAGAGGAGAACTTCCTGGCAAGAAGATGCTTAGGCTCTCAAACTGGAACCATGGAAAGAAGGAGCAGAATACGAGTCTGAAATTTCCTCCTCCGGGGACAAGCTGAGTGTATCTTTGTCCAGAGAGAGGTGGATGACTTAAACGGCTCTTGAAGCCTGCAAGTTTTCTCAGTAGCTCGGAGGGCAAACTGCAGGTGTATTTTTTGGCTTGTGTGAACAAATAACACAGGGGACTGTTGTTTCTATGGCTCTGAAGCTTCTGAAATGAAGGAGGTTGATGACTCTTTAGAATAGTATGTATTTGAGGAAGGAGTAAGGTCAGGGAAGAAAACCTGGCTGACTCAGTCAGGGGAGTGTGCGCCTTATGATCTGGGGTTCTGAGTTCAAGCCCCAGGTTGGGTGTAGAGATTACTTTAAAAAATATTAAAATCTTAAAAAAAAAAAGCGACAATGTAAACGTTTAATAAGATGGGGGAGACTAGAGGTAGCCTTTGCCTCAAGACACCCCATGATGCTGACCCTGCATAATTTATCTTCTCCCTTGGGGCGATCAACAGCCATCCTGGTCTTGGTTTCTTCAGGATGGTAGGATTAACCTGTTAGCCTCTACGTAAGCCATGTCTTTTGAAGGACATAATGGGAGACAGAGTGAAGAGAGACATCCTGGGGCTCTGGAAACAGCTTAGCTGAAGAGAGTGGGGTTAAGGGCTTTGCATGGAAACCCACCTGAAGAGTCAGGGCTTGAGGGCTCCCCCAGGACCGTGCCCACTGTTGGACCTGTGTGGGCCTTGGGTCAGACAGCTCTCCTACCCTGTCCCCCCCGCCCCATTAGGTTATCCTGCTTCCCAGGACCTGTCTAAATGAACAGTCTGAGGAAAGGCATGAGGTCGTTTTATCCTCAGCACCTCCCCTCTGACCCTCCCCCAGGTAAAAGATGAGAAAAATATTCAAGAGGTGTTTGACCTGAGCGACTACGAGAAGTGTGAAGAGCTCCGGAAATCCAAGAGCAGGAGCAAGAAAAACCATAGCAAGTTTACTCTTGCCCACTCCAAACAGCCTGGCAACACGGTATGTCGCGCCTGCCTCCTGGGCCCCCAGGGAACGCAGAACACCTCAGCCCTTCAGGTTCTCTCCCGCCACTCTCGGCTCAGAGGCCCTGGGCTTGCCCTCCTGCCAGCTTTTGTTACTTAACCCGAGAATATCATGGCCGTTTCCCATTCTCCAGGCACGCCAGCCTTTGAACTGTCCAACCACAGAGATCATCTCTCTCTCTCTCTCTCTCTCTCTGTCTCTCTCTCACACACAACAAGCACACGAACATCAGACATCCCTTGGAAGAAAATTAGTTTTCCCTGTACCCTGATAGGTGAAGTTCTGAATCGACTTTCTCTGTCTGAGGGGACTCAGGGAAGTTCCTGTAACTTTCTGTTTACTCAAGCATTTAAAGATCTTTAGTTTAGTACCTGTCCTTTATTATTTATCAAATGTCCTATAATTATCCCCAATGACAAGGTAATATCCATTACCCTTCCTAGCTCTTCCTTGGTCATTTCTAAAACAACCTCTAAGCTGTGGCATATTTTAGGAATAGAGGCTGGTTTCCTTAGGTTAGGGGTGACAATAGAAGCAGAATCTCTCTCCTAAGAACTGGGTCTAATTCCTTATTTCTTCACTGTCATAGTGAGGCACCAACCCTAAAACGCTGGCTGAACCAAGAATCTTCCCCTCACAGGCTCCCAACCTGATCTTCCTGGCCGTGAGTCCAGAAGAGAAGGAATCCTGGATCAGTGCCCTCAACTCAGCCATCACGCGAGCCAAGAACCGCATCTTGGATGAGGTCAGGGGGGCTCATCTGGAGGGGAGGAACACCAGGGCAGAGGCAATGACCGTGACTCACTTAAAGGGTCAGCTTTTGGGGTGGACCACTCTTAACTTGCTAGCTGCCAGAGCTAGACTTCTTTAGCTCCCTCTGCCAACCCCATTCTCCCACCTTCTGAGTCTCTCTGCTAACTCCTCTTTCCGTGCTTTTTGAGGCCGGGGGCCAGCCCTGGAGCCCCCACACATACAGTAGAGGCCTTGCCCTTGGATTTTCTCAGAAGCAGTTAATGGGGTGGGTTCATTTCCTGGTCCAGGCATGTTCAGGCCACAGGGGCTGCAGGGGTAGGACAGTCTCTGAAGAGCACCCAAGACTCACAATGCATCTCCTCAGGTCACCGTTGAGGAGGACAGCTATCTCGCCCACCCCACTCGAGACAGGGCAAAAATCCAACACTCCCGCCGCCCCCCGACTCGGGGACACCTGATGGCCGTGGTACGTAAGACTGTAAGAAAATAAAAACTCATTGAAGGGCCGACTCCATGTCAGTCCGTCTCAGACAAGACTGTCCAGCCCACCAGAGGCATCTGTGGTACCAAGGTCAAAGACCAGGGGAGTCCCTTCACCCCGTCCCCCTGCCTGATTCCTCCAAATCAAAAATACTTAGTTAGCACCTACTATGAGTTCTAAAGTCCTTGCCCTCAATAAATTGATCATTCTTTGTGGAAAATGGGATCTACCTCAAGGAAAGTGAACACAGAAGAGGTGAACCCTGTACCATGGAGTAGAAGCTATGAGACCGTGGTCTGCCTGACAGGAAGCAGCACTGGGTCATGTAGTCACCTCGAGGCTCACTGTGAATGCCTGGAACTTGCAGAGTGCTGCTTCCTGTCACTGTCCCCGCTCTCAGTCTCTAGGGAGAGAGGCAGTCGGGGGTACTAGAAAGAACTCGGAATTTTTAATCGCACAGAACCAGGTGGGAACCTAGGTTTGTGATTTACTCTCTCTGTGTGACTCCCTGAAGCCACCAGTCTTCAGGATAGGGGGGCAGTCACCATGCCTACCCTGAGGGGCTGCTAGGAGGAATGAATAATTGAAACAACATGTATATCAGTATATATGAGGTGCTGAATAATGCCTGCGTTATTTTTTACTATAGTATTCTGGAACTAGAACAAGTTTGACTTGAAGGCAGGGGCTGCTGAGCTTTAAAGGGCAGAGGCAGTTCGAGGACACAGATGGAAAAGGACAGTGTATGTGTGTGGACGCTCCTGTGTGTGTCCAACCCAGTTTGATGTGTAGAGTCCGCAAGACAGAGGGGAAAAGGTGCTCTCTGGGAAGTTTATAGTAAAACGGAGAATATGGGAAACGGGCAGGAGAAGTTCCTGTAAATCACAGGAAAATGAGAAGTTCCGATCACTATCAAAGGAATAAGAAACAGTAAGAAAGTCCAAGGGCTCCATCAGGATGGGGTGCTTCTCATTTAGGGAAGGCACCTTGAGGAGGAAAAGGACCAGTTTGCCTCTGTCTTTCAGATAGTCCCTCCTGAACCGCCTCCTGATGGCTGTTCCCCGCCTTCACACCTCCCTTCTCCCTCTCTCTCTAGGCTTCCACCTCTACCTCGGATGGGATGCTGACCTTGGACCTGATCCAGGAGGAAGACCCCTCCCCCGAGGAGCCAAACTCTTGTGCCGAGAGCTTCCGGGTGGACCTGGACAAGTCCGTGGCCCAGCTGGCAGGCGGCCGGCGGAGAGCAGACTCAGACCGTATCCAGCCCTCCTCGGACCGAGCCAGCGGCCTTCCCCGATCTTGGGAAAAGCCAGACAAAGGGGCCACGTACACCCCACAGGCCCCAAAGAAGTTGACCACCACAGAGAAAGGCCGCTGTGCCTCCCTGGAGGAGATCCTGTCCCAGCGGGACCCTGCCCCAGCCCGCACCCTCCAGCTGCGGCCCGAAGACCCCCCATCGCTCCTTCCCCCACACCCGGGCCAGCTGTCCCGGATCCAGGACCTGGTAGCGAGGAAACTGGAGAAGACTCAGGAGCTGCTGGCAGAGGTTCAGGGACTGGGCGATGGGAAGCGAAAGGCCAAGGACCCCCCTCGGTCTCCGGATTCCGAGTCAGAGCAGCTGCTGCTGGAGACAGAGCGGCTGCTGGGAGAGGCGTCGTCAAACTGGAGCCAGGCGAAGCGGGTGCTACAGGAAGTCAGGGAGCTGAGGGACCTGTATAGACAGATGGACCTGCAGACCCCCGACTCCCACCTCAGACCCGCCCCTCAGCACAGTCAGTACCGGAAGAGCCTGATGTGAAGGAAGGGGTCGGCGGCTGGGACTTGGGGGCGTGGGGTACACAGACTCTTATCTCCAGGTGTTGCGCAGGATAAAGCTTTTTTATTTACCTCAGTCAAAAAAAGGAAAAAAAAACAAACACACAAAACTCGTTGCTCTTGCTGCTGCCCAACCTTCCTGCCACCTTCCTTTCCTTCCTTACCCATGGCTGTTTTCTCTGACACCTCAGTTGCCTCAGATTTGAGGAGGTGACCCCTGCATTAGTATTAAGAAGCTTTTACCTAGATGAAGAGGGAGGGGTGGAATAAAGGCATAGTCAGGCCATTTACACACACCACCCCTCTGAGACACAGCAGGGAACGTTCTGCTGCTCCCAAGGACAAGTATAAACTAAGTTTGGCAGGGGAGGCTTTTTCTCTTGTGTCCCATTCCAGGTTGTCAATCCGAGGGTGAAATTTCAGCTGTCCAGCTCTAGCCCTGGGGATGTGGAAGCCATTGCCAACTGCACACACAGAAGTGACACCTGTCCCAGCCCTGAGTAGGATTTGTGGGGACCCCCCCCCCACCACCAGACATACCAGCTCCTTGTTCATATCATCTGAGACCAAGCAGCCTGGATATCTTGTCTGCCTGGGGTCATCATTTCCCACACCTTTCCCCAACACCAACTCAAAGAACCAGTGTTGGACAGTTGGGATGGTGTGATCCTTCCGTGAGGGGTGCCCAGTGCAGAGGAACTAGGGGCAACTGACCCCACAGAAGAACGGCACTAAGAACGAAACTGATTTGCAATGCAAGCTGGGCAGGATTGAGGGGAAAACCAAACGTGTGCCCAGGTTCCTCTTTTGGCCAAGCTAGGGTTTCCTGTAGCCTCTCCCTCTCCTTCCTCAAACCTCTTTCCCAACACTCATCAGGCCCCGACTTCAACAAAACAGCTCTGCGCTCACGCCACCACCTTCCTGGCCAGGCTCCCTTGCATTCTTGTCAACACGAGAGCTCACACACTCATTCTGTTTAGTTTGCTGCTTTCCTCTGCAGTTCCTTAGATCAGGTTAGCAACAGTGACAGGGGCCAGAGAAGAGTTGTGAAGGCAAGAGCTGAGTGGGGTTTGATAAGAAGGGAACAGGCTCACGAATCAGCTAAAGGGGTTAGAAACCACTTGGAAGTGTACGCAGCCCTTGCTAGCCCCTTGACCCTCTCCCCTAGATCTCCTCTCGCCTCCAAGAGCCAGGACCTAGCACTTCTCTTGTGGTAAGAGGGGACCTGGGGGACAACTTTGGGACAGACTGCCTGTTGGCAGTGGCAGTGAAGTGGCCCTGATGTGACGTTCAGGAAGACACAGTAGGAGGGAGAAAAGGAAAATCCTCTGGGTGAAGTGCAGACCCTTCAGTTCCCATTCTTCTGCTCTGATGTTGCTTCCACATCCCAAGTAAGCAAGATGGGAGATGTCTCCAAGTTCAATGGTCTCTATGGAAGAGAGGTTCTTGCACCATGCAATTCTGAAGATTTTTCCCCAGATCTAGCTGTGGTTCTTTAAACAAATTTAGACATATTCCTCTTCCCCAAGGAATATGTATCCAATTTGAGTGAAAGCCACCTAAATGTCATCCCCAGGGTCTCCTAAGGTAGCAGGAAGTCTGGGTCTGCAGACTTGCCATCCTCCAGACAGGCCTCACTCTCCTAAACTCACACGGTCAGGAGACCCACCTGTCGTCAAATCATGAAAATCAAGGTTAAAATATTTCCTTGTAGAAGTCTCTATCTTTGTGTAAATTTTATTTTACCAGCACCCTCCCTCTTCTTTTTCCTCCTGGTTGCTCCCACATAATAAGAAAAAGACCAAAGTGAGGACAAGTGCAGCCCCATGAGTCAATTCCCTGTGGCTGCCAGAGGAGGTAGAGGACACAGGGAGGTGCTGGGAGAAGAATGACAGGTGAGGGGAGCAGAAAAGAAAGATCAGGCACCCTGGAGACTAAGACCCAGGCACCAGAACCGAGTCACAGGGGACCGAAACGAGCCCAGCTTTGGAACCAAGCAGATTTGGGTTCAGAGTCTGACTTTTTTTGCCATGAGATCCCAGGCAAGGCACCAGCTGTCTGAGTGTCAGTTTTCTCATCTGCAAAATGGAGAGTTCTTGACTGGTAGGCAAAGAGGACATAGGAAAGTGCCGGCCATCTGGCCAGTAAGTAACCGCTAGCACTAAGCAAGTGGTCACATGGGCCACATGCCCACCAGCCGCCGTGGTAGCTGTGCTCAGGGAAATGACGCGGTAGGCTGGGGACAGCAAGGACTAGGAGACCTAGGGCCTGGGGTTGATCACTGCCACTTTGTCCTAGTCCGGGAGCCAGCTGAGTCCACCCTCCAGGCAGCAGCCACGCCCCTTCTTCAAGGAGAGACAGGACCAGGCACGGTGCTAAGGTTGGAGATAGAGAGGGGGAGCCCCAAATCTCCTGTCTTCCAGAGCTGGGAGATGAGCACCAAGCCAGCCTTCCCACTGGGACCCTGAAGGTGGGCCGACCGGAGGACAAGAGCACCGGGAGCCCAGCTTCCCCTCTCCCAGACCTCTCTCTCCACATTCTATCAGCCCCATCCTTCACTTCCCATATTGCCTCCACTCCCTCCCAGTTGCAGGGTTCTGGAGTAAACGGGTAGATGAAGCAGGGGGCTGTGAGCCAACTTGCTTATCACACAATTATGGGGGGACCTGCTTCAGGACGTGTAGTTTTTCTTCCCTTCCCTCTTCCATCAATTGTGCTATATTCTTTTCTTACACAAAGGAAATGGAAAAAGGAGAATCTTTTGGGAGGCTCTAGGATGGGGAGATGAGGAAATCCAGGACACAGAGTTGAAGCAGGGTAGGGAGTGGAGACAGGTGAAGAACTCGGTGCCATTTCCTATTTCAAGGACCTTTTCCTCCACTTGGTCTGTTCTTCCGCACTCATTTGTGAAGTAGGGGTTTGGGGAACAGGAGGATAACGTCTCAGGTGCTGACCTGAAGAGCTGATGGGTTCCTGCGCATGCTGTCTCACAGAGCTGTAGGCTGTTTAGGGTGAGAAGAAAAGGGGAGAACCCCACAAGTTTCACGAACTCCTGCTCCCGCCTTCGGAAAGCATGCGGTGCTGAGCCTGGAACGCTGACCCCTGCTCCCAGTCCCTCTGTCAACAGTATATTCTACCTCATTCTCCCCAAAAACCAGTCCCCCACAAATCTCTCCCTTTTCTACACCTCATAGGCAAGCCGACCCAGCCCTATTCCACCCCCTCGAAGCTCGGCTCCAGCCCCCTCCCCTTCTCACTCCCAGCCCCTGCCCGTTCGTTTCTCTTCCTTTCTTCCAAGCACCCAGTCTCCCAGCTACAGCAGCCAATCCCCAGCCTGCTCTGGAGCCACACCATATAAGGAGAGGTTGGAAAGAAACCCGGGTAAAGGCGGGAGCAAACACAACACACACACACACACACACACACACACACACACACACGCCAGCACACTCACGCACCCAAGAGTTTAAGCGCCTTTCTGCACGTGATCCTGTGTCTGCCCATCTGTGGGTATGACACCCGTCTCACCGGTCCCCGTCCCTGGCTCACCCCACCCACAGAACCAGGAACCTGTTTGCTATTCCCCCGCCTTTATTCACGCCCCCCTGAGACCATCACTCCAACCAGTTGCCTCTGACCTAGATTTTCTGCACTAATTACAAGCCTAACGAGATCTAACAAACACCCAACTTAGCACAGCTGAGACCCTTGAGGTCAATTAGTACAACCCAGCTCAGCTCAGGAAATGAGAGATGGAGCCAGTGCCTCACCCCAGCCCCAGCCCAACCCCGGCCTTGGAAGCAGGCAGGGCGAGAACGCAAAAATTAGCAGAACCAGTTTAAAAATAGGATCTTGGAGAGTTAACAAATGTGCGGAAAACTGCGTTAAGGTTGGAAAGAATACAGATTCCCAGTTACTCCGAAGTCATCAGGAGGGTAGAGGTTGGTACAGCGACAGGAACGAGGCACATAAGGCAGTTTTCTTTTTCTTTTTTTTTTTTTTAAGATTTTATTTATTTGACAGAGAGAGAGAGATCACAAGTAGGCAGAGAGTCAGGCAGAGAGAGAGGGGGAAGCAGGCTCCCCGCTGAGCACAGAGCCCGATGCAGGGGATGCAGGGCTCGATCCCAAGAACCTGAGATCATGACCTGAGCCGAAGGCAGCAGCTTAATGCACTGAGCCACCCAGGTGCCCCCAGTTTTCTTCTTCTCAAGGACAGTTTGGAGAAGAGTAACTCCTAGAAGAGTGGGTAGCACTGGAATCTTGATCTGCACCCCCATCTCAAACTCCTAATCCCTCTTCTTCTTTGCTTCCTGCTTTGGACAAGTTGGAGTGGTCTCCCCTGTCTTTCCCGCTGGTTTGGAATAACTCTGAAATCACCTCCTTCTTTCAGAAATGCTAGATTCAGCCTCACCCTTGCTTTTCCTTCTTCCAGATATTAAAACAATGAGAGCGAAGAGCCCTTTCTTCCGGAGAAACACAGAAAAGTGTAACATAATGGTGAACAGGCTGGGGTTAACGAGGTACTCCAATGACGCCCAATTACTGTCCCCAAGATGAAGGCTGAGAAGGAACAGTCAGTAGTGGTAGAATCGGGTGGCTTGTGCAGTTTTCCCACCTGGTAGGACTGAGAGACACAAGGGCAAGACGATGGAGCAGGGCAGTGTAGTCCTCCGTTTGCTGGGTTCCTTTCTGAGGGTGGCAAACCAAGGCAGTTGACCAGCTGTCCTAACGTCATCCCTAGCGCTGGTGGCTGTGTTGGGGTGGGAAAGGAAGGAGAAGGCGAGCGAAGTGCTCTTTGCCCAAGTTGGGAGAGGGACTTGGAGCCACCTACCTCGGGAACAGAAGGTTTCCCTTCCCCCAACCTTCCCCCAGCTCAGGCTGTGGTGGGCGGCACTCTACTCCCACCCTGCCACATTCCACAGTCCAAACGGACATGGGGACATGGCGACCAAGAACCAGGTGGGCAGGACAATTCCCAGAAGCCTCATGTCTCTGTAGACGCCTCCCAAATTCACTTTCCAGACCCTACCCCGCCTCTGAGATCAAGGCACTTACAGCCACGTGCCCATCTGAGGTCTCTAGTTCAGTGTCTAACAGGCAGCTCAAACTTAAATAAATGTGGGAAACCCTTACGTAATTGTCCTTGCTGAATCACCCTCCTTCCGTGCTCTCTTGGAGTGTGAGTTTACTGTTCCTCTGCCGGAGAGGCATTGTTGTTTCTCCAACCACCATTTGAATCTGGGTTTGCCTTGTAACTTGCTTTGGCCAACAGAATGTGCCATTGTGTAGGTCCCAGAGTTTGGACCCTGAAAGGCTTTCAGTCCCCTCACTGCATGGAAGAAGCCTGGGCTTCTTAAAATTCAGTTGCATATGTGGAGCTTGAGCGAGCATTCCTGAGGATGTGAGGACACCTGGGGAAAGGGGCCCTGAAACCACATGGAATCATCCCAACCTCCAAGCCTCCACACATGCAGTGGCTAAACCTAGCACACCACGCAAGACCATAAGACCCACTGTCCCGTCAATCCATGGGATTGTGAGAAATGAATAAATTGTTGTGTTAAGCCACTAAGTTTGGGGTGATGTGTCATTCAGCAGTAGATACTGAAACAGAAATTGGTACTCGGAAGTCGGATACTACCATAATTAAACATAACTAAAACACATGGCATTAGCACTGAGCCCAGGGAGCAGACAGAGGCGAGCAGGGCAGGCAGCAAGAAGACTATTAGTCTGGATAGGCAGGGAGGAAATTGTTATTGGATGCTTAAAGGAAGGGTCATCCGTGCAATATAGCAGTGGAATCATTTATGAAACTGTCACCTGTGGTACTTGGAAAATAGAAAATGAACCCAATAAACTTGTTGGAGGTGGCTAAGGGGGTTTCCAAGCAGAATGCTAATAATACCAGTATGTTTTTCTTTGCTGTAAATGATAAGGTATTGAAAGAGAAAGAAACTAAGAAAGGAATCAGTTTGCAAGCAAAAATGAAGGGAGAAATAATAAAGAGAACTGTTTCCAACCAGAAGAAACTGGAGAAACTGAAACCTCTGGGCACTGTTGATGAGAATATAAAATCGTGCAACCACTATGGAAAACAATATGGTAGTTCCTCCAAAAAACAAAAAGAGAATGACCACATGATCCAGCAACCCCACTCCTTGCATAGACCCAAAAGAATTGAAAGCAAGACCTTGAAGAGATCACCCATGTCTACAGCAGCATTGTTCACAATAGGCCAGAGATGGAAGTAACTCTTGTGTCCATCAAAGGATGAATGGATAAACCAAATGTGCTACATACATATAATGAAACAGTATTCAGCCTTTAAAAGGTAGAGAATCTGTCATATACTACAACATGAATGAACCTTGAGGATATTTTATTTTATTTTATTTTTATTTTATTTTCTAAGTAGGCTTCACGCCTGGTGTGGAGCCCAACACAGGAAACTTGAAGACATTATGCTAAGTCAACCAAGCCAGACACAAAAAAACAAATACTATATTATTCCACTTATATGAGGTATCTAAAGTAGTCAGATTCACAGAAACAGAAAGTAGAATGGTGGTTTCCAAGAACTGGGGGAAGAGGGAAATGGGGAGTTGTTGTTTAATGGGTACGGAGTTTCTGTATGGCAAGATGAGAAAGCTCCAGAGCTGGGCTGCACAACATTGTGGATATGCTTAATACTATTGAATTGCATACTTCAAAATGGATGAGATGAGTGGCGCCTGGGTGGCACAGAGGGTTAGGCCTCTGCCTTCAGCTCAGGTCATGGTCTCAGGATCCTGGGATCGAGCCCCCGCATCGGGCTCTCTGCTCGGCAGGGAGCCTGCTTCCCCCCCTCTCTCTGCCTGCCTCTCTGCCTACTTGTGATCTCTGTCAAATAAATTAATAAAATCTTTAAAAAAAAAATGTCATGATCCCCTGCCCAGTTCCTACACCTAAATTGTTTGCAGACCTGAAATCTGTTGAATGAAAATGTGGATGAGTCCCTAGGAGGAAGGACCCTACGACAAGTACATGTTGTAATAATTCCACCAGCCCTTCTCCCAAAGGGACTTAACAGCCATTTACTCGGGCAACTGGAACTAGGGGAGGGGGAGTATCCAGCAGGACATAGAGTCTGAAATAAGCCTGATATTCAGAGACCTGAAATGTCACTGTGGACATGGACTACTTTGTGGACTGGACTGATGGGCTCCTGGGCCATCAAAATGGAGTCCTGACTGAAATCCATCCTAAGAAGCTCCACGGGTCCATGGCCCCACCTGGTGGTTGTTGCCCCATTCCTGAAGGTGTAACTGGAACTGATTTTGGCTATTCGGAAAGCCCCTACGTTGGGTCTGTTGTCTTGTGTGGTAAGAGTTATCACAGTGGGGAAGCTTCGGAATTTGCGCCTCTCTCCCCACTCTCAAGGCAAGATGGTAAATAAAAAACAATACCGCAGGACAAACTGGTGGATGCCAGAGAGGAGGAGAGTTGGAGGGAGGGCAAGAAGGGTGACGGGCAGGGGATGGTCTAGGCTTCCAATTACGGAATAAGTCATGGGGATGAAAGGGACAGCATAGAGAATACAATCAGTGGTACTGTAATAGTGGTGTTGTATGGTGACAGATGGTAGCTACGCTTGTGGTGAGCATAGCAGACATCAAGAGTTGTGGAATCACTTTGTGGTATATTGAAACTCATGTAATATTGTGTCAACGCTACTTCAGTTTAAAATATGGGCGCCTGGGTGGCTCAGTTGGTTAGGCGGCTGCCTTTGGCTCAGGTCATGATCTCAGGGTTGGAATCAAGCCGCATGTCAGGTTCCCTGCCCCACATGAAACCTGCTTCTCGATCTCCCTCTGCCGCTCCCCCTGCTTGTGCTTTCTCTGTCTGACAAATCAATAAATAATCTATTTTTAAAAGGGGGAAATTAATTTTAAAATATATATTATATATACATATTATATATATAAAATGGGAGATAAATTTTATATATATATTACTTATATATATAAGCATGGGAGATAAGTAAATTTTATATATATATAAGTAATATATATTATAATTATATATTATATATTAATTATTATCAAATATATTTATTATTATTTATTATATATTATTACATATAATATATAATAAATATATATAAATAAATAATATATGACTTATATATTATATATTAATAATTATTAATAATATTATTAATTATATATTATGCAACAATATATATTTTATATATATTATATATATAATATATATATATTTTTTGGAGAGAAGACAGAAATCAGCACCACCCTTAAGGATCGCAAGGGATAGCAGTCTCTATCATACCTGTTTAATTCGCCAGTCTGGTTCATGCAGAAAACAGATGCATCCTGGAGAACGACGATGACTACAGCCAGCTCAGCTCAAGCCCTGATTGCAGCTGCCCCACTGGACGTGGTCTCTTGCTAAAGCAGATAAATATGGCTTCAAGTACATGACATGTGGCATGAATGTGACATATGCATTCTTCTGTAACCCAATCAGGAAAAGGACCAGAAACAGCATTCACAGGGACTGAACAACATTCATTTAGGTTTGTCCCCAGGCTATACCAACTCTCCCAATCTATGTCATGGTATATTCAGAAAAGCTCTAGACCATGTGGACATCCCAGCGAACACCACACTGATCCACCACATCAATGATATTGTGCTGATGGGAGAGCATGAGCAAGAGGGGGCTAGCCCCTGGATGGCTTGGTAAGACACAGTCACGCAAGAGGATGCTGTATAGACTCTATGAAGATTGTAGGGAACTCCTCCGGCAGTAGTTTGGGGGATCCAGGAGTCAGAGGCATGCTAGGACATCTCCTATAAAGAAAAGACAAATTGGGCTGCATATCACATCCACTAGGAAACAATACTTCGTGGACCTCTTTGTTCTGGAGACACTATGTTCGCTACCTAGAAACACGGCTCTAGCCCCTATCCTGAGTGACATGCAAGGTAGGGGCTTTGAGTGGGGACTGAGACAGGGATACTGAGCCTGCCCAGCAAAAGGGGGTGGAATGCTGCTAAACACATGGAGCAGGCATATGTGTGGAACTCAGGTGATCTCCGTGGGCACCTCTTGGCACTCTGTTGCCTAACTGTGATAGGAACGGCAAGCGCAGCTCAGCCTGTGAAGGGTGAGGTCATCAGGGGCTCAGACCGCCTGGAGAATAAGGGTTTGGGTTACTCCACCAGGCAAGCCATCAAGACCAGCAGAGATGAGAGTAGAATTTGGAGTGGATAATGGAGCAGGGAGTTATCAGTCACAGCCCCAAGACCAGCTATGGCAATAGCCTGTGGTTAACCCACAGACCATCCTTTTCTAGGTCCTTTAGGAAGAGAGCTCACTAGGACCCCAGAAAGGCCACCCCCACCCCCTGAATGTGTCCGGAGAACGGACCCACACAGTAAAAGGGAAGGACTGTCGTAGCCATGGGGAAGCCCTGCTTGGATCTGTCTTCAGGACAAGAGCACTCAGCTGTCAGCCTCTGGCTGGTAGAAAGTTCAGGATCTGTCTCAGTTTTCAAGCCAGAGCACACTCCTCCCAGGCAGCCCCCCACCAATGACTAAGAGCAACGTGAGGGGTCACGAAGGCCCAGACATTTCTGCCCAATGGGACCCCCTCTCATGAGACACCTTGGCCCTGGAGTTCCCCAATGGTTGCCCAAGATATTATCTGCATTTCAGACTGAGGCTCTCCCTGACCAATCCTGCTTCCTTTCCCCTTTTCTTTCCTAGACATACACCACCTCTGATACCTCTTACACTCACCACTCCAAAGCATCTACTTCCCAGAGGACCCAACCAACACACCTTCCTTCCTCTTGCCCTCCCCAGCGCCACTGGCTAATCCAACCACAAGGTGTTTGGCTCTACTTTAAAAGCATATCTGGTATCTGACCATTTCTCTATCTGTCCTCTGCCAGGCCCTCACCTGAATAACGGCATGGCTTCTCTCTCTCTCTCTCTCTGCTTCAACTCTTCCCCATTCAGCAGCTGGAATGTCTTCTTAAAGCAATTCATGTAATTTGCCTACTTAAAATCATCTAAGTTTCATATCACTCTTACAATAAAAATCCAATAAAAATCCAAACTCCTTTTCCTGGAAAATAAGACCTTTTATTATCTGACCTATGCACATCTCCCACCTTATGTTATCCCAATCCAGCCACACAGACCTACTTTCTATTCTTCAAATACACCAACCTCCTTCCCACCTCAGGCCCTTTACCCTTGCTATTCCTCTGCCTAAAAACCCCTCTAGTTCTCTTCCTTAAAATCTTTATTCAAATGTCAGCTCTTCTGAGAGCTCTTTACTGGTCACTCTGTCTCTTCCAATGGAAGCACTCTTTCCAGTGGAATCGCTCCCTGCCATTTCACTATTTGCTTCCTTCAGTTCCTTCCAACAACGACCACAGCCTAATCATTTGCCATTTTTGCCTTTTCATTCTCTCTCTCCTTGAGTAGAATATGGGCCCCACAGGGGCAGGACTCATTCACTGTTATACCCCTAGCACTTTGCACACAATATAGAACATGAGAATTATTTGCAGAATGAATGATGAAATAAAGTCTTACCCATCCCACCCATACCTCTGCTACATTGATCCCACAATTTACTTATATATTGATATATCTTGATGGCCCCATCACAGTTTTTAAGATTTTATTTATTTATTTGACAGAGAGATCACAAGCAGGCACAGAGGCAGGCAGAGAGAGGAGGGGGAGAGCAGGCTCCCCGCCGAGCAGAGAGCCCAATGCGGGGCTCGATCCCAGGACCCTGCGATTATGACCTGAGCCGAAGGCAGAGGCTTTAACCCACTGAGCCACTCAGGCGCCCCTCCATCACAGTTTTTCAATAGCATATTCTTTTACACACAGTAAGAACTAACCCTGTGTGGAAAATAGAACAGGGATGACCCCCAAATTAAGTTAAAAAAAAAAAACAAAAACCTGAAGCTGACAGAAATAACCAAGCTAGAAAGCGCCAAAATCTAAATCTAAAATCAGGTTTTGGGAAATGCAATGATGTCTG
This sequence comes from Enhydra lutris kenyoni, assembly GCF_002288905.1. Classification (NCBI taxonomy): domain Eukaryota; kingdom Metazoa; phylum Chordata; class Mammalia; order Carnivora; family Mustelidae; genus Enhydra; species Enhydra lutris. The sequence continues at coordinate 3,198,430 of NW_019154172.1, read as the reverse complement.
ACCCCAGTGACCACAGGTAGACCAAAGTTCACAGGTTAAAGGCACAGTCCTCACAAGGTTGCCCTCACTTAAGTCACCAGTCACAAATTCAAGGGTCCCACTACCTCCTCAAAATAATTTGCTAGAACTACTCACAGAACCCAGGGAAGTACTGTACTTAACAAGTAAAGGGTTGTTTTGTTTTGTTTTGTTTTTAAGATTTTATTTATTTATTTGAGAGAGCATGAGTGGGGGGAGGGTCAAAGGGAGAAGAAGCAGCAGCAGTGGAGCCCCACTGAGCAGGGAGCCCAATGAGGGGCTCGATCCCAGGACCCTGAGATCCTGACCTGAGCCAAAGTGAGACACTTACCGACTGAGCCACCCAGGTGCCCCACGGTTAGTTTTATTATAACAAAAGGCTACAAATCAAAACCAGCCAACAGAAGAGACAAATGGGATGAAATCTGGGAGGGGTCCAAACACAAAGCTTCTGGTCATCTCCCATGGCGTCCTGGATGGCATTACCTCCTCCTGGCTACAATGTGTGACAACCCTTGAGTGTTGCCAACCAGGCACACTTCTCCAAGTCTTTGGTGTCCAGAGTTTTTACTGGGGCTTAATCACACACCGCCCACACTGCTGACCCAGAGTCTTCAGCTCCTCTGGAGGTTGGAACAGATACAGCTTGTTCCAAAGTCGTCACAAATCACCCTGTCACACTGTCCAGTGGCCAACCCACCCCCAGAGCAAAGACACCCTTATGAAGGAGGACTTTCTAGATGCCTAGCAATCCCCTCCCGGGAGCAGAGGGCAAAAGCCATAGTTCTGCTTCAACTCCTCCCTTTACTTTGGGTAAAGTTAATTCTTCACTATGTAGAGGGGTTCTACTGTTTTTTGGTTGTTTTTTGTTTTGTTTTGTTTTGTTTTAATTCCAAATCTAGCACTCTGAAAACACTCTTCTGTCTAATCTTTGATCTCTGAGTCGTTGTCCCATCCCTCCTCTCTTAGAATCTGCTCCGGGTCACATTTGCCCTGGAGAACTAAGAAGGATGAGCAGACCAACAACAAATTATGGCCCCAAGATAGCAAGAGGACTTCTGTAAGCAAAGTCTTCATTATCAAGCAAGAAATATGCTGTTTACGAAGGAAACTATTACAAATTCTTTTTTCACATGATGTTGTGGTTTCCGTTAGCAAGGAAAAGACCAAAACAATGCCGGGCAGTGACATCAAAGTAACAGAACCAATCCACTTGACCTTCTCTGCTGATACACCACAGCACCACGGCCTGTAATCCCCTCCAGATCAACGTGCCAAGAAAATGCCAGTTCCTTAGTGGAATGAAAAATTCAGAGGATTTTAACTGATGGGGGGGGTATGCATTACACACATGGGTATGTGTGTATGTGGCTTCCTTCTCCCGCTTTTTACAAAAGGCAATTGTGATTATTACCTTTTGAGTAAAAGTTGTCACCAAGCTGTCATTAAAAACAATTTGTTAAATCTTCAAATGGCAAAGTATGTTTTATCTTTGATTGTAACTGTTTATTCACTCTTCTTCCAACTAGATGCTGACCAGCTTACAAAAAGGTACTCAATAAACATTTCGTAATGAATGTCTACACAGGGTTATCGAATTCGAATTTTAGAAAAAGATAGTTACAAATGCACAATAAAAGAACAAAAGCCTAATAACAATAATGAAAGTATAAAAAAGGCATTGAAGTTGTTGACCAAAGAGCCAGGTTCCCACTCTGGCTCTGCCCCTTACTGAGTATTTAACCTTGGGCGAGTCTCAATTCCTAAATCTATTTCCTCATCTGCAAAGTGGAATTTCTCCCATTTGCTCTGCTAACCTCAGAGGGTTAGCATAAGAATCAAATGAGCCAATGGATTATAATGTGTTTTGCAAACTGTAAAATATCTTGCCAATGGTATTTATTTTTTTCAATGAAAAGTTGTTTTAGGGGTTCCTGGGTGGCTCAGTCACTTAAGTATCTGCCTTCACCTCAGGTCACAATCCCAGGGTCCTAGGATTGAGCCTTGCATCAGGCTCCTTATTTAGTACGGAGCCTGCTTCTCACTTTCTTCCTGCCCCTTTCTGCTCATGCTTTCTCTCTGACAAATAAATAAAATCTTTAAAAAAATGTTTTTTAGGGGCGCCTGGGTGGCTCAGTCAGTTAAGCATCTGCCTCCCCCTGGGGCCATGATCCCAGAGTCCTGGGATCGAGCCCTGCATCGGGCTCCCTGCTCAGCAGGAAGCCTGCTTCTCCCTCTCCCACTCTCCCTGCTTGTGTTACCTCTCTTGCTGTGTCTCTCCCTGTCAAATAAATAAATAAAATCTTAAAAAAAAATAATAATGATAAAATAAAATAATGTTTTTAAAGTGACATGCAGCGATGCCTGGATGGCTTAGTCAGTTAAGCATCTGCCTTCGGCTCAGGTGATGATCCCAAGGTCCTGGGATCAAGCCCCGCATCCAGCTCCCTGTTCAGCAGAGAGCCTGCTTCTCCCTCTCCCTCTGCCTGCTGCTCTGCCTGCTTGTGCTCTCTATCTCTGTCAAATAAATGAATAAAATCTTTTTAAGAAATAAAAAAAAAGGGGCACCTGGGTGGCTCAGTGGGTTAAAGCCTCTGCCTTCGGCTCAGGTCATGGTCTCAGGGTCCTGGGATTGAGCCACGCATCCTCTCTCTCTGCCTGCCTCTCTGACTACTTGTGATCTCTATCAAATAAATAAATAAAATCTTAAAAAAAAATAAAAATTTTTAAAAAGTGACGTGCATTTCACTAGGATGCAAGTTATTATTGGGGAAAACAGACTCGAGAATTGCAAGCCTAGGCAGACTAAAAGTTGGGCAGTTCTCTCTCACCTCATCAATTCTGTAAGTAGTCTAGAGGAGACCTATTCCTGCTCTCTGCTTTTTATTATTTCTGTGTATTCTCTGAGTCTCAGTTGCTTTATATCAATCTCTCTGAGCCTGTTATACCATCCACCACCTAGAAATAAAACAGGCCTTCTCACCCTGGATGGTTTGCTGGGAGGCTTATATGAGATCACTGTTGCTAAGGTCTCTTTGCCAGCCACAGAGTGATATACAATTTGGTAGCATTTTCCTAAAGGCGATAGGTAAGAAATTTGGTAATATTTTCCTAAAGGTGATGAACTTTCAGGAATCGTTTAAATAAAGTGCACAGGCTGAGGGTATGAGAGGCTTACTCTGGCCACTGGCCGGCACAACCCAGGAAAAAACAGACTAGGATTCACTGTCTTGGACTGGATCACACATTGCCTTATACAAATTCCATTCTGTGAAGCCCTTAGAAAAAGTAAAATAGGTCCTTTCACATCCATTGGCTTATTCAACCTTCCCAGTACTTGTGCCAACCAAGACTTATTATGCCCATTTTACTGATAGGGAACTGAGGCTGGAGATTTTTCCAGAATCACGCAACTGGTAAATGGGTACATCTGGGATGAACTCTTCCAACAGCAGTGGGAGAAGACACAGGTGCTTAGATAAAAGACGTGGCCTCACACGGATGGCCCATTTCTCATTCTTCCCTGACGTAACTTTCTATTCAAGCCATTAAACCTATCTTCTGTCTTTTACAAATCCTTCATGTTTCTCACTCTGGCGAGGGTGCCCAGAGGAACAACTACGATAGCAGGCAGATTTAGATACAATAGGGTGACAGCTTTGGAGGGGCAAGAAGACATTTCTACAGGAGGGGAAGGTGGTCAGTGTTCACACATCCTCCCCTGAAAAAGCTCTAATTGCTGATGGAGTGGGTACTGTCTGTTAGAAATGCCCAGCTCTTACGTCACATTCCGATTCTACACATGGGCCCAAAGGTCTGTATAAACACCCACTGCTCTCCCACCTTTGCCTTTGTAAATATGTCACCTTCAGCCTTAGGCAAGTCAAGAACATTCCTCAGTCACAAAAATGCTAGGGATCCCTGTTCACGTGTAAACCCCTTTTCACTACCTAGAATTCTTCCTTCATTAATTCATGTGTCTGCTCTTATTTAAAATCTAATTCAAATATCAAAAATTGGAAACAGCTCTTAAGTCCATCAGTCTGGAGACCAATATAAATAATGATAATACATTAATTCAATGGACCATTAAGCAGTCATTAAAAACATTAAAGTAGATGTGTCAAAACTGCCAGAATACAATGTTTCAGGGAACTAGTAAAGGGAAGAGCAGGGTGCACAGTATGTTCCCGTTTTTATAAAAAGAGGGATATTAAATATTTTAGTATTTATTTCAATACAAATAAATATTATTTTTGCAAAAATATTAAACACAACACATACCTCATTTTATTGTGCTTTGCCTTTTTTTTTTTTTTTTTTTTTTTTTACAAATCGAAGGTGTGCGGCAGCCCCGCGTTGAGCAAGTCCATGAGCACCATTTTTCCAACACCACTTGCTCACTTCATGTCTCTATCACATTTTGGTAATCCTCACAATATTTCAAACCTTTTCATCATTATTTTATTTGTCATGGTGATCTGTATCAGTGATTACAACTTGCTGAAAGCTCACATGATTGCACTTTTTAGCAATGAAGTATTTTTTAATTAAAGTATGTACAATTTTTGAGATACAATGTTATTGCACTATTGCACTATTTAAGAGACTAAAATATAGTGTAAACGTGTCTTTTAAAAGCACTGGGAAACCAAAAAATTCATTTGACTCACTTTACTGCAGTAATGTGGAACTGAACCCACGATATCTTTGAGGTATGCCTGTGTTAGAGAAGGCAGTTAGGTTCTGACAGGATACCTGGAAATCAGCAATGAGAAAGTCACGAGCAGCTGTCAGGAAGGTCAAAAGTGTGTCCCTACAGCACACCGCAAGAATCCGGATCAAACCAGACCAGCCAAGATGGCCAATGCCATCACAGGAAACCCCAGACCAAATTAAGAAAAAAACTGGGAAGCGCTGCCTCCCATCCCAAGTAGTAAATATTCAACCCCTTAGGTAACGAAGAAACCCAGCCCTCAGGGCACACAGCTCTTTCTCCTGTGTTCGTAGCTCTCCTATCTCCAGAGTGTGTTTTCACGTTAACAAACTTTTCTGCTTGTGTTACTCATCCAGTTTTATGTGTTTGTTTTTTAATTCATTCTCTGACAAGACCAAGAACCTTTGGCAACTCCTTTTGGTCTGGCTGGATCAAGGCTCCAGGGCCCAGGGTCTCCCCAGTTCGCCCAGCAACACCCATATAAGTTTACACTGGCATAAATTTCTACAAGAGTACATAAGAACTATTAACACTGGGGGCACCTGGGTGGCTCAGTGGATTAAGCCTCTGCCTTTGGCTCAAGTCATGATCTCAGGGACCTGGAATCAGCCCAGCACGGGGCTCTCTGGTTGGCAGGGAGCCTGCCCCCCCCCACCCCCACCGCCTGACTCTCTGCCTACTAGTGATCTCTCTTCATCAAATAAATAAGTAAAATCTTTATTAAAAAAAAAAAAAGAACTATTAACACTGGTTGTCTTTGGTTGAGGAGACATATTTTCATTGTGTATCTTTGGTACTGTTCAATTTTACCACAGCATATATTAATCTTTCAGTTAAAAAACAACTTAAAAAAATGAACTCAACCTATTTTTCCCTCAAGAGCTTTTCTTGTCCATCCTCCTTCTTAAATATCTCCTAAATCTCATTACCTCCCTCCTTCACCCTCCACTGTCCCAGACTAACTGTCCGGGATTGACTGTGCTTTGTTCTTGGAGACAAAAATCTAGAGGAGGTATATTTTTTTATAAATATATATAATTATTTTAAAAGAATAGCACTTTTAGAATAGCACTAAGTATCCAGGATGATTAGTTTAATTGAAAGCTATTGAAAGGCAAATTTCCAGTCACACCCATTTTCAGGGCAATCTTGAATTACAGAGTTGTCTGAAGGTCGATTTGTTTGCTTTGATGTTTGCTTTGAGTACCAAACTGCTGCTCAGGGTTCTGTCCCATCACACACGCCACCAGCTAACTCCCCTCTCCACTGCTGGGACAGTTTTGTAATTAGTCTCACTGATTCCATTGTTTCTCTTCCTCCCTTTCCATAAGCCATCCCCACACTGCATTCTGAACCTGCTAAAATTTAAATGATACTGATATTCCCCATTGCCCCTGAGGTAAAATCTACTTTCCTTTTTTTTTCTTTTTTTTTTTTTTAACATTTTTGTTTTATTTCTATTTGTTTTCTAAAATCTACTTTCTTGTGAGTGCCTGGGTGGCTCAGTCATTAAGCATCTGCCTCAGTCGTTAAGCGTTTGCCTTCAGCTCAGGTCAAGATCCCAGAGTCCTGGAATCAAGCCCGGTATCAGGCTCCTTGCTTCAGCAGGGGAGCCTGTTTCTCCCTCTCTAACTCCCCCAGTGCTGTGTTCCGTCTCTCGCTGTCTCTCTTTGTCATAAGTAAAATCTATAAAGAAAGAAAGAAGTACGTAAAATCTACTTTCTTTACATGGCTTACAAAAACCTCTGGATCTGGATTCTTCAGCCTCGGCCTCCTCCCCGCCTCCTCCCCACTAGAAGCCTCGGGGCCTGCCCCTCCCCCAAACTCCAGCTGAGCTGAAGAGGCAATGAACTTCCTGCTCCCTGAACAAGCAGAGTGCGCTCTCTGGCCCCCCCAACTCTTTGTATCAGCTTTTTGCTCTTTGAGGACTCTCCCCACCCGACCCACCAAACTTGACTGCAGAGCAGTGACCACAGGCATTCCTCTCTGATGATCGCCTCCCACCTGTTGGAACAAGCATCCTTTCTATTAAAAGTGATAAATCTCCTCTAGTTCACGTGGCAGATAGTTCTGATTGTTACTTTTGCTTTCAGCAGTCCTCTAAAAAAGAAAAGAAAACCTATATGGCATAGAGGGTGAGAAGAAATCAAATATTAAGGCCAAAAACTAACTCCTAGCAGCCAGGCAGAAGTTATCGGGTGGGGGTCAACTCAAGTTCTTTACATCCAGACTCCTACAAGGTCAGGTTCTTTATATCCAGACTTCTACAAGGTCAAGTTCTTTACAGATTTCTACAACGGATCCTCCTGTCATAAACCCAAAGGTCTAGCAATCTAGGTTCATCGCAAAGGTGTGATAGCCTTTCCAAGCTTATTCAGAAATCTGTGAATCTCTTGGATGGCACTTCCTCTCCCACCCTGACCTCGAAACCCAGCCCTGCTTTCATTTTGATCTTCACCAGGGGAATTTTGTGGGCGCCTGTGCCCCAACAGAGAGTACTTTTAAAGGCTTCAGCCTTGGACTGAAGAATTTAAATTTCTTCATGTATGTCCCCCAACAACACAGAACAGAGACAAGATTTTTCTGGTTCTTTTGTCATGTCTGCACCATACCCCTTCCTTAAAATCTGTCATATACACCCAGATAACTCCAGTTAACAATGAATTCCCCCTGTATTCGATGGTAACTGATTATTCAATTTTTCACTTAATTATATATTGTCTTGAATTCTTCTCTAACAACTACCAAAGCACTTTCAACAAAAGGTGAACCGAAAAATACCAAGCTGGGGGGGGGGGGGTCAAAAGATTTAGCTTCCAGAAAGTCAAGAGTCTGCCACTAACTCTCTATGTAATCTTGAGCAAATCACCCTTCCCGTCCTCAGTGCTCCCTGCAGAATAAGAGTGGAGTACCGATCTCGGGCGGATCTTCCAGGCTACCGGTCCACGACTCTGAGCTCCTCAAAGTTCAGGAGCACAGTCCACATCCTTTCTCAAGACACATAATGAGAGCTCTATTAAGACTTGAATGAAAGCCATTGATGAAGAGGTTGCCTGGCCCCAGCCCTTCTAGACCAAACCAACATGCAACAACAGATGACTCTGTCTTCCTTGAAGAGCTCTCTATGTTTACAAATGAGTCTACAACTTCACTGATACAAACCTAATAACTTTCAATATCTTGTTCCGCTGGAAAGTTATTTCTTACAATAAACTTACATCTCTCCATATCAACCTTCAAGAAACCTGGGAAACTATCAATAATGGCTTAAAGCATCAGCTTCAGATTTGCCTTCTGTCCTCTCACTCTTGAACTCCTTTTTGCCGGCAGCACTAGCTCGGAAAACAAACACTCATGCTAGACCACTGATTTGTCAGGGTCTCAGCCTTACTGCCCAGACCCCCACTGTCCTCACTAGGTAAGCCATGTGATTATGTGAATCATTGACCAACACCCAAGGTGCAAAGATAAACAAAAACAAATACCTTTCCACGAATTTTACTTAGAAAACCAAGTACAATGGCAAAAACAAAAACAAAAAAGGAACACCCACACCCACAAAACAAAAAACAACAACAAAAAACAAAGAATTTTTTAAGCTTTGGGGGATGTGGGGAGTATGGAAGCCTCAAGAGCTGGTTTCCGAAGGGCAGCGCATACCAGACAATGTGGTACAAGAGGCTCCCGGCTGTTGTGTCAATGAAGCCTTTCAGACCTTCCACACTACTTCACTTGTTCCCCTAAAGTAGCGCTTTCTGGAAGCTCAGCTCTCAGCTGGCGAGAACAGTGAACCTTGTGCCATTTGTCTATCAACTTCTTTAAAAAGAAAAACCTCCTGTACAGCTGTCTTGTTTTGCATTCTCTCTTCTGTACTTCAGTACACATAATGACAAACAGTGGAGGCAAGGGGCTCTTTTAAAATTGTGAAGAAAGAAGAAATAAAAAAGTACCCAGAAGTCTCTGTTTTCAGCTATTGGAGGAAAGTTTGCAACCCATAGAAACCAGCACTAATTAAAAAAAAAAAAAAAAAAGTCAGTCTTGAGCACTGGAAATAAACAATAAGGCACTCTTCAGGCTTTAGGATATTAAGAAAAAAAAAAAAAATGGTGCACAGCCCATCCCCATCCATCCTTTCCAAATCAAACAATACAGCTTTTCAAAATTTGAATGTAAAAATCGTTTTGGTATGTTAATTGCACTCAGTGAATTAATTTTTTAAAAAATCTTCACATGCAACCAACGCTATTGGCACTACCATAGAAGAAGTACTGGTGGGTGGCTCAGTTGGTTGGACGACTGCTTTCGGCTCAAGTCATGATCCTGGAGTCCCGGGATGGAGTCCCGGGATGGAGTCCCGCATCGAGTCCCGCATCGGGCTCCCGGCTCCGCGGGGAGTCTGCTTCTCTCTCTGACCTTCTCCTCGCTCCTGCTCTCTCTCACTGTCTCTCTCTCAAATAAATAACAAATAAAATCTTTAAAAATTAAAAAAAAAGTATTGGTGCAGATAATCCAAAGCAAATATTCCCAAAGGCATTTTTTTTCCAAAAGTTTTTTTTTCTACATTTTTTGTAGAGATTAATAGAGCCTACGGAGCCTAAAAGAACTGAAACTAAATGGTTTCTTCAAATAATATTTTAAAAAAACAAGACCTCTAGGGGAACTTGGGTGGTTCAGTTGATTAAGTGTCTGTCTTCAACTCAGGTAATGATCCCAGAGTCCCGGGTTCGAGCCCTAAGTCAGGCTCCCTGCTCAGCAGGAGCCTGCTTCTCCCTCTCTTCCCCGCTTCTGCTCTCTCTCACTATCTCTGTCACTATCTCTCTCAAATAAATAAAATCTTTAAAATTAAAAAAAAACTCTAATGTTGAAAATTGGTGTTTAAAGGAATACTGTTTTAAAGGAACTATCAATATGATTCACTTAAAAAACAACGTCTTAGGGGCACCTGGGTGGCTCAGTGGGTAAAGCCTCTGCCTTCAGCTCAGGTCGTGATCTCAGGGTCCTGGAATCGAGCCCCGCATTGGGCTCTCTGTTCAGCGGGGAGCCTGCTTCCCTGTCTCTCTCTGCCTGCCTCTCTGCCTACTTGTGATCTCTCTCCCTGTCAAATAAATAAAATCTTAAAAAAAAAAGTCTTAATATAGCAAGAAGTCAAATGAACTGATAAGAAAAACCTGAGAAAGTGGCAAAGTAAATTATAAAATAGAAAATAGCCAAAGTATGAGGAAATGTTCATACTGAATAATAGCAACCAAAGAATTGATATTAAAATAAAATAACATTTTTTTCTTGTCTCTCAATTTAGAAAAAAAAAATGAGACTACTTCAGTGCTAGTGACTGCCTTGAAATGGGTCCTTTCACCCATGATAAGGTACAAATGGGACAACCCTTCTAGTATGCAATTTGTTAAAATATATCAATATATCATGAACCTTAAAAATGTCTATATTCTTCAGAATGGCAGTTCCGTTTGCAGGAATTGGACCTAAAGAAAATAATCTGGTTCTGGAGAATGGTATAGAGATTCCTCAAAAAGTTAAAAATAGAACTACCCTACCAACCAGCAATTGCACTACTAGGAATTTACCCAAAGGATACAAAAATACTGATTCAAAGGGGTACATACACCCCAGTATTTATAGCAGCACTAACAACAGCCAAATTATGGGAAGAACCTAAATGTCCTTCGACTGATGAATGGATAAAGAAGATGTGGTATGAGGTGCCTGGGTGGCTCAGTCATTAAGATTCTGCCTTCAGCTGAGGTCATGATCCCAGAGTCCTGGGATCGAACTCCACATCGGGCTCCCTGCTCAGCAGGAAGCCTACTTCTCCCTCCCCCACTCCCCCTGCTTGTGTTCCCTCTCTCACTGTGTCTCTGTCAAGTAAATAAATAAAATCTTAAAAAAAAAAGAAGATGATGTGGTATAGGGGCACCTAGGTGGCTCAGCGGGCTGAGCAGCGGAGTCCGGATTTCAGCTCAGGTCAGAACCAAGCCCCACCTCCAGCTCTGCACTCAGCATGGAGTCTGCTTACCCCTCTACCTGTGCTCTACCCCTCCCAACCCCCCCACTTTCTCTTGAACTATCTCTAAAATAAATAAATAGTTTTTATTTTTTTTTTTAATAAATAGTTTTTAAAAAAAGAGATGTGGTGGGGCACCTTGGTGGCTCAGAGGGTTAAGCCTCTGCCTTCGGCTCAGGTCATGATCTCAGGGTCCTGGGATCGAGCCCCGAGTCGGGCTCTCTGATCAGCAGGGAGCCTGCTTCCTCCTATCTCTCTGCCTGCCTCTCTGCCTGCTTGTGATCTCTCTTTCTCTGTCAAGTAAATTAAAAAAAAAAAAAAAAGAGAGAGAGAGAGATGTGGTATACACACATACACAATGGAGTATTACTCAACCATCAAAAGAATGAAATCTTGCCATTTGCAATAATGTGGATGGAGCTAGAGTATATTATTATAGTAAGTGAAATAAGTCAGAGAAAGACAAATATCATATGATGTCACTCATGTGGAATTTAAGAAAGAGATGAACAGGGGAAGCGGAAAAAAAAAAACAGAAAGAGAGAAACAAACCATAAGAAACTCTTAACTATAAAGAACAAACTGAGGGTTGATGGAGGGAGGTGGGTGGGGGATGGGCTAGATGGGTGATGGGCATTAAGAAGGGCCCTTATGATGAGCACTGGGTGTTTTGTTTTTTTAAGATTTTATTTATTTATTTGACAGACGGAGATCACAGAGAAGCACGCAGAGAGAGAGGAGGAAGCAGGCTCCCTGCTGAGCAGAGAGCCCGACATGGGGCTCAATCCCAGGACCCTGGGATCATGACCTGAGCCAAAGGCAGAGGCTTTAACCGACTGAGCCACCCAGGTGCCCCTGAGCACTGGGTGTTGTATGTAAGGGATGAATCACTAACTTCTACACCTGAAACCAATTTTAGCATATATATTAACTAACTAGAATTTAAATAAAAACTTGAAATAAAAAATAAAAGTAAAGATTTTTATAAATAGAAACAGAGTATAGAGCCCTCCCCAAAAAAGAAAACAATCCTGAATATGAAAAAGTTTGTTCACAAACACAGGCATACCTCCACTGACGAATGGATCAAGAAGATGTAGTATAGATATACAATGGAATATTACACAGCCATTAAAAATGAAATCTTGCCATTTGCAATGACGTGGATGGAACTAGAGGGGATTATGCTAAGCAAAATAAGTCAATCAGAGAAAGACAATTACACATGATCTCACTGATATGTCGAATTGAAGAAACAAGGCAGAGGATCATAGGGGAAGAGAGGAACAAATGAAACAAGATGAAACCAGAGAGAGAGATAAATCATAAGAGACTCTTAATAATAGGAAACAAACTAAGGGTTGCTGGAGGGGAAGGGGATTGAGGGCTGGGGTAACTGGGTGATGGACACTGGGGAGTGTATGTGTTGTAATGAGCACTGGGTTTTATATGAGACTGATGAATCGCAGACCTGCACCCCTGAAACCAATAATATATGTGTTAATTAAAATATATATATACAAAATAGAATGAAGAGTAAATGTTAAAATAGAAAACAAAAAACACAGGCAGGGACGCCTGGGTGGCTCAGTTGGTTGAGCAGCTGCCTTTGGCTCAGGTCATGATCCCAGTGTCCTGGGATCAAGTCCCACATCGGGCTCCTTGCTCATCAGGGAGCCTGCTTCCTCCTCTCTCTCTGCCTGCCTCACTGCCTACTTGTGATCTTTGTCTGTCAAATAAATAAATCTTAAAAAAAAAAAAAAACATGATGGGGGGTGGTGCGTGGGTGGCTTAGTGGGTTAAAAAAAAAAAAAACACAGGCATACCTCATTTTATTGCACTTCATTTTTTGACGTTCTCTGATACTGAATTTCTTACAATTGTAGAATTTGTGGCAACTCTAAACTGAACAAGTCTATCGGCACCATTTTTTCAACAGCCTTTGCTCACTCTGTGTCACATTTTGGTAATTCTCACAATATTTCAAACTGTTTCATTATGATTATTTTTCTTAGGGTGATCTGTGATATTACTATTGTCACTGTTTTAGGGTGCCATGAATCATGGCTATGAAATGGCAAACTTAATCATAAATGTTGTAGGTGTTCTGACTGCTCCACTGACTGGCCATTCCCCTGCCTCTCTCTCTCTTCTTGGACCTCTCCATTCCCTGAGACACAACAATATTAAAATTAGACCAATTAATAACCCTACAACAGCCCCTAAGTGTTTAAAGGAAAAGGAGAGTCACATGTCTCTCAATTTTTAATCAAAAGCTAGAAATGACTGAACTTAGTAAGGAAGTCATGTCAAAAGCCAAGATAGGCCAAAAGCTAAGTCTCTGGATTCAGTTAGCCAAGTTGCAAATGCAAAGGAAAAGTTCTTGAAGACAATTAAAAGTGCTACTCCCGCGAACACATAAATGATAAAAAGCAAAACCACCTATTTGCTGATATGGAGAAGTTGTAATGGTCTGGGTAGATCAAACCAGCCACAATACTCCCTTAAGCCAAAGCCCGATCCAGAGCAAAGCCCTAACTCTATCCATTCCTGTGAAGGCTGAGAGAGGTGAGGAAGCTGCAGAAGAAGAGTTTGAAGCTAGCTGAGTTTGGTTCATGAGATTTGAAGAAAGAAGCCATCTCCATAACATAAAAGTGTAAGACGAAGAGGCAGGGGCTGATGTCAAAACTGCAGAGTCACCCAAACAATCTAGCTAAGATGTTAATGAAAGTGGCTGCACTAGACAACAAGTTTTCAATGTAGATGAAACAGCCTTGTGTTGGAAGACGTCATCTGGAGCTTTCATAACTAGAAAACAGAAGCCAACGCATGGCTTCAGGGCCTCAAAGCTTTAAAGGACAGGCTGACTCTCGTGTTAGAGGCTAATACAGCTGGTGAAGCCAATGCTGATTTACCATTCTGAAAATACTAGACCTTTAAGAATTACGCAAAATCTACTCTGCCTGTACTCTAGAAATGAAACAAGGCCCACCTCTGAGATCTACTTCTCAGAAAAAAGATTCCTTTCATAATATTACTACTCCTGGACAATGTTTCTGGTCACCCAAGAGCTCTGATGGGGAGATGTACAATGAGAATAATATTGTTTTCATGCCTGCTAACCCAGCATCCATCCTGCAGCTCATGGATCAAGGAGTCATTCCAACTTTCAAATCTTATTTTTTTTTATTTTAGTTTATTTATTTATTTGACAGATAGAAATCACAAGTAGGCAGAGAGGCAGGCAGAGAGAGGAGGAAGCAGACTCTTCGCGGAGCAGAGAGCCTGATGCGGGGCTCGATCCCAGGACCCTGAGATCATGACCTGAGCTGAAGGCAGAGGCTTTAACCCGCTGAGCTATCCAGGCACCCCTCAAATCTTTTTTTTTTTTTTAAGAAATGTATTTCATGGGGTGCTTGGATGGCTCTGTGGGTTAAGCTTTGGCTCATGTCATGATCTCAGGGTCCTGGAATTGAGCCTTACATCAGGCTCTCTGCTCAGTGGGGAGCCTGCTTCCCACCCCCCTGCCTCTCTGCCTACTTGTGATCTCTGTCAAATAAATAAATAAAATCTTAAAAAAAAAAAAAAAGAAAGAAAGAAATGTTTTTCATAAGGATATTTCTACCAAACGATTCCTCTGATGGAGCTGGGCAAAATAAATTGAAAACCATCTGGAAAAGATACACCATTCTAGATGCCATAAGACTATTCGGGATTCATGGGAAGAGGTCAAAATAATAACATTAACAAGAGTTCGGAAAAAGTTGATTCCAACCCTCATGGATGGCCTCGAGGGGTTCAAGAGTTCAGTGGAGGAAGTAACTGTAGGCTGGTGGAAACAGCAAGAGAAGGAGCATTAGAAGTGGGGCCTGAGATGTGACTGAATGGCTGTCATCTCACGATCAGCCTTGAAGGGACAAGAAGCTGCTTCTTAGGATGAGCAAAGAAAGTGGTTTCTTTTTATTTTTTTAAGATTTTATTTATTTGTCAGAGAGAGAGGGAGAGAGAGCGAGCACAGGCAGACAGAATGTCAGGTAGAGGCAGAGGGAGAAGCAGGCTCCCTGATGAGTAAGGAGCCCGATGTGGGACTCGATCCCAGGACGCCAGGATCATGACCTGAGCCGAAGGCAGCTGCTCAACCAACGGAGCCACCCAGGCATCCCAAGAAAGTGATTTCTTGAGATGGAAACCTCTCCTAGTGAAGATGCTGTGGAGACCGTTGAAATGACAACAAAGGACTTGGAATCTTACATAAATGGAGTTAATAGAGCAGTAGCAGGATTTGAGAAGACTGACTCCAGTTTTTTTTTTGTTGTTGTTGTTGTTTTTTAAAGATTTTATTTATTTATTTGACAGAGAGAGATCACAAGCAGGCAGAGAGGCAGGCAGAGAGAGAGGAGGAAGCAGGCTCCCCGCTGAGCAGAGAGCCCGATGCGGGGCTCGATCCCAGGACCCCGAGATCATGACCTGAGCCGAAGGCAGCGGCTTAACCCACTGAGCCACCCAGGCGCCCCTGACTCCAGTTTTGAAACAAGTTCTGCTGTAGCTCAATGCTATCAGATAGAATCGCATGCTAGAGAAATTATTTGTGAAAGGAAAAGTCAATCACTACAGCAAACTTCATTGTTGTCCTCTTTTTTTTTTTTTTTTTAAGTAATTGCTACACCCAATGTGGGCCTCGAACTTACAACCCCAAGATCGAGAGTTGCATGCTCTTCCGATTGAGCCAGCCAGGCAGGCACTCCTCTTGTCTTATTTTTAAAAATTGCCTCATCTGTCCCAGCCTCCAGCAACCACCACCCTGATCAGTCAGCAACCATCAGCACTGCAGCATGACCCTCCATCAGCAAAGAAGGTAATGATTTACTGAAAGCTCAGATGATCGTTAGCATTTTTGAGCAATAAAATATTTTTAAATTAAGTCATTTTTTTTAAAGATTTTATTTATTTATTTATTTGAGAGAGAGTGCACAAGTGTGGAGGGGGTTGGGAGAGAGAGCATCTCAAGAGAGTAGACTTCCTACTGAGCATAGAGCCCTAGCACGTGGCTTGATCCCACAACCCTGAGATCAAGACTCCAGCAGAAATCAAACGTTTAACTGACTGAGCCACCCAGGGACCTCTCATGTTATATTTCTACTATAAAGCTTGACTTAAAAGGACTGGACTCTAAGACTTCAAAGATCCCAGGTTTAAGCAATAAAATTTTTCCAAACTGTTTGATTTCAAATCTCTGCTCTGCCACTTCCTAGCTTTCTGACAATTATTTAAGCTCTCTGTGTTTGGTTTCTTCATTGGTAAAAATGGAGATGGTAATAATAATAATAATACCTACCTCACAGAGTTCTTATATGGATTAGAAGAGTATATACATGTAATGCACTGTGCTGAGCACTTACTCACCAGAGTTAACTAGGGTTAGCTATTTTCATTATCATTCACCATGCAGTGCAAAGTCACAACTGTGTCTTTACTGTGTAAAATACCTAGATGAAAAACAAAATACTGTATTTGGAATTATCACAAATATAGTATTACTTAGTATTAAATAATGTATTCTAAATATCCAAGAAGTTCAATGAATTTCAAGCCTTCATCAAGATGGATTGTGTCCTATACGTTCATTCATTCAATGACCAAAGAGTCCTTGAATATCTACTACATGCTAGGCATTTTTACAAGTAGAAACAGACAAAAATTACTGCCTTCATGGAGTTTACATTCTAGCAGAAGGCAATAAAGCCAGCTCAGACCAATAAACTCCATCTGAACTACTTATGTTTTCCTTTATATGACTTATTCTTGGATATTTAAGAGAGATCTTAAAAGTAAGTTCAGGGGCACCTGGGTAGCTCAGTGGGTTAAAGCCTCTGCCTTTGGCTCAGGTCATGGTCCCAGGGTCCTGGGATCAAGCCCCGAGTTGGGCTCTCTGCTCAGCAGGGAGCCTGCTTCCCTTCTCTCTCTGCCTGGCTCTCTGCCTACTTGTGATCTCTATCAAATAAGTAAATAAAATCTTAAAAAAAAAAAAAGTAAGTTCAAAAATTACATGAGCTCATTATTTTCCTTGTCTTTTCTCCATTCCTAGCACCCTCTCAAAACAACTATATATGAAAACGAACATAACATCATTATTTGTATTAGTAAATTTGGAAACAAACTAAATATCAACAATAATAAAAATAATAAATAAATGGTATTACTAGAGCTATTTGTATCAACATGGACATAACTGTTGAAGGAAAAACACAAATTACAGAACACTTACATGCCATGCATATAGAGTTTTAAAATAAAAGTACAAAGAAACAAAGGAGAATGTTAAATATCAAACTCATTTCCCTGGGTCTAAGGGCAGGGCAGGAGGCCGGGAGAGAAGGATGCAAATGAAGAAGACATGTCTATTCTTCATACCATGTTGTATACCTTGAATGTTTAACAATTTATAAAAATGTGAATTTTAGGGGCAACTGAGTGGCTCAGTGGGTTAAGCCTCGGCCTTTGGCTCAGGTCATGATCTCAGGGTCCTGGGATTAAGCCCCTCATCGGGCTCTCTGCTCAGTGGAGAGCCTGCTTCCCTTCTCTCTCTGCCTGTCTCTCTGCCTTCTTGTGGTTTTTCTTTCTGTGTCAATTAAATAAATAAAATCTTTAAAAAAAAAAAAGTGAGTTTAACATGAGTCTACCAAATGGTTTAACCTGTTTTTGGGGAAGGGGGTTCAATTTTTATTAAAAATCCCCAAAAACTCAGGTTTACACCTGGATGTCTCATACTAAGAAGAAAAAACAATTATCTCATTTATTTTTTTTTATTTAAACTCAATTAGCCAACATATAGTATATCATTAGTTTCAGTTCAATAATTTCAATAATTCATCAGTTGTGTATGACACCCCTGTCTTCATCACATCAGGGGCCCTCCTTAATGCCCATCACGCAGTTACCCCATCCCCCCACCCACCTCAATTGTTTCATTCTTAAAAACTGGACTGACTCTTAGGAAAAAACAGAAAGTGTTACTGTATTCTTGGATAGATGGTTGATGTAAATAACTTCCAGCAACAAACAGGGTATTATTTATCTGTTTCATAGAATCACAGAGTTGAGTCTGACTCTGAGTTGTCTAATGGGTTCAATTACTTTGCCTTTCTAAGTTCCCCTGTTCTAGACACAGCTTCAACAGCATTACAGTAATCCTTATGCCCTAGGAATAGCGACTTGCCATCACCTGCTTCAAGGGAGCATACAGAAGTGTAAGTGGCAATGACGTTAGTGTTTCAGTGTGTGAAAACCTAGTGTGAATTTTCCCCTTTCTCTGCAACAGTTCACAAGGTATCATTATAAAAAGAAGAAGGAAAAAAAACCCTTCTTGCTCTGCTTCTACCGACTTCAGAAACAGTAATCGTTAAAACTGTCTTTTGATCTAGAGTCACTTAAATACTCCTTTAAGGATCTTTCACAGTCACTTTTCTTCACATTACCTAAATCACAAGCTCTTTTTTTCCCTTAAAGACCCTCCCCTCCCCACACCAAATTAACATCAGTGGCAACTGTTGGGCAGGTACTGCCCCCTAGTGCTTACACTTTTATAATAACATTTTAAAACACTGACATCAGTACCACAGACAGTCCATCAAAAATTAAATAACAGGGACGCCTGGGTGGCTCAGTTGGTTGGACGACTGCCTTCGGCTCAGGTCATGATCCTGGAGTCCCGGGATCGAGTCCCACATTGGGCTCCCAGCTCCGCGGGGAGTCTGCTTCTCTCTCTGACCTTCTCCTCACTCATGCTCTCTCTCACTGTCTCTCTCAAATAAATAAATAAAATCTTTAAAAAAAATGTTTAAAAAAAAATTAAATAACATACTATTGGGACGCCTGGGTGGCTCAGTTGGTTAAGCAGCTGCCTTCGGCTCAGGTCATGATCCCAGCGTCCTGGGATCGAGTCCCATATCGGGCTCCTTGCTTGGCGGGGAGCCTGCTTCTCCCTCTGACTCTGCCTGCCATTCTGTCTGCCTGTGCTTGCTCTCTCTCCCCTCTCTCTCTGACAAATAAAAATAAATAAATAAATAAATAAATAAATAAATAACATCCTATTAACCCAAGATTTTTCAACTTCACACTATTGATATTGGGGGCCAATCAGTCTTTGCCCTTGAACTGCTGGATGTTTAGCAGCGTCCCTGGCCTCTACGGTAGGCTCAATGCCGCAGCATCTCCCCAACCCCAGCTGTGACAAAATGTCTCCAGACTTGGCCAAATGTCCCCAGCGGAACAAAATCACCTCTGGTTGAAAAACTATTGTATCATGCTAAGGGTTGTCCAAAATGTTCACATTACTCCTGAAAATTATAAGCAAAAAAAGTCTTCTGTAGACTAATTAAGTGAGATAAAGGAGAATTTCATTGATGCGGTAAACAAAACAAAAATGGAGAATTAAGGTTTTCAGGTCTCCCGCTCCACTCCCCAAAGTCCTGGCTAGTGGGAATTTCTTCACACCTTTAACTTTGTATTCCAGTTTTGCTTCTCAGATCTTTTCACTTCCTTTCAAAGTGCTTAGAAAACAAAGCTTGCTCTTCTAGCTGAATATAGTGGAGGCTGGCAGGGAAAAGGAGGGGCTGAGATTATGTGTCTGTACTGTTCTAACATAATATGAAACATAATAAATATAATACAAAAATTCTTACAAAATATCAGAAGGAGGGTGCCTGGGTGGCTCAGTTGGTTGAGAGACTGCCTTCGGCTCAGGTCACGATCCCGGAGTCCTGGGATCGAGTTCCGCATCCGGCTCCATGGGGATCCATGGGGAGTCTGCTTCTCCCTCTCCCCTCTCATGCTCTCTCTCACTCTCTCTCTCTCAGATAAATAAACAAAATCTTTAAATTAAAAAAATTTAAATATCAAAAGGAATTTCAAACCTGGATTCCAGAAAGTTACATTAAGAGGGTTTATTCAGATCTGCTGTGAATTATTATTCCTCATGTAAGCATATTATGCTTATAGATCCTGGTTCTGTGAATTTTAAAACCTACAAATGACTGAGGACTAGACTTCTTTTTTTTTTTTTAGATTTATGTATTTAAGAGAGAGAGAAAGAGCACCTTTGAGAGCAGGGGGAGGTGGAGAGGGAGAAGCAGACAAGAAGACTTCCCACTGAGCAGGGACTCCTACAGGGGTTGGGGTGGAGCTCTCCTGGGGGCTTGAGCCCAGGACTCTGAGATCATGACCTGAGTCAAAATCAAGAGTCTGATGCTCAACCAACTAAGCTACCTAGGCTTGGACTTGCACTGAATGTAACTTCCTCCCCTCACCAAATTTCTCACTGATTTAATTGGTTTTACTAAAGAAAAAAAAAAAAAAACAATAAATAAGAATCTATAAGCAAGGGGCGCCTAGGTGGCTCAGTGGGGTAAAGCCTCTGTCTTTGGCTCAGGTCATGATTCCAGGGTCCTGGGATCAGGCTTTCTGCTCAGCAGGGAGCCTGCTTCCTTTTCTCTCTCTGCCTACTTGTGATCTGTCTGTCAAATAAATAAATAAAATCTTTATTTATATATATATATATATATATATCACTTTTTTTTAAGAATATATCACTTTTTGGGGCGCTTGGGTGGCTCAGTGGATTAAGCCGCTTAAGCCGCTGCCTTCGGCTCAGGTCATGATCTCAGGGTCTTGAGATCAAGCCCCCACATCGGGCTCTCTGCTCTGCAGGGAGCCTGCTTCCTCCTGACTCTCTGCCTACTTGTGATCTCTCTTTCTCTGTCAAATAAATAAATAAAATCTTAAAAAAAAGAAAGAATATATCACTTTTTATTAATGTATTCCAATCCACTATTTTATTTATTACTTAGTGAAATTGGAAATACTATAGCTCTACAATTGTCAAGCTCTTATTAGCAGAATCTTGGGATGGAAAATCTATTTTGCCTACACAGAGCAGTTTGTGATCATTCCCTAAACCTCCTCTGAGAAGCTTGGGCTTTCCTGACTCTGTATATATTGGTTTCATCCTATCCTCTCTAACTAAATTCGATTAGAAGGTCTTCTGGTGGCACCTGGGTGGCTCAGTCGATAAGCATCTGCCTTTAGCTCAGGTCACGATCCCAAGGTCCTGGGATGGAGCCCAGCTTCAGGCTCCAGGCTTAGCGGGAAGCCTGCTTCTCCTTCTTCCACTCCCCCTGCTTGTGTTCCCTCTCTGGCTGTGTCTCTCTCTGTCAAATAAATAAATAAAATCTTAAGAAAGAAAGAAAGAAAGAAAGAAAGAAAGAAAGAAAGAAAGAAAGAAAGAAAGAAAGAAAGAAAGAAGGAAGGAAAGAAAGAAGGAAAGAAAGAAAGAAAGAAAGAAAGTCTTCTAATCATGTAATAAAGCAAGACACAAATAGGTTTTATTTATTTTTTTAAAGATTTTATTATTATTATTATTATTATTATTATTTTTGACAGAGACAGAGATCACAAGTAGGCAGAGAGGCAGGCAGAGAGAGAGGAGGAAGCAGGCTCCCTGCTGAGCAGAGAGCCCTATGCGGGGCGCGATCCCAGAACCCTGGGATCATGACCTGAGCCGAAGGCAGAGGCTTTTAACCCGCTGAGCTACCCAGGCACCCCTTATTTACTTTTTTAAATTTTATTTATTTATTTGACAGAGATCACAAGTAGGCAGAGAGACAGGCAGAGAGAGCGGAAGGGAAGCAGGCTCCCAGCCAAGCAGAGAGCCCGATGTGGGGCTCGATCCCAGGACCCTGGGATCATGACCTGAGCCGAAGGCAGAGGCTTTAACCCACTGAGCCACCCAGGAGCCCCCACAAATAGGTTTTAGCCTTTAAAGAACAGTCAAATGGTTTAGAATATATATTTAAAATGATAACACAGAAAAGATACATGACTTGCACCAAAGGAAAACAAAATCTAGAACGATATCACTCTGATCAGAGAGAGAGGAGATATATATGTCACCCAGTAATATTATTTGAGAGTTATTTTGCATAACTTTTTTCAGTCATACAAAGAGTCCAGGTTATTCTGTAATATGCAGATATTTCAAAGCATTCACAAGTTTTTTAAAAAGCAAATTATTGAAGAGGCACCTGGGTGGCTCAATCAGTTAAGCAGTTAATTGGTTAAACATCTGCCTTCAGCTCAGGTCATGATCCCTGGCTCCCCACTCAAGGTGGGCAGTGAGAGGAGAGTCTGCTTATCTCTCTCCCTCTTCCTCTCTCCCCCCAACTTCATGCATGCTCTCTCTCAAATAAGTAAATAAAATCTTTCTTTTTTAAAACATATTAGGGGTGCCTGGGTGGTTCAGTGGGTTAAAGCCTCTGCCTTCGGCTCAGGTCATGATCTCAGGGTCCTGGGATCCAGCTCCGCATCGGGCTCTCTGCTTAGCAAGGAGCCTGCTTTTTTTTTTTTTTTTTTTTTTTAAGATTTTGTTTATTTATTTGAGAGAGAGAGTGAGAGAGAGAGAATATGAGAGGGGAGAGGGTCAGAGGGAGAAGTAGCTCCCCAGTGAGCAGGGGGCCCAATGTGGGACTCGATCCTAGGACTCCAGGATCATAACCTGAGCTGAAAGCAGTTGCTTAACCAACTGAGCCACCCAGGCACTCACAGATTTTATTTATTTGAGAGAGAGAGAGTGAGAGAGAGCATAAGAGGGGAGAAGGTCAGAGGGAGAAGCAGACTCCCCATGAAGGAGCCTGCTTTCCCCTTTCTCTCTGCCTGCCTCTCAGCCTACTTGTGATCTCTGTCTCAAATAAATAAATCTTTAAAAAGCAAATTAAAAAATAAATAATAAAAATAAAAATAAACAAATTATTCTAGAAATTAGTTTATGTATTCATTGCTAATCTCACATCACTTTAAATTTCTCCATGAGGGAAATATTTCCTTAGGTTTTGATTTAAAGGAACTGTGGTCATCAGAAGCCCCCAAAAATCCATGTCCCAATCCCCAGAACCTGTGAACATATTACCTTATATGGTAAGTGGGATTTTGCAGGTGTGATTACGATAAGAGTTTTGAGACGGGGAGATTCATCTGGATTATATGGCTGGGCCTAATGCCATCACAAGCGTCCTTAGAAATGAAAGAGGAAGACGGGAAAGTCAGAGGAGATATGATCACAGAAGCAGAATTCAGAGTGATACAGCAGCTGCCTGTGAAGATGGAGGGACCAGGAGCTTAGCAGTGAGGGCTGGAAAAGACAAGGAAGGGTTAGTCTCCACTAGAGCTTGCAGATAGCCGGAACTGGCCCACAATGTATTCTCAACTCATTTCACTGGTTATTTTAATAGTGAAAGCAGCAGCCACTGGGAAGACTCCCTACACAAGCATCCATACACTATTCCTTCTCATGTAGAAGTATTATTTAGACATGCTTTAAGGAATTCTAGTTAAAATCTACTTCAAATAACCACAATAATGGCATATACTCCCAAAAGAAAACAACTTTCCCTCCTTTGCCAACCCACTAACAGATCTGGAAAGTTACAATTCCAAACATAACATTCATTATTGCTTATGATTTTGTTCCTTGAAACTTTATGAAGAAAATTCTGTACACGTCTTTTCCAAAGTACTTATGAGAAACAAGAATATTTAATCCAGATGCTGTTTCCTAAATTGGCCAAAATGTGTTCTTCCCTGATGCAAAACGTAAAAAATGAGTTTAGCTTAGCACTTGCCGTTCTTTAAGAAAGTAAGCTTCAGAAATTCTCTTGGTTCATCTCCTCTTGTCCTGTTTCAATATCATCTGGCCTTTCAATTAGAACATGAGTTCACTGCTTCTCAGTGTCCACAGAGTTAATTAATTCAATACAGAACATTCTATTTTCAGCTGGCATAAATGTGGACATTAATGTATTCTTTGTACTAAGCAATTTAACCTGAATTGGCAATATATTGATTAAATATGTATAGTAATTTAGGGATTATTTTTTCTTCTTCCTTGAGATAGTAAAATGTCTCTAGATGACCTTGTGTTTTATGTCTAAACAGCAAGTACAATGTGAGTTTAAGGGGAAATACTTCAAGAAAACTAAACTCTAGCCTTTTTTTTTTAAAGATTTTATTATTTGTCAGAAAGAGAGAGAGCAACAGGCAGAGCGAGAAGCAGACTCTCTGCTGAGCAGGGAGCCTGATTAGGACTTCATCCCGGGATTCCGGGATCATGACCTGAGCCGAAAGGAGACGCTTAACCGACTGAGCCACCCAGGCATCCCAAACTCTAGCCATTTTTAACCTGTACTTGAAATTTTTCCTTTTTTACAGTTCTATAATGGAAACTGATAACTGAGGGGATTATAAAAATCTAAACAAGTACTATAAACAAGGCATTGCTACAAAAGGTAGAAAAGGCAAATTCCTGCGCTCTAGGAGTTTTTCCCTTTCATGGTGCTGTAACAGGAATTTAGTAAGAAAGAGATGTAACACTTCCACTTCTATTTGTTTTAACAAATTTTGTAACAGATTTTTATATCAGGTCTACATCTTCATAATATTAAATCTGATAATGATAGTAACAATCCATTAGAAAAGAAGAAAACACATTTACATCGGATTACTTACATCGGATTACTTTAAAATGTTAATACCTTGTTCACTAATGTATCCCTAGAGTTTGGAACAAAGAAATCAAGGAATATGTATTGAACGAATAAATGTCTTGCTCTTTGTTTATTCTTTAGATCAACTGTAGAAAAAATTTTCAGTTGCTGCCCAGAAAATTCCATTGAGAATTTAAATGGAAATTGTATTAATTTTTTAAGTTGATTTAAGATGGCCTGTAATATTTACAAAGTTTACACTTTCCATCCAAAACTTAGCATGCCTCGCCTTTTATTCAGTGGTGAAAAATTAAGGGTGTTTCTATTAAAGGGTGTTGCCAGTGTTTTTTCTCTCTGGTAACAGTTTGAATAGTTTGCATTATATAGATCGAAAACACTCTGTATTAAGAGCCTAACTATAAATTGTATTTGTTGATATGGTGAATGAAATCTTTTTTTGTTACATTTTCTACCTAATTTTTGCCAGAATAGTAGAGTGCTTTTTCCTGAACAACTCTATTAATTCAAATGCTTAGTCTAACATAAAAATTCTATCATCTACTTTCTGCACCACCCCCCAAATTTAAATCACTTGTTTACTATCTGACTGCATTAGTCAGAAATTTCAAATCAATTTTAAATTATAGTGCATGACAGACTAAATATACAAACGGACAATGGCCAGACCATATAGAACACAGAACCTTGACCCATAAGCTGCAGCCACCTGCCCAGGAAACCAACCCCTTATCTACAATAAACAACCCAGGAAGTCAGCCTGTTACAAGTCAGACTTACAGGAAGCCAGGCTGCTTTCTATAGTGACAGTCCAAGAAGCTAAACAATAACTTCTGTAACAATCTGCCCAAAATGGCCATGACTTCATTAATAACTGACAGCTTCCCCAATTTTGGTCCAACTTCTAATGTGGGACCAACAATAGAAAGCAAAGTATGCACCCCTAACCAGGTGCATAGAATGTCCCATTTCTAGTTAGCCTGCCTCCAAGCTTCCCCAGACCAACAGTTTCCAGTTGGGCGGGACATATGTGAAGCCTTCCCTTATCTCTACTACAAAGTTTTCTCAATTTTCTGCCTGCCTTTGAGTAACTGACAGAACTCTGGTGATGGTAGCTGACTCCTTTCATTTATTTACACCGGCAAGAGCCGGGCATCCCTTAATTTTGCTCCTCATTTTAATGGAAATATTATTTTGCCATTAAGAATAGTATTGTTATTTTGATAAAGATGTTATCATGTTGAGTGGTCCTTCTATTTCATTCCTAAACAGTACTTAAAATAGGAGGTTCATTTTTATCAGATAACTTTTCAGCATTTTGTATTTTTCATACTCAAAGTTTTTTTTTTTAATTTTATTTATTTATTTGACAGACAGATCACAAGCAGGCAGAGAGGCAGGCAGAGAGAGAGAAGGGGAAGCAGGCTCCCTGCTGAGCAGAGATTCCCAATGCAGGGTTCAATCCCAGGACCCTGAGACCATGACCTGAGCGCAGGCAGAGGCTTAACCAACTGAGCCACCCAGGTGCCCCCATACTCAAAGTTTTAAGATTAGATTTATTATTGAACCATCCTTAAATTTCTGAGATAAGCATTTCTCAGTTATTGAATTATTCTTTCAATATATTGTAGGTAAGACTCATTTTTAGTAGTCAGTGTTGATCTTACTAGTTTTTTCTTCCAATGATAATTTTATTTTCAGATTAGGAGGGCATCTTTTAGATAACTAAAAAAGATAAACCATAACACTAGTAGCCACTTATAATTATAAAGGAATAATAAGCAAATACCTCATCTTCAAGGGTGTAACAAAAATCAAGTGTATTCAAAAGTGAAATGAAAATAAACCTACTTGCAAATTTCTGCTTTAATCAAATAGAAAACCATTATTTTAAGCATTGCCTTTATTTGAAAATTCTCTACTGTTGAAACGATGTCTTAGAAACAGGAATACTACATACATATAATAATGCTTTCTTTTTAAAAAATAATGCTTTCTTTTAACACTACTCCTATATTAAATGATAGCAAGTTTTAGAGATTAGATTAATATATGTTTAAAATTTAACTTAATGATATGAATATCCTGATGTTAATGATACTCATATTTTCAAATAATTAGACATGTAAAATATAACACACAAGAATATGCTTAAAAGATATCACAAATCACTGGCAAAGGGATAGATTATTCAATAACAAGTAGTGCTGGGATAACTAACAATTTGGGGGTGTGGAAAGACAACAAAGATTGTCCAAAGAATTATCCAGGGGGTTCCCCCAAGTTACCTGCCTGACAATGAGCTAGCTGGCTGGTATCTTGAGGGCCTGATCTCACCTTCCCCCAAAGTACCCAAGTGCTGGGCAGCCAGCATTTCCAGCAGCTCTCTAAAGAACTGTCACTGAAGCTCCAGCTATCTGACACCCAGATTCAGCTCCACTCTCAAGGCCTCACCCATGTTTGACCACAGTGCTCCTGGTACACTCAAGCCAGCCCACTACTCTCCTGGATGGTGAGCACATGGCCGCCCACTCCTGCTGACTCTTCTATTTATGAATTCCTGCTTGAACCAAATCATGCTTGCTGGGGTATGCCTGAGCCCTCTTGCTTGAGGAAATAATGGGTTTAAACTCTGACCTCACATTATGCACAAAAACTAATTCTAGGCGGTCCATAAGTCAACAAAAATAAATCAAGACAATGAAAAGCTAGAATAAAATAGAATTCAATGATCATCAAATCTCTGGAAGATGAGACAAATTTCTAGTCTTCGTAAGAATAAGATGAATCACAAATTAAAAACACCAATTGACTTACTACATAAATACTTTGAACATTCATATAACCAAAATAAAAAGAGGAATAGAAGAAATATTTTTATCTAGTATGACAAAGGGTTAAAGTCCCTATTATGTAAACACACTAATACAATTGATTTTTTTTAAATCAAACGGTAAAAGGCCACTCGATAAAGTTATAAATAATTGACAAAGGAACTTGCAACTGGTAATCAAGAAATGCAAATGAAAGCAACAATGAGGGGAGGTTTTTACCTACTTCTCCTACCTTTCTGAGAGCTCCTTCTTAGTCTCTTTTGCTCTCCATCTCCCCAACTTCAGTATGTTGAAGCTCTAGGAATTCCACACTTAGCTTTCTCTTTTTTCTATCTCTACTCATTCCCTAATGATCTCACCCAATCTCATGGCTTTAAATAGCATCTACTTGTCAATGAGTCCCAAAATTTAGATCTCCAACTTGGACTGGAATATTCAGCTGCCTACCTGCCATTTCCACATGGATTTTTAACAAGTGACTCAAACTTAATGAAAATGTGTCTCAGTCTGAACTACTGATACTACCTCTCACCCCCCAAGCCCGTTCTCCCGCAGCCTTCCCCTTCTCAGGGAATGGCAATCCCATTCTTCCTGTTGCCCAGGCCAAAAATCTTGGTACCACCCTGACTCCACTTTTCCCCTCATCTGCCACATCTCATCAGTCAGCAATTCCTGTCAGCTCCACCTCCAGGACACACCCACAATTCAATTCACTTCTCCCATCACCACCAAGATCCAATCCACCAACATAGTTCACTTGGATTATTGCAATAGCTTCCTAACTTGTGTCCTGGCTTCTGTCCTTGCCCCTCTTCCTTTGTTTTCAGGAGAACAGCCAGAGTGAACCTGTTAAAACCTAAGATAAATGTCCTTACTTCTTTGCTCAGTTCTCCAATAGTTGTCCATTCCCAGTAAAAGTAAAGTCCAGGGACACCCGGGTGGCTCAGTGGGTTAGGCATCTGCCTTCAGTTCAGGTCATGATCCCATGGTCCTGGAATCGAGTCCGACATTGAGACTCCCTGATCAGCCAGGAGCCTGCACCTCCCTCTGCCTGCCATTCCCCCTGCTCATGCTCTCTCTCTGCCAAATGGATGAATAAGAGCTTTTAAAAAAGAGTAAAATCCAAAGATCTTATAAGCCCTACAGAATCTGTCCCCTTTTTACCCTGCTCCACCCCTTATCTCCCAGACCTTATCTAATATCGCCATCCTTCTTGCTGACACTGCTGTAGCCATATGGCCTTGTCATCTCCACCACACCAGCCATGTTCCCACTACATAACCTTTACACTTGCTATTCCTTATCTGGAATGGTCTTACCAAGGTATCAAATAGTTAGCTTTCTCACGTCCTTTGGGGATTAACTAAAAATTTTCCTTTACTTTTCCTCCTCCCTTTCTCTTCCTTTCCTAAAGAAATCAGTCCTACTGGGGCGCCTGGGTGGCTCAGTGGGTTGGGCCTCTGCCTTCAGCCTGGGTCATGATCTCAGGGTCCTGGGATTGAGCCCCACATTGGGCTCTTTGCTTAGCGGGGAGCCTGCTTCCCCCTTTCTCTCTCTGCCTGCCTCTCTGCCTACTTGTGATCTCTATCAAATAAATAAATAAAATCTTTAAAAAAAAAAAAAAAGAAATCATTCCTACAGGATGGGGCAGAACCAGGCAGACCAGCACACAGTGGTGTGTCAGAGCAAAGAAGGATAATGAGGGCCTCTTGCAGAGGGGTGGCCTGTCATGCGTGGGATGTCAGACCCCCAGGTGGGATGTGCTGAAGGAGGTGAGAAAGGTATTGAGGCAGGGAAAGGTGTGACAGCAGAGGAAGAGACCAATAATACACAGTGGGTTTGATCAAATATGTAAAGAAATTAAGGATAAAGGGAGGTAATTTCTCACAGAGTATGAAGATGGAAAGGGGATAAAACTAGAATGAACCCTAAGGTGTTAGATTGAAATTGGTGAATGCATGATTTTCAATATAGGTATAGAGACATAAATATAGATAATTATTGTGTGTGTATATTGTGTATATATATATATATATATGTAAATGTATATATGTAAATGTATATATGCACATATATTCTCCGTCCATTAAATGGGACTGGGAGGAGCAACTCCATTCAACCCCAATAGCAATGAGCACACCTAGCACCCAGAGTTCTGACTTCAAAATAGCACTCTCATGGGCTCCTCAGAGAAATGGCCATTTCGAGGACTGGGCCAGGAAGGTACAAGATAAGCCTGGAACATATTGGAGTGCCAGAAAACAAGGAAGTGTTCAAAGAATGATGGTGGCATGTCAAAAGGACACTGAAGCTAAGCCTGAAGGGGTTCCAATGGGAAAACCTAAGAACAGTTTAAACACCAAAATAATGACACTCACTCACGGACTAAAATAGAAAACTGAGCTCATACACATATAAACAAACAAACTGAAAGTCTGATGTGGAGTATATCCAGTTTCTTGCCATAAAACACTTAATTACAAAGAGAAGAAGAACTTTACAGTGGACAAGCTTAAAAGATACCTCCGAAATCAAGTGACCAAAGTAAACATTATCAGTAATGGAACAAACAGAAATTATGTGCCCCCGATAAGACACAATGAGAACACAGCATTGTTTCTGTCATACTCCCATCAAAAACGAATAACACTAAGTCTAATCACAAGGAAACACCAGACAAACCTAAATTAGGGGATATTCTACAAAATAAGTGGCCTGGAATTTCCAAAGGTTATCAAGGTCACAAGAGCTGAAGAAACACTGAGAAACTGTTTCAGCCTGAAAGATACTAAAGAGACATGATAACTAAAAGCAACAACTTGATGCAGAACAGGATCCTTTTTCTATAAAGAACAGTACTGAGACAACTGGCAAAAATCTGACTGGGATGTGAGGATAAGACAGTATTAACGTCTTGGTGTTAATACTCCTTTTTTGGTGCTTATATTTTGGTTATGTAGGAGAAATGTCTTTGCAGTAAAAACACACTAAACTATTTGGGAAGGTGGGACATTACATGGGTAATTCTCAAATGTTTCAGAAAAAAGACAGTTTTTGCTTCTATACTTGCAAGTTTTCTGTAGGCTTGTGATTTAAATTTAAAATATATTTTTAAATTTGTCACTTAGTCAATGAGATCTTTACCAGCCACTCTAATTAAAATGCTCATCCCAGTGACACTCCTTCATGCTTTATTTTTATCCCTTAGCACCTATATTTATCTAGTTGACTGTATCATCCAAGAGGGTCTAGAAGAACAGGTATTTTTTTACTTTTTTATTAACATATAATGTATTATTAGTCCCAGGGGTACAGGTCTGTGAATCGCCAGGTTTACACACTTCATAGCACTCACCATAGCCCACACCTTCCCCAATGTCCATAACCTAGCCACCCTCTCCGTACCCCCCTCCCCCAGGAACCCTCAGTTTGTTTTGTGAGATTAAGAGTCTCTTATGGTTTGTCTCCCTCCCGATTCCATCTGTTTCATTTTTTCCTTCCTTACACCTCAAACCCCCGACTTTGCCTCTCAACTTCCTCATATCAGGGAGATCATATGATGATTATCTTTCTCTGATTTATTTCGCTCAGCATAATACCCTCTAGTTCTATCCACGTCATTGCAAATGGCAAGATTTCATTTCTTTTGATGGCTGCATAGTATTCCATTGTGTGTGTGTGTGTGTGTGTGTGTGTGTGTGTGTGTGTGTATACACACCACATCTTAGAAGAACAGGAATTTTTGTCTTTTATTCACTGCTGTGTCATGAGAGCTTAGGACATTGCCTGGAGCATAATAAGTACTCAGTAAATGTTTAATGAATGAATGAATGTAAAAGCCTATTAAATAAGTAAATGTTTTAAGTCAGATAATAACCATTATGAAGGAAAAAAAATAACCATTATGAGGACAAGTGAAGTAAAACTTTTATTCTCATCATTAATGATAACTTGTTAAATGTCCTTTGGGAAAATAATTTGGCAGTTAAGAATCATAAAAACAGGGGTGCCTGGGTGGCTCAGTGGGTTAAGCCTCTGCCTTTGGCTCAGGTCATGATCTCAGGGTCCTGGGATCGAGACCCGCATCAGGCTCTCTGCTCAGTAGGGAGCCTTCTTCCTCCTCTCTCTGCCTGCCTCTCTGCCTACTAGTGATCTCTGTCTGTCAAATAAATAAATAACAGCTTAAAAAAAAAAAAACCTGTTTGAATACAAAGTATGTTAATAGAAGAAAGCAGTTTACATAAAATCAGAAGAATTTGGCTTTATTAGTCTTGGACTCCTGAGGCAAGATATGCTAAATACAACAAATTCTAACACCATGAAAAGGTATACTTTAATGTGGATCAGGATAGGATCATCACAACTGTCAGACAAAACAAAATAGCACTCAAGACCATCCAGCACCTTCTGTTCTAATTCCATGATCTGATTATAACTTGGCCTCCCAGTTTTCTTTTCTTGGAGGAAAATATTCTAGACCTCTACTTAGCCAGAGGAGTACCTGAAATGCAGCTAATCCTAACTGAGATGTGCTTTAAGTGTAAGATCCACTCCAGATCTCAAAGACTTAGTATGGAAAAAAAGAATGTAAAATATCTCAGTAAGAATTATGTATTGATTATATGTTAAAATTATAACATTTTGGATATATTGGGTTAAATACAATATATTATTAACATTAATGTTACCTGTTTCTTTTTACTTTTTAAATATGGATACGAGAAAATTTAAAATTACTTCTGTGGCTCACATTTGCGGATAGTATTATATTTTTATTGATGAGCACCAATCTGGAACACTGAACAAGAATACTACAGTCAATATAAATGTACAATCTCCCTAAAAACTAAGAAATTGACACCAGGTTTAGACAGCAGTCTCTCTGAGCTTTCATGGGGGCATGAGTTTATCCCTTGTATCTGTACTGACAAAATCAGATCTTCAATGAAGTGAGTAAATCGAGGTTCTGGCACCCTCTGAGCTTCCTGGGCACACGCTGTCCGCTCTGCTGTTTGTCTGCTTGCCATCATTTTTCTCTTGGCTCATAATCTTGAGTTTAGACTGTATTCTTCAGGGGATAGTGTTGTGTGTTCCCACCTTTGTTTTCCTAGCACTTCAGTGCCTTAAACAAAGGTATTAAAAGATTTTTTTTTTTTTTAGGAGGGCACCTGGGTGGCTCAGTTGTTAAGCATCTGCCTTCAGCTCAGGTCATAACCCCAGAGTCCTGGGATCAAGCCCACATTGGTCTCCCTGCTCAGCGGGAATCTTGCTTCTCCCTCTCCTATTCCCGACCCCCCTCAACCCAGTTCCCTCTCTAGCTGTGTCTCCCTCTGTCAAATAATTAAAATTAAAAAAAAAAAAAAAGAAAGAAAAAGAAAAAAAGGTTTTTTAGGGGCTCCTGGCTGGCTCACTCGGTAGAGCATGCAACTCTTGATCTCAGCATTGTGAGTTCAAGCCCCATGCTGGGTGTAGAGACTACTTAAAAATAGTCTTTTTTTTTTTTTTTTTTAAGATTTTACTTATTTATTTGACACACAGAGAGAGCTAGTGAGAAATAAAGAGCCCAAGCAGGGGGAGCAGTAGGCAGACAAGCAGAGGGAGAGAGAGAAGCAGGCTCCCCGCTGAGCAAGAAGCCCCATGTGGGGCTCGATCCCAGGATCCTGGGGTCAAGACTTGAGCTGAAGGCAGCCACTTAACTGACTAAGCCACCCAGGAGCCCCAAAAATAAAGTCTTTTATAAAAAAAAAAGTTTGTTGTGGGGTGCCTGGGTAGCTCAGTCATTGAGCTTCTGCCTTCGCCTTGGGTCATGTGTGATCTCAGGGTCCTGGGATCATGCCCCACATCAGGCTCCCTGCTCAGCAGGAAGCCTGCTTCTCCCTCTCCCACTGCCCCCTGCTTGTGTTCTCTCTCTCACTGTGTCTCTCTCTGCCAAATAAATAAAGTAAAATCTTTAAAACACAAAAACAAAACAAAACAAAAGTTTGTTGGGATGCCTAAGTGGCTCAGTCGGTTAAGTGTCTGCCTTTGTCTCAAGTCATGATCCCAGGGTCCTTGCTCAGTGGAAAATCTGTTTCTCCCTCTGCCTGCTGCTAGCCCTGCTTGTGCTCTCTCTCCAAATAAATAAAATCTTTTAAAAAAATAAAAATGAATAAAATTTAAAATATTTTTAAAGTTTATTAAATGAACATTCTTCCACATATTATGCCTTTATCATACCTATAGACCTCCTTACCTTAAAAAGCTTATGTACATAACTTCTCCATTGGTTTTTTTCTTCACCAGGTAACTGTAACTGACTTGCAAAGATTGAACACATCAAAACCTGAAAGTAAATCACAATCATGTGAACCAAAAATAATGAATATATAACATGGAGTGATAGCTTAACAACCATCCCAACACAGTGTATTTTACTATTAAGGATAGAGCCTTAGAGACAAACCACAGAATTGATATTTCTTCATTATGCAAAGGCCTACATTATATGACCTCTTATTTGTCCCTGAATTCTAACAGCAACCTCATGGCTGATACAGAATAATAGTGGAAGGGAAAATAAATGACACAAAAAGGAAAGATTTATCATGAGATCAGCGTGATACTTTGGCCTCTTAATGTAGACCAGGTAACAATAACGCCTTTCTCAGCAAGTAGTTTCTCAATGTTCTATCATTTGTAAAGGAAACAAATTCACTACTAACTTTCCCTGCTAAGTAACTACTTCTGAGTACTGTGTCAGCATCAAAACAATGCTGAAAACAAAATCTCTCAATATAAGACGGGAGGAACCTTCCTCCCAAATATTTACCCTGTCAAAAGGAAAATTGTTTTCAGAGAAATGCTGTTACCCAACAGAAAATCTTGGCTTCTTAAAATACAGGTATGTTCCCATCTCTTGTTTTAACTGAAGCAGTTGGTCTTCATTTAACCCAGTTTTGTGAGCATTTTATAAAAGCCATTGAAAAAGCCTGAGAAAGTAGTGACATGAGATTTACTAGAATTAAACATTTACAGGGGCACCTGGCTGGCTCAGCAGGTAGAACATGTGACTCTTGATCTCAGGGTTGTGACTTCAAACCCCATCTTGGGTATAGAGATTACTTAAAAATAATTTTTAAAAAATTAAAGGATGGGTTTATGTTTCTATAGAATTAGCAACTATAAATTTTTTGTAAGATCTTATTTTTTTTTAAAGATTTTATTTATTTATTTGACAGAGAGAGATCACAAGTAGACGGAGAGGCAGGCAGAGAGAGAGAGAGAGAGAGAGAAGCAGGCTCCTTGCTGAGCAGAGAGCCCGATGCGGGCCTCGATCCCAGGACCCTGAGATCATGACCTGAGCCGAAGGCAGCAGCTTAACCCACTGAGCCACCCAGGCGCCCGTAAGATCTTATTTTTAAGTAATCTCTACACCCAAGGTGGGGCTCAAATTCACAACCCCAAGATCAAGAGTCACATGCTCTATGAACTGAGCCAGCCAGGTGCCCCAGTGTCCTTTGATATTTTAAAAAAACTGTGTACACCCAAATATTATCTGAAATGTGATTTACTAATCCCAATAAAAGTATAATTTGATGAGTTTTTCTTCAATAGTTTGAGACACTTCTAACAAACTCCAGTTTAGCTGCCCTACCCAAAGGAAGAAAAACTCGAGTCCTTAGCTGCTGCCCTTTGCAAACTTCCCCACTGGATTCTTTCCTTTCAGGAGAAAGAAAAAAACAAAACAAACAAACAAATTCTCAACCTATGTTAAACCTCTTTATCATTTTACATGTGGCCTAAGTGTCATTTTCCAGTGCTTTGTCTATGAGTAGCTGGTCGCTCTAATACTTTCCAGAATTGATTTGCCCTTAGGTACCAACTTGACTGAACTATTAAGACTAGGATCCAGCAAATTTGGCTTTAAATAGGGAAAATGAAAATAGGAAAACCATAAAACAGCTGGCTAGCTCCTAGAAACAAGCAGTAAAGGTCACAGAGCAAAGGTCACCCGAGTGCAAACTTAAGCATGCACAAAGAAACGGCAGCAAAGTGTCCTGAGCTCCAGTTGCCTTTCCACCTTAGAAATCTTGAAAACGTACAGAACACACCAATGTGTATACTTGCTAACTTGGATGTGATGCTCATGAATGGAAGCCCAAGAATAATTCAAATTTCAGATTAAGGAAGAAATTAATTCAGATTAGGAAGAAATCAGAAGCTCTGTAAATCCTCAAGCGAGGGTTGGAAAACGTTAAAAAAAAAAAAAATGGATGAAACTAAGGAAGGACCCGACCGGCGAGTTCCTGTCGGCGTTAGCGTAGCGGAGCGGACCCAGAAGAGGAAGGAAGCGGAATAAGGACCAAGGGCGCTTTTCCGCCGACGGTTGGCGCGCGAGCTGCCGGCGCGACTTCAGCACTCACGGCCCCCCGCGCCTGCGCAGCTCGCTGACTGGAAGTTCCAGGAGCGCACCGCCCTCACTTATCTTGGGGGTGGGAGGGGCGGGCGGGGCGATGTCACGTGACCGGCATTGCGGCATTTCTGGCCCAATCCAAGGCATTTCGGAAAGCGCCCTTGCAGAGCAATTCGGGCAGCCCCGGCTCGACCAGAGGCTTGACCTCTTTTTAAAATGCTGGCTGTTCGAGTCTCTTCTTGAATCTAAGAATCTGGTTTTGTGCAACTTTTTGTCGTGCATCTCGCAAGTCAAATTAGGGGCACAGTCTGGAGTGATGGGCGCTTTTTATTTCTTTTTCTCCATAATTAGAGTGTGAGCTCTTTAACTTCAAGGCCTCTTATCATCTCCCCAAGACGCTCAAATCCGATTCCTACTGCTGGAGACTCCAGCATCCCTGGAGGGCGTATTGTTGTAAAAATAGTACTCTGAAAAAAGAAAAACTGGTTTATCTGTATCTCAAGGCTTGAGGATTGGGGAAATTAAGGTAAAAATTTTAAAAGGCAGGTGTTCCATAGGACTCCGATAGATAACTGACCTCAAAAACGCACCCCCAGGGCGCCTGGGTTGAAGCCTCTGCCTTAGACTCGGGCTGTGATCGCGGGGTCCTGGGATCCAGCCCCGCGTTTGGCTCTCGGCTCACTGGGGAGCCTGCTTCCCTTCCTCTCTCTCTGCCTGCCTCTCTGCCTAACTGTGATTACTGTCTGTCAAATAAATAAACTTTTTTAAAAAACGCACCCCCATAAGATCCCCCCCTTTTTTAAAAAAGATTTTATTTATTTATTTGAGAGAGAATGAGTGAGAGAGAGCATGAGAGAGGAGAAAGTCAGAGGGAGAAGCAAATTCCCCAAGGAGCTGGGAGCCCGATGCGGGACTCGATCCTGTAAGTCTGGGATCATGACCTGAGCTGAAGGCAGTTGCTCAACCAACTGAGCCACCCAGGCGCCCTCCCCCAACCTTTTTTTAAGATTTTATTTATTTATTTGACAGAGATCACAAGTAGGCAGAGAGGCAGGCAGAGAGAGAGGAGGAAGCAGGCTCCCTGCTGAGCAGAGAGCCCCCAGGACGCTGGGATCATGACCTGAGCCACCCAGGCGCCCCCCATAAAATCTCTTAATCTCAGTTTAAGCATTTAGGGATCTCTGGGTGGCTCAGACGGTTAAGTGTCTGCCTAGGGCTACAGTCATGATCTCAGGGTTCTGGGACTGAGTCCCTAGTCAGGCTCCCTGCTCAGTGGAGAGCCTGCTTCTCCCTCTGGTTCTCCCCCTACTTGTGAGCTTGCGCTTGCTCTCTCTCTCTCTCTCTTTATCTCTCAAAATTTTTTTAGAAAGGATTGATATAAAAATCTCTCACTCTTGTTTTTTTAGGCCTTCTATCAAGAATCTAAAGCAGCGATGCTGGGATAAGATTACCTGCACGATGTTGTTGGTAAGCCCCAGAGGAGTGTGAAAGGAAACAAGGCCTTAGAGAATCTACGTCTTAAGGCTAGAGCCCTTGAAGTGAAAAGGAAGTGGGGTAAAAGAAAAATGGATTGAGGCTGAGTTCTAACGTTCTAATCCTTCACCTGCTGACTGCTAAAGCTACCGCCCAGGAACCTTAGCAGTGGGGAATCAACAATGCAAAAGGAATCAACAGTGCAAAAGGATAAAATGTCAAATAACAAAAATAAAATAAATGCAAAATAAAATAAAATAAAATGTCAAATAAAATGTCAAAAAAATTAAAAAAAAAAAAAAAAAGGATAGCGCCCTCCACATTTCCTATTACAGAGAGCTTGGTAAAAATAAGCACCCCTCCGACCTGGAATCCTAGTCAGAAAATTTCACTCATTTCCTACAAATGCTAAATCCTTAACACAGCAGAAATGAATTCGTTCTTAACTCAGAATATTCTCGTAAATGGTATGGGGTGGGGGGAGTGCAGAACTAAAAATGCTGGACTTGCACTGACTTCTCTGCCAGAGTTGCAGAGTGATTGTAATTGCTGCTTCCCTTGCAGATGCTAGTTTTCCCTGGTGCTGCTCTCATTGGTTCTTAAGTATTGTTGCTTCAACTGCAGTTCCTTCCAGTACACTTACAGGTTCTTCTACGAAGCCATCTTCCTCAGTCACAGCTGTCCATAGAAGTGATACTGAGCTCCCCTGAGCACACTGTGCTTCTCTGTGCTAGCTTCTCTGTGCCAAGAGAAGACTGGGAGAAAATGCCTCCACACAGAGAAACTCCGTCGCCTCAGGGAGCTAACTCTGGGGCTGTGGAATGAGTTTATCCAGCTGAAGTGAAAGCACAGATCATGGCTGTCATCTTGCAAGATGGTGCCGTCTGAGGGGCACCTGGGTGGATCAGTGGGTTAAGCCGCTGCCTTTGGCTCAGGTCATGATCTCAGGGTCCTGGGATCGAGCCCCGCATCGGGCTCTCTGCTCAGTGGGGAGCCTGCTTCCCCCTCTCTCTCTGCCTGCCTCTCTGCCTACGTGTGATCCTTCTCTGTCAAATAAGTAAATAAAATCTCTTTTTAAAAAAGTCATAGTTGCTTCTGATTCTTAGTCAGAATTGCTGTTATGGGGTAACCCTGCTTCAGGCTTATCACCCGAAACAGTGACTAGATTTGTATGAAATAAAACTGTTTTACCAGTATATATGCTATTTGTAAAGATGCTCCTGGAGATCAACCCATTTTATAATTTCCATTTTGTGGTATAACCTGTTCTCCTCCTTCAAGTTAGGACTGATCAACAGACTAACACAAGTCACTGCCTCGGGCGAAGTCACCCAAGCCGGTTTTCAAATCTCAGGCTGATTAGTACATGAAAGAGGAATGCAGTAGTAGAATGCTATTATTAAGTAACAGCTGCAGAATATCATTGCATCCAATACTAGGAACTGAGGGGAAATTTTCAGCAACTGGGAGAATGTCACATGTTCCAAAGCCTCTCTTTAAAATACAGAAGGAATAAACACTACTTAAGTGTTTTGAATCACAATCTCACAGAATTGCTTCATTATCTAACACCACCAAAAACCTTTAGTGTAGTTCTATCATTTTCTTTAACCAAGGGGGAAAAGGCTTTAAATCTTTTAAGACGTAAAACACGTGCACACAAAAATACTAATTTTAATAAACAATTTCTATAGTTGAGATATACTTCAATATTTTCCATATCTCAAGGAGCAGAGTTCTGTAATTAAAATAACTTTTCAATATTAAACCGTAGGCAATCATGAAAACATTACTTAACATATTTGTGCCTTGACTTTGTAAAATACATTCCAGAGTTGTCTATAAATGAAACATGATGAAGATTTTTTTTTATTTGACAGAGAGCACACAAGCAGGGGGAACAGCAGAGGGAGAGGGAGAAGCAGGCTCCCCATTGAGCAGGGAGCCCAACAAGGGGCCCGATCCCAGAACCACAGGATCATGACCTGAATCCAAGGCAGACACCTAGCCAACTGAGCCACCCAGGCGCCCCAACAAATGAAACATGTTAAAAATCACTTCTCCCTTGAAAAACAAAAGACAGCAGAAAAATTGTTGGTTCAGGTTTCAATCAAGGTGAACACGCAAGAATTGTTTGTATTGGGGCACCTGGGTGGCTCAGTGGAGTCTGCCTTTAGCTCAGGTCATGATCCCAGGGTCCTGGGATCAAGTCCCGCATGGGGCTCCTTGCTCAGCAAGAAGCCTGCTTCTCCCCCTCTCTCTCCCCTTGCTTGCATTCCCTCTCTCACTGTGTCTTTCTCTGTCAAATAAATAAAATCTTTAAAAAAAAAAAAAAAGAATTGTTTGTATATTATCTAAGGATTCTGAAGAAAAAACTGCAATATAAATGAAGACTTTAGATTTCATTCGTTAAAACTATTGGTATACAGGGGTGCCGGGGTGGCTCAGTCGTTAAGTGTCTGCCTTCGGTTCAAGTCATGACCCCGGGGTTCTGGGATCGAGCCCCATGTTGGGCTCCCTGCTCAGCAGGGGCCCTGCTTCTCCCTCTCCCCTTCCCCCTGTTTGTGTTCTCTCTCAAATAAGTAAATAAAATCTTAAAAAAAAACCAAAAAACTATTTGTGTACAGCAGATTTATAATCACTGTAGTTAACTGTAGATAAGTTACTTCAACTATAGGTAACAAAGTTACTACTTCACACTAAAATACAGAAAGTACTGGCTCATTTGCTACAAAGTGAATGGAACTAGAGGGTATTACACTAAGTAAGTCAGAGAAAGAATTATCATATGACCTCACTCATATGTGGAATTTAAGAAACAAAACAAGAGGATCATAGGGGAAGAGAGGAAAAAATAAGATGAAACCAGAGAGGGATTCAAACCATAAGAGACTCTTAAATCATAGGAAATAAACTGAGGGTTGCTGGAGGGGAGTGGAGGGGGGGTTAGGGTAACGGGGTGAACATTAAGGAGGTCATGTGATGTAATGAGCACTGGATATTATAATATGACTGAAGAATCACTGAACTCTATTTCTGAAACTAGTAATACATTATATGTTAGTTCACTGAATTTAAATTTTAAAAAATTTAAAAGTACTGGCTCAGTTTGCAACTCTGAAAGGAAAATTAAGGGAATCCAGAACTTTTTCTGCTTCTTGGACAAAAAAAAATAAGGCAGATGATGGGTTAAATTATTACATTGTAATACCTCTTATGACATCCAAG
This sequence comes from Enhydra lutris kenyoni, assembly GCF_002288905.1. Lineage (NCBI taxonomy): Eukaryota > Metazoa > Chordata > Mammalia > Carnivora > Mustelidae > Enhydra > Enhydra lutris. The sequence continues at coordinate 3,158,199 of NW_019154172.1, read as the reverse complement.
TGTTTGAGAACTTCCAAGCTGTTTGTTTTTAAAAAGACTTTCAAAGCCCCCAGTGGTGGTGTTCAAAAAGTGAATGTCATACACTGAAACTAATAATTAACAACAAATCTTCCATTTATTGAAGCAATTCAATTTCAAAACTTAAAGTTACAGCAGTCACAGAAAAAAAAAAAAAACGGGGAACGGTCAGAAATAAAAGAATAATCAGGAGTGCTGCATTTTTTTTTAACACTGTCATGGCTTTATTCAAAACACAGTTGCACAAAAGTATTAACTTCAAAGTTTTTAAAGGAGAGTTTTGAGGAAATTTAACACACTATATACATACTGCCATATAAAGAGCATTAAAATAGGACCAAAAACTTCTACAAAATATAAAACCCGCCCTTACTTATTTGCATGAAAATACCACCCACAAAGCTAAATAAGTCTTAAAAAGTTATCTGGAGGCTCTAAATGTTGTTTTCAAACCAAAGAACTCTAATTTTGATTGCACAATAAGATGACTGGTAAGAAAGTCATTATATAGATTTCATTTTAAAAATAAGTATTTTATAGTCTGGCATATACTATGCGATGAGAATTCTTAGGGACTAAAACAGGGCTTTTCAAGTGTTAAAAAAGGAGTAAAATGTTAGCCTTTTGGAGATACCAGTCCCCCCACTGAACTTATTCCAAGAGTTTTATTTCAGTCACTTGTACAACTTTTTTAGTTTACCCACAAATAACTTTGTAATTTTTACTTTAAAACCCCAAGTCATACATCTGAAACTAAAAAAGAAGCTCTTCACTCCGTAATTTAAATGTGTCCCAGTATAGAAGTATAACTTCAATTAATTTGCTGATGCTAACTTTAAAAAACTCAGATATTCAAAACAGCGGAAAAAAATTAAGCCAAGATTTGAAAAGCAATTGCCTTGGGGTGCCTGGGTGGCTCAGTGGGTTAAGCCGCTGCCTTCGGCTCAGGTCATGATCTCAGGGTCCTGGGATCGAGCCCCGCATCGGGCTCTCTGCTCAGCAGGGAGCCTGCTTCCTCCTCTCTCTCTGCCTGCCTCTCTGCCTGCTTGTGATCTCTCTCTGTCAAATAAAATAAATCTTTAAAAAAAAAAAAAAAAAGAAAAGCAATTGCCTTGAACATGGAGCCTCAGCAACAAAAAGGGGAATGTACTTGTCTACTTATATTATCATATTTAGTAGCTGTATAAAGAAACACACCCAGCCTAAATATTTTTCTATTTTTAGTGGGTTTCCACTTGAAAACAAATCTTAATTTTAGCATTTAGTTTCAAATATTTTTCCAACTGCCCAGTGTATTCCAATTAAAAGTTATATCTGGTAATATCTTAAAACTGTAGGAAGAATAATTAAAGGTTCTACTCCGAAAAATTAGAAATACTTTGCAGTGTAGTATCTAAACCATTTGGGAAGCTAACCTCCCCCTAAATTTGACCTGACTGTCTCACTAATTATCAACAGGCAATTGTTCTAACTTCTGTGGAACAGCAATGCTGCTTCTAAAAGCTTCCTCTGCTTTTCTTTCTTCACCCTATTAATACAGTCTGCACATCTTGTCAACCAAGAGAGTTACAATAACCAGAATCTGTTGCATAAAGCTGTATTGATAATAGTATTTATAGCTCAGAAAATACTCAATTTCTTTCATTTAACTTGTTTAAAACTGAGACCGTCTGAAAAGGTTGCTGAGGTATAAAAGACTAAATAAAGGTCTTCCTGAAGAGCCATAAGTTTCCCAACTTTTTTTGGAGATAGAAGGAGGGGAGTGAAACAAGAAATGAAAGTGATCATAAAGGAATTGCTGGGAGGAAGAAAAAGAATGCACACTTAAAAACAAAGCAAAACTAACAACCGCTGGCATGTCATGATTTTCAGTGAGAAAAACAAAGGGCTCACCTGCATGTCTCGGAACTTAGTACAAGCATTTTTCCTTCAAAAATAAAATCTTATTAGTCACCTGGCTTAAAAGGTTTCAGAAGCCTCCACAAAAGCCTTGAACTATATTGTTGAATAGAACCTTTGCTATTCTGCTCCTACTTTCTAGGTTATTCATGTGACAAAAAAGCACCCAAATACCCATACCCAAAAAAACAAAAACAAGTCATTGCCTTCAAACTAAAGATCTCTGGGTCACCTCTAAAAATATAACCAACTTATCAGTCAAGAGACTATTTTCATTTCATATTCCAGCCGACTCTGATTTCAGTTAACTTATAAATAACTTTATAACCTTATGAATGAAATGCACCAAACTACGCCTGTGTAAAAGTGATCATGTTTTAATTATGGGCTAAAAATAACTAATACAGTGAGCCTGAATGAGAAAAATGAAGATTCTAAATAAATTTCACAATGGGGTCAACGAAAATTTTTTCTCTACATATGATATGATCATTAACAGACTAGTAAATCTTATTTGGAATGATAAGGCAAAAATAGTAAAACCACACTTTTCCTATAAAAAGTTACAGGTTATCTTCCGTAGGGATCGCTATGGTACATGAAGAAACAAAGAAGATGGGATCACTCTATTGCACACCCAGGAACATTAGGGAATCTGGTCTTAGAATGATCTAGTCATCTTCTTCATCTCCATCATCTTCAGCATCTCGTTTCCTTTTTTCCCCTCGAAGACCTTCTTCTTCTGAAAGAAGAATGAAAGAAAAATTTACGATGTATTTTTTACAAATGAGTATTTGTCAAATTACAGTTGTGAATGTATCTTATTGAAAACTTAATGGCATAAAAAATCATACGTCAAGTTTCCTCTCTGAATTTCTTTCAATTTTGGTGTACTGAACAGACTTAATAGACTTAGAAATCCATAAATAATGACAGCTTGCTGTGCACCCTTGTGGCCAAATCATGAAGTACAGACCAAGAACTAGGGGTTGGTCATTAAGAGTCATTAGTAAACTTTTAAATTTATTTTGAAAGGCCTAGGTAAAGAGTACTAGAGAGCAAATCTCAAAAGAACATTATCTGGGAGTTCAACTGCTCTTCTCTTAGGGACAAGGCTTCATTCATCCTCTTCAAAATCAAAGACCTAAGAAAATAATAAATTAAGCTCAAGGTTATCTCATCTCTTCATACCAGTTTTGAAAATAAATGTTATAGGCAGGTGGTTTTTTTTAAATGAAATTATTGAATGCCTTGAGAAAATCACTTTTTTTTTTTTTTAAAGATTATTTATTTATTTGAGAGAGAGAGAAAGCACAAGTAGTCAGAGCAGCAGGCACAGACAGAGGGAGAAGCAGGATCCCCACTGAGCAGAGAGTCCCATGCTGGGCTCAATCTCAGGACCCTGGGATCATGACCTGAGCCGAAGGCAGACGCTTAACCAACTGAGCCACCCAGGCGCCCCCAAAAATTACTCTTTTAAAAAGGTTTTATGGGGCACAGTGACTTAGCCAGACGTCTGCCTTCAGCTCAGGTCATGATCCCAGGGTCCTGGGATGGAGCCCTGCATCAGGCTCACTGCTCGGCAGGAAGCTTGCTTCTCCCTCTCCCACTCCCCCTGCTTGTGTTCCCTCTTTTGCTGTCTCTCTCTCTCTCTCTCTGACAAATAAATAAATAAAATCTTTAAAAAAAAAAAAAAAAAATTCCCTCTATCCCTCTCCTCCTACAACCCCCACTACCACTTGCACGCTCTCTCCTTTCTCTAAAAAAAAAAAAAAAAAAAAAAGGAAGAAGGTTTTACACCTCTCAAGGCACTCTATGTTACCAAAATCAAATCAGGGGCCAGTAATAATTTGAATTATTAGAAACACATTCTTTAAAGCATGTGAATAATAGCTCTAACTTTAATGTCAGGATTCCTTTTATGGCAAATGCAACTCACCCTCTTCTTCCTCTTCTTCCCCTTCTTCAACATAGTCATCATCATCTTCTTCATCCTTGAAAACCAAATATTCAGTTTGAGAATAAAAAGCCTTGACATACTTTTCACCGTTTGGTAGTAATACATTCCAACAAAAGCAAAAAAACATGGTTATTCTGTGAATGTTCTAACAACCTCTGCCTAACACATAAGTCTTTTTTAAGAATGCAACTAAATCTAGCTTATGAAAATAAGTTACATTTTAGACCAGCACTGTTTAAAAGAACTTTCTGGAACAATGGAAATGTTCTGCATCTGTGCTATCCACACGTGGCCACTGAGCATTTAACATGTGATCAGCACAAGGGTGCCTGGCTGGCTGAGTCAGTAGAGCATGCAACTCTTGATCTCAAGGTTGTGAGTTCGAACTCCACGGTGAGTGTAAAGATTACTTAAAAATAAAAAATCTTTAAATAATTATAAAATAAAATAAAATGTGACCAGTACAAATGAGGAACTCAATTTTTCATTTTATTTAATTTTAACTTAAATAACCAAAATGTGCCCAGTGGCTACTGTAATGGACAGAGTTAACATGACAATTTCAAAGAAAGGTTTCCTATTTTATAGAGTGAGATACAAGTTACCTGAATCCTAGCCCCAACATAGTTACATGCATTGAATAAGTCACTTAATCTCCCTGGACCTCATTTTTCCAATCAATAAAGGAAAGTGTTCATCTAAAAAGATCTATAAGTTTCTCCTATGTCTAAAAATCTACACATCAAAATAGCAATATCAATAAAACCACAAAACTTGATCTACAATTTTTACTGAAGGAGCTGTTCCAGATAGCTCAGATGTAAACACAGCCTTGAAATATCATAACAGGTTTTTTTGTTGTTGTTTTTTGTTTTTTTTACTTTAACCAATTGGGATAGAAATCTCTAAAGTGCCCTTCTACCATTTTATGCTAAACCTAACAAACCTTTCTCTTGAATAATCAGTCATAATCATTTGATCATGAACATAACACTAATTAGTATATCCTGATTCCCTCAGGGCCTATCAAAATATGTATGATGGTTTTCTCCTTTTAAAAACGACCCTGCAGGTGCCTGGGGAGCTCAGTTGGTTGGGCGACTGCCTTCAGTCGCGGGCTCCCAGGATCGAGTCCCACATTGGGCTCCCAGCTCCATGGGGAGTCTGCTTCTCCCTCTGACCCTCCCCCCTCATGCTCTTTCTCTCATTCTCTCAAATAAATAAATAAAATCTTTAAAAAATAAATTAAATATAATTTATTTTATTTATTTATTTATTATTTATTTATTTTATATTTTAAAAAATAAAGTAAAATAAAAAATAATAAATAAAAATGACCCTGGCCTCTAGTTTAAATTGTATCTTTTCCTAGTTTTCATGCCTTCTTCTTTTCAATTTCACTACTTCAATTTTAATTTGCTATGGATTCAGAAAATAGACTGTCAAGCTTATTAGAGAATTGAATATAAGAGAAAATAGGTTTAGAATAACAGCTTGAACACTCACCTACGTAGAAAGAAAATGTCTTTTGTTGCTAAATTTTGGCTAATCAGAGGTCTTTTACACTTACCGCCATGTTCTAAATAGTTCAGTTCTACCATATGTTTGAAAAAAATAGAACCAATCTAGGGTCTCCCCTCCAACCCCACAAAAGTTTAATGCTCCTTAAAAATACTTTTAAGTGGCAAATGTCAAAAACTCCTGTGTAGTTAGGGGAAAACTTGGACAACCCATCCTTTTCATAGTATCCACAGTCCCATTCGTGTCTAGAAATACTAAACAGAACCTGATTTCCCAGCATGTAGGTAGAATCCCCTGAGAAACTCGACTGTAGGAAACTTGTATCAGAAAACAATCTTATAGGGCGCCTGGGTGGCTCAGTGGGTTAAGCCGCTGCCTTCGGCTCAGGTCATGATCTCAGGGTCCTGGGATCGAGTCCCACATCAGGCTCTCTGCTCAGCAGGGAGCCTGCTTCCCTTCCTCTCTCTCTGCCTGCCTCTCTGCCTACTTGTGATCTCTCTCTGTCAAATAAATAAATAAAATCTTAAAAAAAAAATAAAAAAAGAAAACAATCTTATAGAACCAATTCAAACACTGAAAAGCATTCTGTACCAGAATACCATCAAGATACAAAGAGGAGAAGGAATAAATGGGGTAGTCAGTAGCATAAAAAGGAATCACAATAAAAATCGGAGAACCTAAAGCTTTAAACTAAAGCGGAAAACAAAGGAAGGGAGGGTAGAGGAGAGGGGACAGGGAAGGGGACAGGGAAGGGGGAGGGAGGGGAAGGAAAAGGAAAGAAAGAAAAGAGAGAGAGAGAGAAAGAAAGATAAGGGGCACATCTTAAACATCTCAGATCTGTGGAGAATGATAAATGAGGATGTTTAAGTATTTGTGATTTTTTAAAAAAACACTTGAGATACTAATCACATTTATACTTTGACAATTTAGAAAACCCCAAGTCTCAAAATCTAACTGCTTCTCCGGATTTTGTTTTAAACAAAATATGCTTAGATTACTTGATTCATGCTTTTAAGCCTTTCTTAAAATGGGAAGTACAGCTGACATACAGTATTATGTGAGTTTCAGGGGCACAACACGGTGATTCCATAAGGCTACACCTTAAGCTTTGCTCACCACAAGGACAGCTATCATCTAAGCCTTCAGTTTTTAGTGTCATCTATTAGATGATATCCCTCAATAAAAACAGCTTTCACCAGAAGCTTGTTCAGTAGAAACTATGATCTTTCCCTAACTAATGGGAAAGAACTGTTTGCTCATTGTACTCTGTAGAGTCCAGAGGGATTACAATTCCCAATTCTTCTAAAGTCCCCATCCCCATTTTTAAAGAAATATACTACACAAACATAAAGCCCTTCTTTATACATATTAATTTCTGACCTCTGAAGAGTAATTGAAATAAAAATGATACTCAAACCAAAAACAGCTACTCAATTCCCGTTTCCATCTCCTTCTACTTTCTTTTTAAATCTCAACAGTCTCGGAAGCTTGTACTGACTTTCATCTTCTAAAAAATATGTTTAAAACATAACTAATTAAGGGGCGCCTGGGTGGCTCAGTGGGTTAAGCCTCTGCCTTCGGCTCAGGTCATGATCTCAGGGTCCTGGGATCAAGTCCCGCATCAGGCTTTCTGCTCAGCAGGGAGCCTGCTTCCTCCTCTCTCTCTGCTTGCCTCTCTGCCTACTTGTGATGTCTCTCTCTCTCTCTCTCTCTCTGTCAAATAAATAAATAAAATCTTTGAAAAAAAAAACATAACTAATTAAAAATACTAAAAACATCATTTTTAATATTCAAACCATTCATCATGTTTGAAAGCTTCTGGTACGTGTTATCCAGGTATTACACTGACCTGACGTTGTGGTTATCATCTCAGAGATTTTTACTCCAAACTTGACTGTGTCACTTTTATTTTACTTATTTATTTTTAAGAGAATCTTCTTTTTTTTAAGATTTTATTTATTTATTTGACAGACAGAGATCACAAGTACACAGAGAGGCAGGCAGTGAGAGAGGTGGAGGCAGGCTCCCTGCCGAGCAGACAGCCCGATGCGGGGCTCTATCCCAGGACCCGGAATCATGACCTGAGCTGAAGGCAGAGGCTTTAACCCACTGAGCCACCCAGGTGCCCCAAGAATCTTTTTTATTTTTAAGATTTTATTTATTCACTTTTGCAACAGAAAGAAAGAGAGAGAGAGAGAGAGAGAGAGGGAAAGCATGGGCGGGGGAGGGACAGAGGGAGAAGCAGACTCCCCACTGAGCAGGGAGCCCCACTGGGGACTCAGTCTGGGAGGGAGCCCCACCTGGAACTCAATCCCAGGACCCTGGGATCATGACCTGAGCCAAAGGCAGATGCTTAACCAACTGAACCTCCCAGGGACCCTGACTATGCCACTTTTAGTTAATGTTCCCCAAAATTCAATGGAATGATAAACACAAACATTTGCAGTTGCTTGAAAGTCATTTTTAAACTACTTAATACTGGGGCTGCCTGGGTGGCTCAGTGGGTTGAGCCTCTGCCTTCAGCTCGGGTCATGACCTCACGGTCCTGGGATCGGGTCCCACATCGGGCTCTCTGCTAGGCAGGGAGCCTGCTTCTTCCTCTCTCTCTCTCTCTCCACTTGTGATCTCTCTCTGTCAAATAAATAAAATATTTAAAAAAAATAAATAAATAAAGTACTTAATACTATACAGACTTAATGAAGAATTCCTGACAAAGACAAAAGCCAAATAACATGAGTCCATTATTTTATTAAATAACTTAAAACTTAGACACCTGGGGGCTAAGTCAGTTAAGCATCTGCCTTTGGCTCAGGTCATGATCCCAGGGTTCTTGGGATCAAGTCCTGCATCCAGCTCCTTGCTCAGCAAGGAGCCGCTTCTCCCTCTGCCTGCCACTTCCCCTACTTGTGCTCTCTCTGTCTATCTAACAAATTAACTCTTTTATAAATAAACAAACAAACAGGGGCAAAATATTCATGCTGTATGCTGATGTAAACTGAACGGGCTGATTTTCTCTAGGAATGCTTAAATGCTTATTGTACAGCTGCTGATTCACTAAGGCCCCAAACAAGTTTAAGTTCTATTTTTCCACATTAGTTTCATATTTAAAATGGTATCAGAAAAAAAATTATCATCGATCAGTGATATTATCTATCTAACCAATGTAAAAGTCATTAGGAGAACAAATAAGAATAACAACAAATAAAAACAAAAATAACAAATAACAACTTCTAGTCTAAATAAGACATATTATTTTTGATAATAAAAAACTTGAATTATGAAAATAAAACTCAGTAATTTAAAAACATTAGGAGGAAACAGTAATTCCCAGGAGCTAAAGATCATTTGTTCAAGTCAACTGACACTTCCTATGAGCTTACAATGTCCCTGTCAGTGTATGAGATGCTGATATACAAAGACAGATGACCATCCCCTTGAGGAGCTCACCATCTAGGAGAAAGTGGCCAAATAAACAAGTTTTTACAAAAGTGCCTACAGGCAACAGAAGACTAACTGAGATTCAAAGGTAACAGAGGAAGGAGAGATTATCTATAAAAAGTTACAGAAAGCTTCAATAATGAGACAACTCCAGAACTAAATTTTTAAAGAGCTCACAAAGCATGATCTAAGTTTTTAAAGAGCTCACAAAGCACGCACAAAGTGTGCTCTCTCTCTCCCTCTAGTATATAAGTAAGTAAAATGTCACGAATGTGTACATAAAATCAGTGCACTTTCCAGGCTTCAACTATACTTATGTTTACCTTTGTAAAAAAGAAAATAAAGTTGATCAGAAAGCATGGGTAGAAAGTCATTTCAGATAAGAGCAAACAATGTTATCTACAGACAGAAAGGCAAGAAACAGCCTGGTATGACAATTAAATTTGGTATTGAGGGAAAAGAGGCTGGAGAAGGAAGCAGGGGCCAGATAATGATAGGCCTTGTATGCTTGGGTGGCAACAGGGAAACATTAAAGTGTTTCAACATTAAAGTGATACCATCACATCTGCATTCAGGCGAGGCAGGCACAAACCGAAACATGCAAGAGACACTTAAGTGGTGATACTGTATTCAGACAGGCCATTTGGAAAGCTACTACAAAACTGTAAGCAAGAAATCATCAGGGCAACAAAAGTTTTCCTGAATGCCTACAATGTGCCAGTGACTAGACACTTGACATATATTATCTTCTTAAATCCTTCAAAAAAGCCTAAGAGGTTGATACAATCTTTGTTTTACAAAGAAGGAAGCTGAGGCTCCGAAACTTTTGTAAAATGTTTCCACCACACTTTGAAGTGCCCGGCAGAATGGATTTGAAAGGTATCTGGGCAGTAAAATCAATATGCGTTTAGGATTATCTGGATACAGTCTGAGCTGGGGGACAGTGGGAAAAAGGACAGGCAAGACAGATACACTCAGACCCACACGTTAGGAACAACTTTCAGATTTCTACACAACTCACTATTTATAGTACTTGGCCCTATGCCTAAATAATTAATTTTCAGCACACATAAAAAGTGTCCATTCACCTGGATTTCTTCTTTCATTAAGTATGAGAGGCCCACTTCCTCTTCTCCCTCTCCCAGCTCTGAGCCTGCTTCATCTTCATCCTCATCCTCATCCTCCTCCTCTTCCTCCTCCTCTTCTTCATATTCTTCAGGTGGACCAGCTTCATCCTCCTCTTCTTCTTCATCATCTTCATCTCCATCTTTAAAAATATTTTAAAAGATGAGCAAATGGCTGAGCAAATTTTCTTGCAAGTATGTTGATCCTATCCACCCTTGCCCCAGTCACTTCAAATTCTTAAGCCAACGGGTAGGTGGAAAGTATCTCAGGGTGATTTTCTTTTTTTAAGATTTCCCTTTTAAGGGGTGGGTGGGTGGCTGAGTCGGTTAAGCGTCCGACTCTTGATTTCAACTCAGGTCATGATCTCAGGGTCATGAGTCAGGCTCCATACTCAGTGGGAAGTCTCCTTGACTCTTTCCCTCTGTGCCTCTCCCTGCTTATGCACACACGCGTGCTCTCTCTCTCTCTAAAATAAATAAGTAAATCTCTAAAAAAAAAAAAAATTCCCTTTTACAACATCCATATTTACTATTTGAGAAATATGGTTTCTATTTTTTTTTTTAGGTTTTATTTATTTATTTGACACAGAGAGAATGAGGACAAGCAGGGGGTAGGGACAGAGGAAGATGGAGAAACAGACTCCCCACTGAGCAGGGAGCCCGAGGATGTGGGGCTTGATCCCAGAACACTGGGATCATGACCTGAGCCGAAGGCAAACACTTAACCAACTGAGCTACCCAAGCGCCCCAAGAAATACGGTTCCTATTTTTTACTTTTTTTTTTTTTTAAAGATTTTATTTATTTGAGAGAGAGCGCGAGCAAGCTAGAGCATGAGCCGGGGAAGGGAGAGGGAGAAACAGACTTCCCTGCTGAGCAGAGAGCCCAATGTGGGACTCAATCCCAGGACCTTGGGATCATGACCTGAGCTGAAGGCAGATGTTTAACCCACTGAGCCACCCAGACGCCCCAAAATATGGTTTCTAAATACTGAAATATTTCCAACATACAGATTTTCATTGAAACATTACATGCACTAAAAAGTTTGTTTTACCTTGTGGACACTTCAAAACCACCTTCTCTATCATTCTGTCATTTTCTATCAGATTTCTTTTTACAGTAAAAAAATTTTCAACCAAGAATAACAGTGTCCCATTACTAACAAGAGCCATTCCATCATCTGATCTGTTAGTCACCCATTTATCCAATAATATATATTCACCATCTAATTCTAGAACATTTCCATAACCCCACACACACACCCCACACTTCAAAAAAACCCACAGTCATTAACAGTCACTCCCCATTCTCCTCTCACCCAGCCCTGGCAACCACTACTCTACTTTCTGTTTCTATGAATTTGCCTATTCTGGACATTTCATACAAATGGAGTCACAAAAAATGTGGCCTTTTGTGTCTGGCTTCTTTCACTACATAGAATGTTTTCAATGTTAGAGCTCGTATCAGTAGTTCATTCATTCTTATGACTGAAAAATATTTCATTGTATGGCTATATTGCATTGTTTATCCATCAGTTGACAGACCATTCGGGTTGTTTCTATTTCTTGACTATTATGGATAACACTACAAAAAGGAATGATTCCTTTTTTTTTAAAAAGGTACTATTTAACAAGTTCCCACTTTTACCAGGTAGTGGTTAAACAAGTTTATACGGATATAAAATATCACAGAGCTTGACAGTATAATAATCATTTAATTCCCCAAAGGTATCAGAAACCTGAAAGAAGAAATACAGGATTAGGGTTGTGGGTTTTGTAATTTTTCTTGTCTTACTAACATCTTTTTTTTTCAACACCTAAATATCCAAGCCCAATCGAAATGGCATCGCTAGGCTGGAGCCTATATTTACAAGCATCAAGAATGATTACCCTCATCCTCCTCTTCTGAGTCTGGTGCTTCGTTATCCTCCTGATCAAATCCATCTAAGTAGGTGATTTGCTGCAGCAGCTCAAAAATACTTTCTCTGTAATCTTCCAGGTTTGTGATCTCACAGTTAAACAAGTCGAGACTTTTCAAATTTTTAAGATTTTGCTGGAAAAGTAAAAAGTTAAAACTTAAACATTTCAAGATTTTAAATACTATGTTCTTTCTGTTTGATTCATGAACCAGAAAATATATATTTGAAATCAAAAGAATGACTTGGGGGTTTTTCAAATTTTATGATGAAGAGTTTTGGTATCAATTATCTCTCTTTTTTTAAAAGATTTATTTATTTGAGAGACAGAGAGAGGGAGGGAGCAAGTGAGCACAAGGGGAGGAGAGAAAAGGGAGAGGAAAAGGCAGGGAGGCAGGATCCCCATTGAGAAGGGTAGGGAGCGGGGCTGGATCAGATCTGGGACCTCAGAATCACACCTTAGCTGAAGGTAGAAGCTCAACCAGCTGTGCGACCCACGCACCCCACCCCCACCCCAACCCCCAATAGCAATTCTCTTAATGAGGCCCTGTATGTAAACTCCACAAGAATAGGAATTTTGTTTCCACCACTGAATCTCCAGCACCTGGCTTAGTGCCTTACTATAGTAGCCATTCAATGTATTTTGTTGACCAAGTAGGTACATAAATAGGCAACAACAATAATGTGTTTAGCTTAAATCCAGTCAAGCTCCTTGTCAACAATTTCAACCTTCTCCCAAGCTTTTTAAAATTGGAGCAACAATTTTTGTGGGTTTCACTTCATCTCATACCAGGAAAGAAAGGAGCAAATAAAATAACTTAAAAAAAAAAAATCAAGAAGGAAGGAAAAAGAATAGAACTTAATACTGAGAAGTTTAAAACCAGATATTCAACTCCTTAAGTTAATGATAAATAAATTTCTCTTAGATTTAAAAATTTACCTGTTTCACTCTAAGAGAAAACAGTAAAACATATAGATACATATAGATAAAAACCTTTAAGAAATTCAGAAGTTTCAAAGAGTGAAATATAAATCAGCAAGATAAAACACAAGCAATCTCAGCAGACAACCAAAAAATACGAAGTTCAGAGACTTTCCACTCACCAAAGCTTCTACTGTACTGAGATCTTTGATTTTGTTTCCACTCAGATTGAGGTAGGTAAGATTAGGACATTTCTCTGCCAGGACTTCCAAACCTCCAGAAATTATATTGTCACTAAGTTCCAACTATATATTCAACATGGAGGAAAAACAAACAATGATGAAGGCTTAGAGCAAATCCGATTTTTTTAAGTTTTTTTATTTTTTAAATAATCTTTACACCCCATGTGGGGCTCGAACCCACAATCCTGAGATCAAGAGTTGCACGTTCTGAGTCAGCCAGGAGCACCCAGATTTTTAAAATATACCAATTTAAAGAAGAAAAACAACTGTCATTCTCTCTAGCTTCAAGAGACTGTCACAACTTACTAATTTCCAAATTCCTACCCATAATCACCAAATAATATATTAGAACTCCTATATAATAAGCTTCTAACCCAAGTTTGGTTCCAGATGTGTTACAGATAGACTTTATGTTTCAGAGAAAAACATTTGGTAGATATTAAGCCCAAATTGATATCATAAAACAATTTCATTATTAAACTTAAATTTTTAAAAGCTGTATTAGAGCTGATTCTAAAAATCCTACATAACCCATTCTCTTATCTCTAGAAATTTAGAACCTTCTAATTAAAAGGCAGAATGGTTGTTTCATTTGGCCAAAACCTAGACATACTAGCCCTTGACATCAAAACTATGATGATTTCGCACTTAATACCAACTTACCTTTCGAAGTTTATTTAAGCTGGGCAACCGGGCCAGTGAACTTAGTTCCACATTAGCCATACTCAGAAACTCTAGTTTTTTAAAAGTATCATTCAGACCTTCAATTTCCCCATTGACACAAAGGCAATTATCAAGGACTAACTCTGTCACCTGTAAGACAGAAAATGAATGATTCTTTACTTTGAGTCTGTTTAGCAAAAGACCTGGGTCAAGACACACTGGAAATGTGAATATTAAAACCATGAATCCCCCTTACACAGATCCTTTTCATTCTCTCCTCCCCTATCAAAAATTTAAATACAATCTAAAGTCATCATTATAAGTTAAACTTTTAAATTTAAACTTAGACCAAGAAGTTCAATGCCTGCTCAAATCCCTGATGCATAAAAAATAAAACTTTGGGGATGCCTGGGTGGCTCAGTTGGTTAAACAGCTGCCTTTGGCTCAGGCCATGATCCCAGCATCCTGGGATTGAGTCTCTCATCGGACTCAAGGCTCCACAGGGAGCCTACTTCTCTCTGCCTCTGCCTGCCACTCTGCCTGCTTCTGTGTGCTCTTTCTCTCTCTCTGACAAATAAATAAATAAAATCTTTTTTTTTAAATAAATAAATAAATAAATAAAACTTTGAAAAAGGTCCCGTGTGAAACTTGCTTCTGCCCCTGATAAGAAGGATTCTCAGAGCATATATTTACGTAGCGAGGGGATACCCAGACTACTGGGAAAGGATTCAAGTGAGCTGCCCTAAAACAGCAGGTAGAAGAAAGGAAACTATTTCATTCACATTAAAACACCCTTATCTTCAGTTGATAAATGCTACCATAACTCAAAAATACCTTGTTACCTTTCATGAAGAAATGTTAGAAAGCTCATTTTGAGAAAGCTGGCTTTCGGAGGTTATTTGTTCTTAATGGCAGGGCCAAACAATGTCACCCAGAACAATACATCCTTGACAAGATGTTATTTCTCCATAACACCCTAGTAGCATTTTTGTGGACTTCTCCCCATTGCGGGGTGGACAGGGTAAGTTAGGCTGCATCCCCTTATCACATCAGAGTTGTAGAACAAAACCTGCTGGTTTTGTTAGACTTAATCTAAGGGGGAGACAGGAGATCCCGGATCTCTACTCCCAGTGCAAAAATATGTTTGAGGAATTCTGAGGGCTAAAAACTAAACAAGGAATGCCACCTTCTTTATTTGAATATGACTTTGACATAATTATTTTAGAGACCAGAGTAGACATATAATCTCCTGTTTAGAAGTAAGGAAGCCAAGGGGCGCCTGGGTGGCTCAGTGGGTTAAAGCCTCTGCCTTCAGCTCAGGTCATGATCTCAGGGTCCTGGGATAGAGCTGAGATGGAGCCCCGCATCAGGCTGTCTGCTCAGCAGGGAGCCTGCTCCCCGCCCCCCAACCTCTGCCTGCCTCTCCGCCTACTTGTGATCTCTCTCTGTCAAATAAATAAATAAAATCTTTAAAAAAAAAAAAAAAAGAAGAAGAAGAAGAAGTAAGGAAGCCAAGGCCCAAAGGGTAAGAATGACTTGGCTAGGGTCACACACTTAGTATGACAGAGCTGTGCTTCCACTCTAAATTTTCTGACTCCTAGTCTAGGTGAATGGAGGAGAGAAGGCCACCAGATTTGGTGTCAAAAAACCAGTTCTTCCACTTGAGTAAAGAACTTCACTTCCCTGGGACTCCGTTTGCTAATTTGGATTCTAGAACAATACAATCCACCTTACAAGTCTGTCTGAAAGAGAAAGGTAAATAACAAACACAAAAAGTGTTTTGTAAACTATAAAGAGATATACAAATATAAGAGATGGTTATTACACCCTAAGGGAGGAAGGAGAGGCTGCAAAAAGACAACGTCTGGCACCCCCCAAAATTGTAGAGGAAATTCCTATGGGTAAACAAAAGAGGGTGGGGGAGCAAATCTACTTTTCCAACCCAAGACATACAAAAAAGCATTCTAAATGTGTGCTCCTGAGAGGGAGTTTTTAAAGTTTGATTTTGTTTTCTTGCAGCCCCCAAAGAGTAAGCCCTAGAAAACTCCCAGCTCCCTCTGGATGATAGTACAGACTCTTTCCTTTTCCTTGCCTTTTGCTAATTTCAGGGAACCAGAGACTTAAAAAAGAAAAAGGGAAAAAAAAAGTATATAAAGACCTTGGGTTCCCACTGCGCACGCCTCCACAGCCCACCAAACAGACCTACTTATCTTCTGCCCTGGTAGGCACCGGCACCACCCTCACCCCTTTTGAAAACAACTACATCCCTTAGAATCCACTTCTAGTGTTTATTTCAGAGGCCGCAATTAACAAGACTCTTGACGCTCTCTTCTGCGGTCTGAAGTGCCAGGTTCCTAGCTGGCTAGCGGCCGCGCTCTCGCGACCAGCCGCTCCGACCCACGGGAAACCCCACACGGGGCGGGGACTCCTCAAGAGAAAGAGGGGTCGCCTCCCCGCCGGCGTTCCCAGCGCCTCCGCCCCGGGCGGGGAGGGCTGGGAGAAGCCGAGGAGGGTGCCCTCGAAAAGGAGGCGGAAACGCCTCCCGTCCGACCCCCGAAAAGTTGGCCGCGACCAGCTTCACGTGGCCCCTCCCAATCCCGTCTCTTTAACTAAGGGGACAGCAGCCAGAGAGCATCATTTCGTTTCGCCGAATCTATCTTTAAAGCACAAAACTACTACGACCCATTTGAGTTTTTTGAGACCTTCTCCAGGGATCAAATTCGGAGTTGCGACCACTACGACACGACACGCCGAATATCGTGACACCGCGGGGGGACGAAGAGGATTACGCCTCGCGTCCCCTCCTCACCTCGTCTCTGCGGCGACTCCCAAAACTTACCCGCGGCGGGGGAACCGACCGCTGACCCAGATTCCGCCCCACCGCGGTCAGCGCGCGCCCCTTCCCGGGGGAGTGGGCGCCGCCAGCAGTAGGCGGTCCTGAGACCTCCGGGGACCCCAGCCCGCGCCCGGCGCGACGTCAGACACCCGGGCCTCGAGGAGGGGGGCACCCTCCCAAAAAGAGAAAAAGAGTTGGCAGCATTGCAGAAAAGTTGGACTAACTTCTCAGGCGACGATGGCTGCGGCAGGGGCAAGTGGGACTGGGGGGTCGCGCCCACGCCGCTGGCCCCCAGGAGGAGGAGGGAACCAAGCGCCGGAGCGGACCCCAGCACCCCGCTTTCCGCCCCCACCAGGCCTGGACTCCCGATTCGTAGAGAGCCTAAAGAGGCTAAGACCCCCAGGCACACACAAAAACGCCCCTAGAAACTTAAACCCTTCGCCATTTTAAGTAGAAGATTTTAATGATTTAACACTTAAAATTAAATATCCCCCAACCCTAACCCCAGGTGGGGAATAATTCATTACCCCTCCGCACACACATACCCGGACCCCCAGAAACCCGATCCTCTGAATACAGGTCTGGTGGGGAAGGGGAGGGGGCTGAGTCATCTCACCTCCTCCGGGGCTCTGTTCCTTAACTCCAGGTTAATCCTCTTCTTCATCTCCATGTCCTCCTCCTGCTCTTCTGCTATTACTCCCTTCCCTTACCCTTTCCTGCCTTTCCCACTACCCCCAACCCTTAAATTTTAAAAGATCTGGAAATGAATGAAAAGAAAAGCAAATATAAACGCCCACCACCTCCAGATAGGTGTGGGGGGAGAAAGAATAGAATAGCAAATGGAGTCCAAGGAGTTGGGATTCTAACTCGGCTGCCCCCACCTCCTTGTCCACACACTCGCGCGCACTCACACGCACGCATACACACACAAGTACGCACACACGCGCGCGCGCGCACACACACACACACACATACGCACACACACACACACACACACACACACACACACACACACACACACCGCAGTTCCTTCCCCTTCAATGGCTGCTCTGAGACTGAGCCTCCATGACACGGCACCGCCAACCCCCTGGCCTACACTCCACCCACCTCCCGAATGTATTGGTTAATTCTTCAGCATCGCACTGTTTCATTGGACCGCATAAGTGTCCATCAGTCTTCTGGGTGGACCTGAACCAGAAGCGCTGTATCTATTGGCTACAACCAAGCGCGCAGTTAACTCCGATAGGTTCGGGAGGGTGTTCGTCCTGGGGAAACGATTTTGAATCCCAGTAGCCCCCCTCCTTTTCTTTGTGTGGTTGGCGCGCTTTCCCTAGGCGTTCGGACGGTTTTAATACCTGCTGGATTTGTTTTTTTCGGTTTTGTTTTTAGCGTGAAATGGAGGAACAAAGCAACATTATGGGCCCAGGTTGCAGGACTGATAATTTTGCACACAAATACGCACTAGCTCTTGGCTGTTTTAAAGCCCCTTGCAGCCGAGGTGCACGTGAGCTTTCGTGGCACTGCTCGGCTGGGGATAGGCTTCTGGTGCAGAGCTAGACGCTGGATAAAGATAGTATTTTAGCTTCCAACATGAAGGACTGAACGTTTTTGAAACAGTTGGGTGAAGTATATAAGTTAGGCATCTTTAAACAAAACTAGCCCGGAGGAATTGTTACTTAGGTAATTGTTGCTGTAATGAACATTAAGCAAGACCTTGGAGGAAAAACAGTGCTGGACTAGTGAAAATCAGACTTCAGTTCGCCTGGAAATGGTACTGCAATGCCTCTCCTTTCTCATTTCCCTTTGGTTGGTTTCCATGGATATCTCTAGGTTAAATGTGCTTTTATATTTTTTAAGTCTTTTTTTTTTTTTTCCTTTAAGATTCTATTTATTTGACAGAGTGAGAGAGCACAAGCTGGGCGGACAGTGGGGAGAGAGAGGGAGAAGCGTACTCCCCGCGGAGCAGGAGCAGGTTACGGGGTTCGATGCTAGGACCCTGGCATTACGACCCGAGCGGAAGGCAGACAGACACCCAACCATCTGAGCCACCTAGTCGCCCCTTAAATATGCTTTTAAAAGTCTATGAATGGGAGATATAAAAGAGCAGGATAAAAATGACTTTTTTTTTATTTTATTTTGTTTTGAGAGTCGAACTTCTTAGTTCTTGCTTAAATTTGCCCTTTTCATTCCCTTAATCCAGTTTCAGGATAAATACCCAAAGAAATTCCAAATGATTTGGGGAGAAAGTGGGTGCGTTAGTCCAACCCTTCTCAGATCCGGGTGCTTGCTTGCAGTTTTCAGTTGTTTGGCATTTTCATTTTCTCTGGTTAGAGACCGTAGCGTTTCAAAGAGACTCCTCACCACTTTGCCACCACCCCTCCTCCTCCCACACAGAGACACACAACTCTTCAATTAGGCTTACATTGAAAATGTAGATATTTGGTAGTTAGCATGTTAAATACTTTAGGAAAACAAAATAATGATTGTCTCTCCTGGATAAGTGTTTCCTTTGAATTCTTGAAAAGGAAATTTTGTGAAGATAAAAACAGAGGGAGAGGGAGAGCTTTTGGTTTAAAATGACATCTTTGCAGGGCAATTTGGTGTCAGTTAAGTTTATTTGTTTTCACACAGACTAAAGGAAGCCAGATAATAGGAAAACAAGGAAAAGGGATTGAGGAAGAGTTTAAAAAGGGAGGAGGGGGGCAAAAGAGATAAAAACAACCCTGAAAGCATATTTTAGTACCAGCTTGGGAAGAAGTCGTGTGGTCTCATTCCACTAGCCACTGGAACTCTGGAATGGAATCCCAAAGAGAGTTCTGGAAGGAGATTCAGAGTTAGGAGTCATAGACATATGAGTGATAGTTGACCCTATGAGAAAAAAAATAAGATGCCCACAGAGAATATATTTAGTAAGAAGGCTATCAGGCAAAGGGGAGCAAAACATGATTGAGGGGAAAGAGGAGAGAGGGATTGTCTACCAAAGTAGTGGAAGAAACTGAGAAACAGGTGGAAAAAAATGAAGTGAATTTGGGTTGGATGTGGGCGATTGTATGAAGCCAAAGAGTTTCAAGGAAGACATGATTATTGAGGTTAAATGGTAGGACTTTTATATCAGAATACATTAGACAGAATGGGAGAATGTGTTGGAAATAATGAATGTGAAGATAGGCCATGAATCCGTTTCACCCCTTGGATAATAGTTTCGCAAAGTACACTGTAGGAAGCATAGACAGGGGTTCACCAAAATGAGCCTTCTCACTTGCCATGGACCCCACCCTCATGTCATCTCTCAATGCCTTACCTCAATACCTTGTAACCCACCTCTTTCTAGTCTATTTTTTTTTTAAGATTTTATTTATTTATTTGAGGGGAGGCAGGAGGGGAGGGAGAGTATGAGAGGGGGTAGGGTAAGAGGGAGAAGCAGACTCTCCGCGGAGCGAGGGAGCCGGATGCGGGCCTCTAAGCGGGGCTCAATCCAGCGACTTCAGGATCATAACCTGGGCGGAAGGCAGACACTTAACCCACTGGGCCACCCAAGTGCCCCTCTTTCTAGTCTTAATCAAGAAGCCAGGATAAGGGGACCCTGAATGGGTTAGTCATTAAACGTCTGCCTTCAGGTTGTGTCATGATCCCAGAGTCCTGGGATCGAGCCCCACATCAGGCTCCCTTGCGGGGGGAGCCTGCTTCTCCCTCTCCCACTTCCCCTGCTTGTGCTTCCTCTCTCGATGTGTGTCTCTCTGTCAAATAAATAAATAAAATCTTAAAAAAAAAAAATCTACACCCGAAAGGACAGAGAGAGTGAGCAAAGAGAAGACAGCTGATGAGAGAGGGCAAAAACATCTTTTTTTTAAAGATTTTATTTATTTATTTGAGAAAGAGAGCACAAGGGGGTGGGGAAGGAGCAGAGGCAGAGGTTGAAGAAGCAGACTCCCTGCTGACCAGGGAGCCCAATTCAGGCGCTTGACCAGAAAACCGGAGATCATGCCAGGAGCCGAAGGCAGATGCCTAACAGACTGAGCAACCCAGGTGCCCCAAGCGCAACAAAATCTTAACATCTGGAAAGTGATGTACCATGTAGTTTAGAAAGGCTTGCTTACTCCTGAGGTCTTACTTCTTGTGAAAAGAGCTCAGGTAGTGTAACTGGTCTTTCTCAGACATTTTTTCACCCACCTAAGTGGAATGTTCTGCCGTGCTCCATCCTCCTTGCTCTTGGGAGAGGGAGCCTGTTCCTCAGAACACAAAATTCTGCTTTGGACCTCCACAGGGAACCCTGTCTCTGTCCAGGCTGTCTGGTTCTGGGCACAGTTAGCAGGCCCATTAACGCCCATACTAAAGTACACCTCCAATCTGGCCTCTAACAGTAATAAAGGTGGTATGTGTACCTCCATATTTGCCTTATTGATTTATTTCTCGACTTGTTCAGGACCCCTGCATCAAAGAAGGAATGCCATTATCGGAATCCCCTTCAGAGATCCCAGTAGATTAGAAGTAATCAGCTTAGAAGAAAAGAGAAAGTTGAAACCTAACAGCCTGCAGGAGATTGAGATACAAACTAATTCACATTAGAACTACACAAACATTTGGAATTTGGAATCACTAAGAACCCTTGAAGATGAGGGTGAGGGGAGGGCTAAAATAGATTTGGTTGAAGTTCATTTTATTTATTTTTTTTGAAGATTTTATTTATTTGTTTGACAGAGAGAGACAGTGAGAGAGGGAACACAAGCACAGGAAAACTGGAGTGGGAGAAGCAGGCTCCCCGCTGAGCAGGGAGCCCAACTCGGGGCTCAATCCCAGGAGGATGGGATCATGACTAGAGCTGAAGGCAGATGCTTCATGACTGAGACACCCAGGGGCCCCTGAAGTTCATGTTAAAAGTAACTGAATTCCTTCCCAGCTCTGACCCACAGAGGTCAAAATAAGGTATTCTAAACTCAGAGACACCTGCCATAACAAAGACCAAGTTAAATGTAATGAAAATTGGCAGGAAAAGCAAAAAAATCTATATTTCGAACAGTGAGAACTCACCGCCACAAACCAACCCCTTTCTGTCCTCCATCCATCATACAATTGGGTGTACCTTCAGGTTAAAAGTTAAGCTTTCCTGTCTAGAGAAACTAATCAGCCTAACAGAAAGTCCAGAAGTATTGACAAAACAGTAGGAAATAGCCAGATACCTGTCCCATCCCCTCACAGTACAGTCTACCGGTCAACAAGCTTCCATGCATGGTAACACACACCCCTTAAGTGCCTCACTTTTAAATGTAAATGGATAGGTAAGGATCACCAAATATTTTAGAAAGACTTTTCACATAAAAGCAGAGACCAAAAATAAACCGGAAAAAAAAAAAAAAAAAAAAAACTAGAGGAAAAAGAGAGAAGCAGAATACAATTTTTAAAAGAAAGCCTAGGGGCGCCTGGCTCAGACGGTTAAAGCCTCTGCCTTCGGCTCAGGTCATGATCTCAGGGTCCTGGGATCAAGCCACGCATCGGGCTCTCTGCTCAGCAGGGAGCCTGCTTCCCCTCTCTCTCTGCCTGCCTCTCTGCCTACTTGTGATCTCTGTCTGTTAAGTGAATAAATAAAATCTTTAAAAAAAAAAGAAAAAAAAGAAAAAGAAAGCCTAAATTAGCATGATACAAGATAATGTATTTGTGAAAGTTAAAAAAAAAAAAATAGTGCTATAGAAAAAACACTCATGGGACACCAGGGTGGCTCAGTCAGTTAAGCACCTGCCTTTAGCTCAAGTCAACATCTGTGAGTCCTGGGATTGATTCCCACATCAGGCTCCCAGCTCAGCGGTAGTCGGCTCCTCCCTCTCTCTCCCACTCCCTCTGCTCATTTCCTCCTCTCCCTAACTCATGCTCTCTTTCTCTGTCAAATCAATCAATAAAATATTTTTTTAAAAAGAACATTCGTGGAAGAAAGAGCTTATGAAAATTAAATAAATGAATGCAGAAATTAATAATTTAATAGAGGTGACAAAGTTGAGCAAATCTCCCTGAAAGTAGAATAATAAGCAAAAACATGGGGGGAGACTGGCTGGCTCAGTCGGTAGAGCATGCACCTCTTGATCTTGATCTTGATGAGTTCGAGCCCCGCATTGGGTGCAAAGATTACTTAAATAAATAGATAAATAAGAAGTAAAAAGATGGAAAATAGAAGAAAAAGTTGGGAATATTAGAGACCAGTCCAGAGGGTTCAACATACAATTAATAGGAGTTTCAGAAGAAGAGAACATATAAAACAAAATTATCAAGGAAAAATTAAGAAAACATGGCAGAGCTGAAGTGCATAAACTTTTAGGCAAATGAGCTCACAAAACACTCTTCCAAGAAATAAAAAAGACCTACACCATGATACATTATCATGAAATTATAGAACATCCAGGGTAAAGGAAATATATTAAAAGCTTCCTGAAAGAAGTCAGTCTAACTTCAGAACTGAAGGATAGAGAGTTCCATGAGGAATATTCCTTTTAAAAAATGTTATGACCAGTTACTTGATACATTTGAACATGAAAGAGTTACATTTTCAACAATGAGTTTAGAGATGAATAAGCAACTATTAAATTAAAGCAAAGAGAAGAAGGAAGGGCATTATCAATTCAAGGGAAATTAGAAGTTGTACAAGAAAATACACTGCTGGGGTGCCTGGGTGGCTCAGTGGGTTAAAGCCTCTGCCTTCGACTCAGGTCATGATCCCAGGGTCCTGGGATCGAGCCCCACATCGGGCTCTCTGCTCAGTGGAGAGCCTGCTTTCTCCTCTCTCCCTCTGCCTGCCTCTCTGCCTACTTGTGATCTCTGTCTGTCAAATGAATAAATAAAATCTTAAAAAAAAAAAAAAAGAAAGAAAATACACTGCTGCTTGGCTCAGCTGTGAGTAAATATTGATGATTTTCTAAATGCTGACTTAGCTGAAATTATGATTCAATAACTAATTACCAGGGAAATGCAAATCAAAACTACAATGAGATATCTCACACCTGTCAGATTGGCTAGAATCAAAAAGACAAGAAATAACAAGTGTTGGGAAGGATGTGGAGAAAAAGGAGTCCTCAAGAACTGTTGATGGGAATGCAAATTGATGCAGCCACTGTAGAAAGAGTATGGAGGTCTTTCGAAAAATTAAAAATCGAATTACCATATTATCCAGTAATTCCACTATTGGCTATCTACCCAATGAAAACAGAAACACTAATTCAAAAAGATATATGAATCCCTATGTTTATTGCAGCATTCTTTACATAGCCAAGATATGAAAGCAACCCAAGTGTCCATCCATGGATAAAGAAATTGTGGTGTATGCAGTATATAACGCAATGGGATAGTCTTTATCCATTAAAAAAAAAAAAAGAGAGATCTTGCCTATCAACAACATGGATGGACATGGAGGGTAGAATGCTAAATGAAATGTCAGACAGAAAAGGACAAATACCGTATGATTTCACTCATATGTAGAATTTAAGGAACAAAACAAACGAGCAAACGAAGAAACCAAAAAAAAAAAAAAAACCAGACTTTTTTTTTTGTTTGGTTCCCAAGTTTTATTCAAGAACTCATATAAAATATTCCAGATAGGGGCGCCTGGGTGGCTTAGTGGGTTAAAGCCTCTGACGTCGGCTCAGGTTGTGATCCCAGAGTCCTGGGATGGAGCCCTGCATCAGGCTTTCTACTCTGCAGGGAGCCTACTCCCCTCCCCCTCTGCCTGCCTCTCTGCCTACTTGTGATCTCTATCAAATAAATAAATAAATAAAATCTTTTAATAAAAATATTCCAGATAAATGAGTTTTAATCTCCATCTTCCTCCTCTTCCTCGCACTGATAAATCTAGACGTAACAATTCCTAACTGCTGTTAGCAACTAGATACAACCAATCACGTAGATTATTTTTCAAATATTTTTCGGTGAAATATTTCAAACGTCTGCTGGAAAAAGACACCTCAAAAGGTACAATAATCTTGCTCTTGTTCCCTTCCATGGTTACAACCCCCCCCCAAGATTCTCAGCTTTTCTATTCACTTTGAATCTCTCTTGAATAAACCGCTCAAAAGGGGCAGCAGCCATGATTCCATCTTCTACAGGGTGAGTGCAGTCAAGGGTAAACTTCAGAACTTGCTTCTTTTCTTGCCCCCCTTCCCCACAAGCTTTTCCAGGGGTCTCAGTGTGTCAGTGGAGGCAGAAAGGGAGGTGGGCATACTACACAGAGGCAAAAAGCTCACCGAAAAAAAAGGTGATTCTTTAAAAAAAATATTTTATTTATTTATTTGAGAGAGAGAGAGAGAGAGAGAGAGAGAGAGAAAGCAAGCAGGGGGAGAGGCAGGCAGAGGGAGAGGAATAAGCAGACTCCCTGTTGAACAGGAAGCCTGATGTGGGGCTCCATCCCAGGACTCTAGAATCAAGACCTGAGCAGAAGGCAGATGCTTAACAACTGAGCCCCCCAGGTGCACAAAAACAGAGGTTTTTGTTTGTTTGTTTGTTTGTTTGTTTTGTTTTTAAAGATTTAAAGATTTTATTTATTTGACAGACAGAGATCACAAGTAGGCAGAGAGGCAGGCAGAGGGAGAAGGGGAGAAGCAGGCTCCCTGCTGAGCAGAGAACCCGATGCAGGACTCGATCCCAGGACCCTGAGATCATGACCTGAGCCGAAGGCAGAGGCTTTAACCCACTGAGCCACCCAGGTGCCCCAAAAACAGAGTTTTAAATACAGAGAACAACCTGATGGTTTCCAGGGGGGAGGTGGATGGAGGGATGGGTGAAATAGGTGAAAGGGATTAATAATACACTTACCTTGCTGAGCACTGAGCAATGCACAGAATTGTCAAATCATGGTATTGTAAACCTGAAACTAGTGTAACATTGTTATGTTAATTACACTTCAATTAAAAATATAATAACTATGGGCGCCTGGGTGGCTCAGTGGGCTAAGCCACTGCCTTCGGCTCAGGTCATGATCTCGGGGTCCTGGGATCAAGTCCAGCATCGGGTTCTCTGCTCGGCGGGGAGCCTGCCTCCCTCTCTCTCTCTCTCTGCCTGCCTCTCTGCCTACTTGTGATCTCTGCCTGTCAAATAAATAAACAAATAAAATCTTTAAAAATATATATATAATAACTATATCAGGAGGATAGGATAGAAATGTGTTGGGGAGTAACACATGATGAGGTAAATACTCATCTTTTGTAGCTGGAAATTAAAAGGTAATAATATCTGGGGCGCCTGTGTGGCTCAGTCGGTTAAGCTTGGACTCTTCATCTCAGTTCAGGTCTTGATCTCAGGATTGTGAGTTCAGGTCCCACACTGGGCTCCACTCTGGTCATGGAGCCTCCTTAAAAAAAAAA
>NW_019154172.1:3116585-3132228 GCF_002288905.1 Enhydra lutris kenyoni | reverse complement strand
ATATATATATATATATATATATATATATATATATATATATATGGGCACCTGGGTGGCTGTTATTAAGCATCTGCCTTCCACTCAGGTCATGATTCCAGGGTCCTGGGATCCAGCCCCATATCATGTTCTCAGGCTCCCTGCTCAGCAGGGAGCCTGCTTCTCCCTCTCCCTCTGCCTGCAGCTCCCCCTGATTGTGCTCTCTCAATCTCTCAAATAAATAAATAAAAATATTTTTAAATAAAAAATATTAAAAATGTCTTGGGGCACCTGGGTGGCTCAGTGGGTTAAGCCTCTGCCTTTGGCTCTGGTCATGGTCTCAGGGTCCTGGGATCGAGCCCCGCATCAGGCTCTCTGCTCAGCGGGGAGTCTGCTTCCCTTCCTCTCTCTCTCTGCCTGCCTCTCTGTCTACTTGTGATCTCTGTCTGTCAAATAAATAAAATCTTTAATATATATATATATATATATAAAATGTCTTTTAAAAGATAATATCTAAAACTGAAAAATCGGGGCGCCTGGGTGGCTCAGTGAGTTAAGGCCTCCACCTTTGGCTCGGGTCGTGATACCAGAGTCCTGGGATCAAGCCCCACATGGGGCTCTCTGCTCAGTGGGGAGCCTGATTCCCCCTCTGTGTCTCTCTGCCTGCCTGCCTGTCTGCCTACTTGTGATCTCTCTCTGTCAAATAAATAAATAAAATCTTTAAAAAAAAAAAAAAAGAAAGAAAGAAAGAAATAGTAGTATAAACATGTTTTTGGAAAATTTGGAGTTCTAGGGGTACCTGGGTGGCCCAGTCATTGCACATTTGCCTTCAGCTCAAGTCATGATCCCAGGGTCCTGGAATCCAGCCCCACAACAGGTTCCCTGCTCAATGGGGAAACTGCTTCTCCCTCTCCTCCCCATTTATGCTGTCTCTCTCTCTCTCAAATAAATAAAAATAAAACCTTTTTTCCTAAAAAGAAAGAAAATTTAGAGTGCTAGACTGCAAGACACCATTAAAAAGTTGCAATTATTGAGGAAATAAAAGTTGGATATGGGGAGAATAGAGTATTATGACTTTTAGCAATCTATTTGGCTTTTTAAACTATGTACCTATACTGCTTTGATAAAATTAAAAGTTAAATTTAAAAAATTAACATGAGGTAGCAATTCCTGGGTGGCTCAGTCAAGTAAGTGTCTGACTCTTGAATTCAGCTCCAGTCATGAGTTCACAGTTGTGAGATTGAGCCTGCGTTGGGCTCCAAGCTGGGCATGGAGCCTGCTTAAGATTCTCTATTTGCCCCCCTCTCTCTGCCCTTCCCCATTCCTTCCCCCTCTAAAAATAACAACAACAACAATAATATATGAGGTATCTAACAACTGACTTGTGGATCTTCTACAAAGAAGAAAATAAATTGAGTGTTTTAGCTATCTTTAAGCCAACATTTGCTTTTCTTATTCTGTAGTAAAAGATAAGAAGATACATATATTTTGTTACGGAGGAGTTTACCACGCCAATGCCAAACCCGCAGTTACAGGGTAGAGAGCTTATTCAATGCACAATGCCTGTTGACGGGATTTTGGTATTTTCTTCTGCCATGTGTTTGGATAAGTGTGTTCCTCTGTTTATTTCTTAATACAGTCTGGATTTTTGCCAAGGCTGTGTTTGGGTTTCCATTTAACTTTAGTTCAATCATGTCAACAGCTTCCAAAAAATACCAGAAACCAAGTCTTAGTAACCCAAGAGTTTAATGCAATCCTACGGAAATATATTGAAATTTGACAGAAGCTGAGTGAACTGGTGCAATGTGGTTCATTGAATTCAGGTTTTCTCCTGCTTGGTTATTTGAGCTGCTTTGACAAGCAGTATTTTGCATTAATATAAATTATTTTGGTGTTATTATTTCTTACAACGTGGTGGGTTTACTTTCAATATATGTCTTTTATTTGTTGCTTTGTTTTTGTGCCTTTTTTTTGTTTGTTTCTTCTTCGTTGTTTCAGTGTGTCTTGGAACAGCTTGCTACACTCCCTAATGTAGACTTTACTCACCTTTAAACCAAAATTTCCTCCAACTGAACATATCTCTCACTTTATGCTTGTGATCTCTGTTTGTCCCATGAAATCCCATGAAAGATGGGATTTGTTGTACAAAAATTTAACCATGGTACAAGTGAATCTTATTTCTGCAAAATAGCTAAAAGGTTATGAGAGAGAGAAAAATACTAAAAAATACTAAAATTTTGTTTGTTGTACAAAAATTTAACCATGGTACAAGTGAATCTTATTTCTGCAAAATAGCTAAAAGGTTGTGAGGGAGAGAAAAATACTAAAATTTTGCCTAGCCATGAAACACCAATTGAAGGGTCCTTTCTCTATCTCTCCAGAGAAAGAAGGAAAGAGTGACAACTTATGTATATACCATTGGAGGAGTATGACCTTTTAGGAGGGAAATATTACAATAAATATAGAAGAAAAAAAAAAACCTCAAAAGGAGCACACCCCAAATTAAACATATATTTTTATCCCCAGGGGTACAGGTCTGTGAATCGCCAGGTTTACACATTTCACAACACTCACCATAGCACATACCCTCCCCAATGTCCATAACAGCACACCCCAAATTAAAAAGAAATACTGCAACAGACCTATTAGGATGGCTACTTTTTGTTGTTTTGTTTTATGTATATACACATGCATATACATATAGAGATATATCACAAACAATGCCCAATACTGGAACAACTGGAGCTTTCACACATTGCTGGTGGAAATGAAAAATAGTACAACCACGATGACAGATAGTTTGGCTGTTTCTTACAAAGTGAAACATACACTTACCATACAACCCAGCACAGGGTGTTCACTCCCACTATTACTCCCACCCAAGAACAATTAAAAGAATAGGTTCATTCAAAAACTCATACCCCGGGGCACCTGGGTGGCTCAATGGGTTAAAGCCTCTGCCTTCGGCTCAGGTCATGATCTCAGAGTCCTGGGATCAAGCCCCGCATCAGCCTCTCTACTCAGTGGGGAGCCTGCTTCTCCCTCTCTCTCTGCCTGCCTCTCTGCCTACTTATGATCTCTGTCTGTCAAATAAATAAAAATAAAATCTTTAAAAAAAAAAACTCGTACCCCAATGTTTACAGTGGCTTGATTCTTGGTCGCTAAAAACTGGAAACAGCCCACGTGATCTTCAACTGGTAAATGGATAAACAACTTGTGGTACACCCATAGAGTAGAAAAATGCAGCAATAAAATGCAACAAATTTCTGATATGCAACAACACGAATGAATGCTAAGTAAAGAAGACAGACTCGAAACACTACATACTGTATAATTTAATATATAAGACATTCTGGGAAAGGCAAAATCATAGGGTCAGAAAACAGATCAGTAGTTACCAAAGGATGAGTGTGGGAAGGGAAGCTGACAACAAATGCACAAGGGAATTACCGAGCAGCAGGCATGATGAACTGTTCTGTCTTGATTATGATGGTCATTACGGGAATGTATGCATTTGTCGGAACACATAGAACTTTACGCTAACAAGGACGAATTTTACTGCATGTAAATAACACCTTCATAAACCTGACTTTTTAAAAAGGACTGGGGACACCTGTGTGGGCAGCTGGTTAAGCGCCTGACTTTTGGTTTCTGCTCAGGTCCTGTTCTCAGGGTAGTGAGATCAAGCTCTGCATCAGGCTCCACTCTCGGCATGAAGTCTGCTTAAGACTCTCTCTCGCCACCCCTCTGCTCACCCCCACCATGCGCACACTCTGTCTCTCAAATAAATAAATCTTTTTTATTAAGGGTTGAGTTTGGGGCGTCTGGGTGGCTCAGTGGGTTAAGCCGTTGCCTTCGGCTCAGGTCATGATCTTGGGGTTCTGGGATCGAGTCCCACATTGGGCTCTCTGCTCAGCAGGGAGCCTGCTTCTCTCTCTCTCTCTCTCTCTCTGCCAGACTTTCTGCCTACTTGTGATCTCTCTCTCTCTGTCAAATAAATAAATAAAATCTTTAAAAAAATAAAAAGGGTTGAGTTTGAATTTTTTCATAATAAAAAGTTAAAAGAAAAAGCATAGACCCTCTTGCAATTCTAGGAAACAACGGGACGATGTGTAAATATGTATAAACAAGAATATTCTCATTGAAGTATTATTATAGATACAAACTGGAAAAAAAAAAAATCTAAAAATCCCAAGGCAGGGGAGTGGTTAAATATACTAGGTTATTTCTATACAATACTATGATGCTTAAATTGATGACAGAGAAGGGGAGAGTGGGCTCATAGTGAACTTCTTTGTCTCACTGTCTTCATTCTGAAGTATAAACATTTCCCTATCAGAAAATCCAAACAGGGGCGCCTGGGTGGCTCAGTGGGTTAAAGCCTCTGCTTTCGGCTCAGGTCATGATCTCAGGGTCCTGGGATCGAGCCCCGCATCGGGCTCTCTGCTTAGCAGGGAGCCTGCTTCCTCCTCTCTCTGCCTGCCTCTCTGCCTACTTGTGATATCTCTCTGTCAAATAAATAAATAAAATCTTAAAAAAAAAAAAAGAAAGAAAGAAAAGAAAATCCAAACATATCTGGTGCTTAGAGGAACTCCAGAAACACATGCGAGGTTACTATGTTCTGCTTAGTTAGAATATTGATAAATAAAAGATTAGTAGGGGAAGAGGGGAATATAAATTATAAGTAAAGAATTTTTTGACGGGCGCCTGGGTTGACTCAGTGGGTTAAAGCCTCTGCCTTCAGCTCAGGTCGTGATCCCAGGATCCTGAGATCGAGTTCCACATCAAGCTCTCTGCTCAGCAGGGAGCCTACTTCCCTCTCTCTATCTGCCTGCCTCTCTGCCTACTTGTGATCTCTGTCAAATAAATAAATAAAATCTTAAAAAAAATAAAGATTTTTTTATACTGATAATACTCTGTAACTCTAGTGAATATGAATATATACTGCATGCTATATATATTCAATAATTTAATATGTAGGTCTCATTTCTTTTGTAACTAAAGAAAAGAGCAAGCCATCTGTTAAATCAAAAGAAAGGGGCACCTGGGTGGCTCAGTGGGTTAGGCCTCTGCCTTCGGTTCAGGTCATGATCTCAGGGTCCTGAGATTAAGCCCCACATTGGGCTCTCTGCTCAGCAGGGAGCCTGCTTCCCTTCCTCTCTTTGCCTGCCTCTCTGCCTACTTATGATCTCTCTCTCTCTGTCAAATAAATAAAATCTTCAAAAAAAAAGTATAAGAAAGAGAAGCAGGGATACATATTTATGGACATTGAAGAGTGTTCACAAAATAATGTTATAAAAAAAGGTTACAGACCAAATATGTGTATAGTATGGTTACATTTTTGTAAAAAGTACATTTATACACATAAATGTATGCATTTTTTAAAAAGATTTTATTTATTCATTTGAGAGGGAGAGCACACAGAAGCAGAGGAGAAACTAGAGGAAGAGAGAGAAGCAGACTTCCCGCTGAGCAAGGAGCCCCATGCAGGACTTGTTCCCAGGACTCTGGGATCATGATCTGACCTCAAGGCAAATGCTTGACCTACTGAGCCATCCTGGTGCAGCAAAATGTATGCATTTAGATGTAACTTCATATAAAAATGACTATAGAGGCAAGATGGCAGAGGAGTAGCACACTGAAATGACATCAGATCCCAGGAGTTCAGCTAGATAGGTATCAAACCATTCCGAACACCTACAAACTCAACAGGAGATAGAAGAGAAGGAGAGCAATAATTCTAGGAACAGAAAATCGACCACTTTCTGAAAAGGTAGGACAAGCAGAAAAGAGAATCCAAAGCATTGGGAGGATAGACCGTGGCGAGAGGGACCATCTCCCAGCAAGCGGTGGAGCAGGGAGGCACAAAATCAGAACTTTTGGAAGTCTGCTCCACTGAAGAACATCACTCCAGAGGCTAAGCAGGGGTGGAGCCCTCGCAGGGACAGTATGGTCTCAGGTCCCACAGGGTCACAGAAAGATCAGGGGTGTATGAGTGTGGCAGAGCTGCCAGGTTTCAGAGCGGGGAAGCCAACTTACAGAGACAGAGCCAAGGAGTGAGATCTCAGTTGGGGTTACCTTAAACCATGATCCAAGGCACAGTCAGACCACTACTCTTCAAGCAAGAACCCCCCCCAAGTGGCCAATCTGGGGAGACATACCTTCCTCCTCTGGGAGGAGCAGCACGGCAGGAATCTGCTGGGTTTGGAAACTCCAAATGGGGCCGTGCACCACAGATAGAAATGCTTGGTCACAGACCAGGTGAGCTCGGAGCCCAGCCAGAGACCAGGGAGATGGGAGTGATTGTCCGCTTTTCTCTGAGGGGGCACTGAGGAGTGGGGCCCTAAGTTCTCGGCTCCTCTGGGCAGGAGACTGGGAAGCCGCCATTTTCATTCCCATCCTCCAAAGCTGTACAGAAAGTGCTCAGGGAACCAAAGCTCCCGAAAGCGAACCTGAGATTACTTAGCCGGGCTCCTGGCAAGGGTGGTGCAGTTCCACCTCAGGCAAAGACACTTGAGAATCACTGCAACAGGAGCCTCTCCCACAGAAGAGCAGCAAGAACATCTAGCCAAGACCAAGCTCACAGATGGAGAACAGTGGAACTCCAGAGCTAGGGAAAAGCAACTCATAGAATTCACGGCTTTTCCCCCATGATCCTTTCATCTTGCAAAGTTAAATTTTTTTAAATTTTATTTATTTCTTAATCTATTTTTTAACTTTTCCTCTTTCCTCTTTTAATGTTTTTTAACTAGTTTATCTTAATAATACCTTTCTTTAAAAAAAATCTTTTTAGACCTTCATTGTTAATAGTCACATTTTATCCCTTCATTGTATTTAACCTTATTTTTTGTATACATATGGGGTTTTTTTTCTAAAAACTTTTGGGATACAATTTCTTCTAATAGATCAAAATATGTCTTAATCTAGCACATGGCTTTGTTCTAGTCTCCAGCCTGAGCACATTCCCACCTTTTTTTTTTTCAACTAACTTAACTTATCAATTCCTCTTTTAGAATTTTTTCAAAATTTTCATCTTTACAGTCACGTTCCATCCCTTCATCGTGTTTACCCTTATTATTGTATACATATAAGTTCTTCATTCTTTAAAATTTTGAGAGGTAGTTTCTTCTAAGGTAAGGGAGGTAGTTTGGGAGGTAGTTTCTTCTACACCCAAAATCAAGTGGATGGCTCTGTTCTATTCACCAGTCTAATATATATATATATATTTTTTTTTAATTTTTATTTCTTTGTTCCCCCTTTCTTCTCCCCCCAGTTTTGGATCTCCTTTGATTTGGTTAGCGTACATTTTTCTGGGGTCTTTGCCACCCTTTCAGTATTTCATTTCCTTGTTTATATATTCTTATCCAGATAAAATGACAAGGTGGAAAAACTCACCACCAAAAAAACAACAAGAGGCCGTAATGATGGCTAGGGACCTAATCAATACAGACATTGGCAATATGTCAGAACTAGAGTTCAGAACAATGATTCTCAAGGTGCTAGCTGGGCTCGAAAAAGGCATGGAAGATGTTAGAGAAACCCTTTCTGGAGAAAAAAGAAGTAAAATCTAACCAAGTGGAAATCAAAAAAGCTATTAATGAGGTGCAATAAAAAATGGAGGCTCTTGGGCTCCTGGGTGGCTCAGTGGGTTAAAGCCTCTGCCTTCAGGTCAGGTCATGGTCCCAGGGTCCTGGGATCGAGCTCCACATCAGGCTCTCTGCTCAGCAGGGAGCCTGCTTCTTCCTCTCTCTCTCTGCCTGCTTCTCTGCCTACTTGTGATCTTTGTCTGTCAAATAAATAAATAAAATCTTTTTTAAAAAAATGGAGGCTCGGGATGCCTGGGTGGCTCAGTTGGTTGGACGACTGCCTTCGGCTCAGGTCATGATCCTGGAGTCCCGGGATCGAGTCCCACATCGGGCTCCCGGCTACGCAGGGAGTCTGCTTCTCTCTCTGACCTTCTCCTCGCTCATGCTCTCTCTCACTGTCTCTCTCTCAAATAAATAAATAAAATCTTTAAAAAAAAAAATGGAGGCTCTTACTGCTAGGACAAATGAGGCAGAAGAGAGAATAAGTGTTATAGAAGACCAAGTGATGGAGAATAAAGAAGCTGAGCAAAAGAGAGACAAACAACTACTGGACCCCGAGGGAAGAATTTGAGAGATAAGTGATACCATAAAATGAAATATTAGAATAATTGGGATTCCAGAAGAAGAAGAAAGAGAGGGGCAGAAGGTATATTGGAGCGAATTATAGTAGAGAATTTCCCTAATATGGCAAAGGGAACAAGCATCAAAATCCAGGAGGCACAGAGAAACCCCTCAAAATCAATAAATATAGGTCCACACCCAGCATCCAATGGCAAAACTTACAAGTCTTAATGACAAAGAAAAAATCCTGAAAGCAGCTTGGGACAAGAAGTCTGTAACATACAAAGGTAGAAATATTATTTTGGCAGCAGACTCATCCACAGAGACCTGGCAGGCCAGAAAGAGCTGCCATGATGTATTCAGAGCACTAAACAAGAAAAATATGCAGCCAAGAATACTATATCCAGCTAGGCTATCATTGAAAATAGAAGGAGAGATAAAAAGCTTCCAGAACAAACAAAAATAAAAAGAATTTGCAAACACAAACAAGCTCTACAGGAAATATTGAAAGGGGTCCTCTAAACAAAGAGAGAACCTAAAAGTAGTAGATCAGAAAGGAATAGAGACACTATACAATAACAGTCACCTTACAGGCAATACAATGGCACTAAATTCATATCTTTCAATAATTACCCTGCATGTAAATGGGCTAAATGCCTCAATCAAAAGACACAGGGTATCAGAATGGATAAAAACCAAAATCCATCAATATGCTGTCTGCAAGAAACTCATTTTAGACCCAAAGACACCTCCAGATTTAAAGTGAGGGGGTGGAAAAAAATTTACCATGCTAATGGACATCAAAAGAAAGCTGGGGTGGCAATCCTTATATCAGATACATAAGATTTTAAGCCAAAGACTATAATTAGAGATGAGGGAGGAAACTATATCATACTTAAAGAGTCTGTCCAACAAGAAGCTCTAACAATTTTAAATATCTATGCCCCTAACATGGGAGCAGCCAACTATATAAACCAATTAATAACAGGGAAATACAAAGCAAAACCACAATAAGATACCACCTCACACCAGTCAGAATGGCTAAAATTAACAAGTCAGGAAACGATAGGTGTTGGTGCGGATATGGAGGAAGAGGAACCCTCCTACACTGTTGGTGGGAATATAAGCTGGTACAGCCACTCTGGAAAACAGCATGGAGGTTCCTCAAAAAGTTGAAAATGGAGCTTCCCTACGATCAGCAATCACACTACTGGGTATTTACCCTAAAGATATAAATGTAGTGATCTGAAGGGGCATGTGAAGCCGAATGTTTATAGCAGTAAGGTCCACAATAGTGAAACTATGGAAAGAACCTAGATGTCCATCAACAGATGAATGGATAAAGAAGATGTGGTATACACACACACACACACACACACACACACACACACACACTGGAATACTATGCAGCTATCAAAAGAAATGAAATCTTGTCATTTGCAACAATGTGGATGGAAATACAGGGTATTATGCTGAGTGAAATATGTCAATCAGAGAAAAACAATTATCATATGATCTCCCTGATATAAGGAATTTCAGAGGCAGAATAGGGGGTTAGAAAAAATGAAACAAGATGGGATCTGGAGGGAAACAAACCATAAGAGACTCTTAATCTCACAAAACAAACTGAAGGTTGGTGGGGGCAGGGGGTTATAGAGAGGGTGGCTAGGTTATGGACATTGGGGAGGGTATGTGATATGGTGAGTGCTGTGAAGTGTGTAAGCCTGACAATTCACAGACCTGTATCCCTGGGGCAAATAATACATTATATGTTAATAAAAATAATTAATAAAAAAAGAAAAATGATTATAAAATACCAAATATTAACTTGGTTATTCTTTTTTTTTTTTCTGAAAGATTTTATTTATTTATTTGACAGAGAGAGACACAGCAAGAGAGAGAACAGTAGTAGGGGTAGTGGAGGAGAGAGAAAGGCTTCCCACCAAGCAGGGAGCCCAGACAGGAAGCCCAACTCAGGGCTTGATCCCAGAACTCTGGGATCATGACCTGAGCTGAAGGCATACATTTAGAGACTGAGCCACCCAGGTGCCCCCTACACGGTTATTTCTAATTGAAGGAATTTCTAACTGAAGGAATAGGACAAAGTGATGTTACTTTTTTTCTTTTTTGAATCTTCTATTTTCCCTAAATTCATCAGGTATTACTTGTATAATTAAAAAATAATAAAGAGGGGCGCCTGGGTGGCTTAGTGGGTTAGGGCCTCTGCCCTTGGCTCGGGTTGTGGTCCTGGGATTGAGCCCCTCGTCGGGCTCTCAGCTCAGCAGGGAGCCCGCTTTCCCCTCTCTCTCTGCCTACTTGCGATCTCTCTCTCTGTCAAATAAATAAATAAAATCTTTTAATAATAATAGTAATAATAAAGAATTAATAATAATTAAAAGGAAAAATGACAAGCCATTGCTAAGATCCAATGTTTTCTACCATTCTAGAGCCAACTCCTAGTAATTATTTCCTTTGTTTTTATTTATTTTTTTTTTAAGTAGGCTGCATGCCCAGTGTGGAGTCCAAAGTGGACTTGAGGGACACCTGAGTGGCTCAGATGTTTAAGAGTCTGCCTTCAGCTCAGGTCATGATCCCTGGGTCCTGGGATCAAACCCCATGTGGGGTTCCTTGCTTGAGGGGGAGTCTGCTTCTCCCTTTGCCTGTTTTTTCCCTTGCTTGTGCTCTCTCTCTCTCTCTCTCTCTCTCTCTCTCTCTGATAGAATCTAAACAAAAAAGAAAGAAGAAAGGAAGGAAGGAAGGAAGGAAAAGACAAGACAAGACAAGACAAAAAAAGGGTGCCTGGGTGGCTCAGTTTGTTAAAGGTCTGCCTTTGGTTCAGGTCCTGATCCCAGGGTCCTGGGATTCAGCCCCGCATCCGATTCTTTGCTCAGCGGGGAGCCTGCTTCTCCCTCTCCCTCTGCCTGCCACTCCCCCACTTGTGCTCTCTCTCTCTTTCTCTCTCTGTAAAATAAATAAATAAAATCTTCTAAAAATTAAAAAAAAAAAAAACCAACACCACGAAGTGAGGCTTGAACTCACGACCCCAAGATCAAGATCTGAGCTGAGATTTAGTCTGAGGCTTAACCAACTGAACCACCCAAGGGTCCCCTGTTTTTTTTTTTTAAGGAGGAAAAAGTCAATTTTTCCCAATGTGAATGGATTTATAACCACCCTGTGAAAGTACTACTTAATTAAAATATATGTAATACCTGAAATAATAAGCGCATTTGATAGTAGAACAGTAGAAAGAATGCAGGATCTGTGAGCTCATTAATAGCTGCATTCCACTTTTGCAGATGTTCCTTAGAAATTACTTGAAGTTGGGGCACCTGGGTGGCTCAGTGGGTTAAAGCCTCTGCCTTCGGCTCAAGTCATGATCTCAGGGTCCTGGGATTGAGTCCCGAATAGGGCTCTCTGCTCAGCAGGGGGCCTGCTTCCCTTCCCCTCTCTCTGCCTGCCTCTCTGCCTACTTGTGATCTCTGTCTGTCAAATAAATAAATAAAATCGTTTAAAAAAAATTACTTGAAGGTTAAAAAAAAATAGATTTGTTGGTTTTTGGACTTCCTCCTTCCAGCAATGCCTCCTCAGCTACTACAGGGAACTAACTGAGGCAGGAGCAACAGCCAGAACCAGAAATGTCCTCTATTAAAACAAAACAAAACGAAACAAAAAAACCCCTCTATTTTCCTTAAAGGTTTTTGGTCTTGTTCTTTAAAGCATTTTAACATGTTTTGAGTGAGGGGTCAGTCAGAACCTGATTCTTTGTCCCAGAAATATTTCTATATGACTTCAGCCAAGTCACTTGATCTTTTAAGACTCACGTTCTTTTATTTTTTTTAAGATGTTCTTTATTTATTTTGACAGAGAGAGAGAGAGAACACAAGTAGGTAGAGAGGCAGACGGCGGGGGCCGGGGGGGGGGGAGCAGGCTCCCCACTGAGCAGAAAGCCCGATGCGGGGCTCGATCCTAGGACCCTGAGATTATGACTTGAGCCAAAGGTAGTAGCTTAACCCACTGAGCCACCCAGGCGCCTCTAGACTCCTGTCCCTTTTAAAAATGTGTTACTTTTTGAAAAACCCACCGCAAATATCATTCTCAATGGAGAAAAACTGAAAGCTTTTCCGCTAAGGTCAGGAACACGGCAGGGATGTCCGTTATCACCACTGCTATTCAACATAGTACTAGAAGTCCTAGCCTCAGCAATCAGACAACAAAAGGAAATTAAAGGCATCCAATTGGCAAAGAAGAAGTCAAACTATCACTCTTCGCAGATGATATGATACTATATGTGGAAAACCCAAAAGACTCCACTCCAAAACTGCTAGAACTTGTACAGGAATTCAGTAAAGTGTCAGGATATAAAATCAATGCACAGAAATCAGTTGCATTTCTCTACACCAACAACAAGACAGAAGAAAGAGAAATTAAGGAGTCCATCCCATTTACAATTGCACCCAAAACTATAAGATACCTAGGAATAAATCTAACCAAAGAGACTAAGAATCTATACACAGAAAACTATAAAGTACTCATGAAAGAAATTGAGGAAGACACAAAGAAATGGAAAAATGTTCCATGCTCCTGGATTGGAAGAATAAATATTGTGAAAATGTCTATGCTACCTAAAGCAATCTACACATTTGATGCAATTCCTATCAAAGTACCATCCATTTTTTTCAAAGAAATGGAACAAATAATCCTAAAATTTATATGGAACCAGAAAAGACCTCGAATAGCCAAAGGAATATTGAAAAAGAAAGCCAAAGTTGGTGGCATCACAATTCCGGACTTCAAGCTCTATTACAAAGCTGTCATCATCAAGACAGCATGGTACTGGCACAAAAACAGACACATAGATCAATGGAACAGAATAGAGAGCCCAGAAATAGACCCTCAACTCTATGGTCAACTAATCTTCGACAAAGCAGGAAAGAATATCCAATGGAAAAAAGACAGCCTCTTCAACAAATGGTGTTGGGAAAATTGGACAGCCACATGCAGAAAAATGAAATTGGATCACTTCCTTACACCACACACGAAAATAGACTCAAAATGGATGAAGGATCTCAATGTGAGAAAGGAATCCATCAAAATCCTTGAGGAGAACACAGGCAGCAACCTCTTCGACCTCAGCCGCAGCAACATCTTCCTAGGAACATCGCCAAAGGCAAGGGAAGCAAGGGCAAAAATGAACTATTGGGATTTCATCAAGATCAAAAGCTTTTGCACAGCAAAGGAAACAGTTAACAAAACCAAAAGACAACTGACAGAATGGGAGAAGATATTTGCAAATGACATATCAGATAAAGGGCTAGTGTCCAAAATCTATAAAGAACTTAGCAAACTCAACACCCAAAGAACAAATAATCCAATCAAGAAATGGGCAGAGGACATGAACAGACATTTCTGCAAAGAAGACATCCAGATGGCCAACAGACACATGAAAAAGTGCTCCACATCACTCGGCATCAGGGAAATACAAATCAAAACCACAATGAGATATCACCTCACACCAGTCAGAATGGCTACAATGAACAAGTCAGGAAATGACAGATGCTGGCGAGGATGCGGAGAAAGGGGAACCCTCCTACACTGTTGGTGGGAATGCAAGCTGGTGCAACCACTCTGGAAAACAGCATGCAGGTTCCTCAAAATGTTGAAAATAGAACTACCCTATGACCCAGCAATTGCACTGCTGGGTATTTACCCTAAATATACAAACGTAGTGATCCGAAGGGGCACGTGCACCCGAATGTTTATAGCAGCAATGTCTACAATAGCCAAACTATGGAAAGAACCTAGATGTCCATCCACAGACGAATGGATAAAGAAGAGGTGGTATATATACACAATGGAATACTATGCAGCCATCAAAAGAAATGAAATCTTGCCATTTGTGACGACGTGGATGGAACTAGAGGGTATCATGCTTAGCGAAATAAGTCAATCGGAGAAAGACAACTATCATATGATCTCCCTGATATGAGGGAGAGGAGATGCAACATGGGGGGTTAAGGGGGTAGGAGAAGAGTAAATGAAACAAGATGGGATTGGGAGGGAGACAAACCATAAGTGACTCTTAATCTCACAAAACAAACTGAGGGTTAATGGGGGGAGGGGGGTTGGGAGGGGGGTGGGATTATGGACATTGGGGAGGGTATGTGCTATGGTGAGTGCTGTGAAGTGTGTAAACCTGGCGATTCACAGACCTGTACCCCTGGGGATAAAAATATATTATATGTTTATAAAAAATAAAATTTTAAAAAAAATGTGTTACTTTTTGATTAAAGTTACAAGATTTCAAGGGAGCCTGTGTGGTTCAGTGGGTTAAGCATCTGCTTTTGGCTCAAGTCATGATCTCAGGGTCCTGGGATAGAGCCCCGCATCGGGCTCCCTGCTCGGTGCGGAGTCTGCTTCTCCCTCTCTCTCTGCCTGCCTACTTGTGATCTCTCTCTGTCAAATAAATGAAATCTTTTAAAAAAAGTTACAAGATTTCAGGTCTGTCTTCTGTCTATAGTAGTCTCACATTGCATTTGTTGGACAATGTGAACTGGAAAGCTGAGAAAATGATCCAGAATTTTGACCACCCCTCTCCCAAATTACTTGGACTTTATTTATTTATTTATTTATTTATTTATTTTTTACTCTGACTTCAATTCTTGAAGTTCTTGTGTTTGCTTAAGGGGCTTCAGTACTCATGTGTTAGAAGACAAGTGTGTGATAATAAATGTGATCATCTACCAAATTAGAATATCTCTGCATCTACATTATTTCATGGCACAAAGTTACTTGCTCTTTTACAAAATCGGATTCCATCTAATTGTCTCCTTATTGGTTCTCTTTTCTCAGTAATTAGTTACCAACTGTATTGCTTGAATAAGTTCCTGCGTTGGCCATTCTCCTTTCTTTTTGTTTTTATTATTATTTTTTTAAATTTATTTGTTAGAGAGCATGACGGGTAGGGAGAAGCAGGTTCCCTGCTGAGCAGGGAGCCCAATGCAGGGCTGGACCCCAGGACCCTGAGATCACGACACAAGCTGAAGGCAGACCCTAAGTGACTGAGCCACCTGGCGCCCCTCCTTTCTTTTTGATTAGCCTCCCTCCCACACTGAACTCTCGTATACCCACCACACAAACTCAGAGGGCTTAGTGGGCTCCTGAAAGGTGTTTTAGACTATTTAGGACATTTATGGAGCTTAAATATCCTTTTTTTTTTTTTAAAGGATTTTACTTATTTATCTGATAGAGAGAGAGAAAGAGTATGCACAAGCATGGGGAGCAGGAGTCAGAGGCACCCCTAAATATTCTTTTTATTTATTTTTTTTTAAGATTTTATTTATTTATTTGACAGACAGAGATCACAAGTAGGCAGAGAAGCAGGCAGAGAGGAGGAAGGCGGCTTCCCGCTGAGCAGAGCCCGATGCGGGACTCGATGCGGGGCTCCATGCGGGGCTCGATTCCAGGACCCCAGGGATCATGACCTGAGCCGAAGGCAGAGGCTTTAACCCACTGAGCCACCC
>NW_019154172.1:3089268-3116485 GCF_002288905.1 Enhydra lutris kenyoni | reverse complement strand
TTTTTTTTTAAAGATTTTATTTATTTATTGGAGAGACAGAGATCACAAGTAGGCAGAGAGGCAGGCAGAGGGAGAGGGGGAAGCAGGCTCCCCACTGAGCAGAGAACCCGATGTGGGGCTCGATCCCAGGACCCTGAGATCATGACCTGAGCCGAAGGCAGAGGCTTTAACCCACTGAGCCACCCAGGCGCCCCTTAAAAGGACTTCTTAATGGAATGCCTGGCTGGATCATTTGGAAGAGCATGACCCTCTTGATCTCAGGGGTTGTAAGTTAGAACCCCACATGAGGTGTAGAGATCATTTAAGTAAAAAAATTAATAATAAAATAAAAAGGACCTTTTAAGAAAAAACAAACCAAAAAGCTACCACAGCTGGACACTTGATTCTCTGACCTGCTCACATTTCACTGCATTTGAAAGGACAGGAGATGGCGCCAGAAGGCAGTGGAACGCCTTTGGGTTTAGCCAAATCGGTCTAAGGATTGTGCTGGAGAAGTAGGAATTAAAACAGAAGTGCCAGAGTTTGAGTAGCTACTGAGGTGAAGGGAGTGGGAGGTGGGATGGCATTTTGTTTTGTTCTAATGTATAAAGGTCCTCTTGACACATACTCCAAATTAGCTTGGTGACAACAGAAATATCGTAGTGGAGCCAAAGATCAAAATAAGGACAAGTGCCCTGAGGTCAGTGCTTGCCTCCTTTCTCCCTTCCACCCAGAAACCAAGGCTTTTGTCCACTTAGGAAGCACCAGGGCCTGGAGAGGCTGCTCACTTAGAAGTGGGAAACTGCTGGTCTGGGGTTGGACATTTTAGTGAAACAATGTTTATTCCTGTAGGCAAAAATCCCAAGTCCCACCAGCAGCGAAACACTTCCCTGAAACAATCATACACACACACACACACACACACACACACACACACACACACACTTTAATTAAAATTTTAGAATTTAGGGGCACCTGGGTGGCTCAGTTGGTTGGGCCTCTGCCTTCCGCCCAGGTCATGATCTCGGTTCTGGGATCCATCCCGCCATCAGGCTCTCTGCTCTTCCCGGGAGCCTGCTTACCCCCCCCCCACCCCCCGCCTGCCTCTCTGCCTACTTGTGATCTCTCTCTGTGTGTCAAAATAAATAAATAAACTCTTTATTAACTAATTAATTAATTAATTCTTGGTTTTATTTTTTTTAAAGATTTTATTTATTTATTTGACAGAGATCACAAGTAGGCAGAGAGGCAGGCGGGGGGGGGGTAGGGAAGCAGGCCCCCTGCTGAGCAGAGAGCCCGATGCGGGGCTCGATCCTAGGACTCTGGGATCATGACCTGAGCGGAAGGGAGAGGCTTTAACCCACTGAGTCACCCAGGTGCCCCTAATTCTTGGTTTTTAAAAAATTCCTGAGACAACCAGGAGGTGGCGCCTACAGGCCTGGGGGAAGCTGAATTAGAGTTCCGGCGTCTGGGAGGGAACTCAGACCTGGCGGAGGTCATTCTGTCCAGGCCCACTCTTTACCCCCAGGCAATAAATGTCTCCGCTTTTCTTCTTTTCTGTTTCTGTATTTCTCTCTGTTAACTATCCTGATTCCCAGGATGTCTAGTTTACACTTTATGCCTTGTACTCTTCTTAGACGAGAGGGGTGGGGCTTTGGGGGAACCTCAAAATATAAACTGCGCCTTGGAAGGGAAAAATAATTCTGAGGGTGATGATGAGAAAATGAAGAAGGAAATGATATCTGCCGAATAGTTTTGCGTCCCAGATCAATGAGGGTGGGGGGTTGCCAGGAAGGCACGGCGGCTCATGCCTGTGCAGGCACTGATGAGCCGGCGCGTGCATTATTCTGTTCATTTGGCTTTCTCCTGCTCCCTTATTTAGCTTCTGCTCCCTTTGTTTTGGCTATTTCTTGCTCCTTGGCAGGAGGGACTAGCGCAGAGGGAGCTCAAATGGGCGCATCCTCGGGCGGGTGACTCTGGCGAAGGGCACGGAAGAGAAAGAGTTCTCAGTGCCTGGCTGGAAATTATTTCACATTCTCTAATGAGGGATTAGGATGTACATTCCAATCGGGATTTCCAGTCCCGTGGGGAAATAGGCACTAGCCCACATTCCTGAGACCCAGCAGCCACCATGCTCTACACATCCAGCTCCCAGTGGTAGATTTCACTCAGTCCCACAGGTCGGGCCCCTCGGCTCTTTGTTGAGCGGGAGGGAAGACCCTGGGCCCCACTTCCAACTAGATCACATGGTCTCTCAGCTCCCTCCCCGCCCTTTCTCTAGAGTCCGCCTTTTTTTTTTTTTTTTTTTTTTATCTTTTCCTTTTTCTTTTTTTTTTTTTTTTTTTACGGTGGTAATGATTGTTTCAGAGGTCTTCCCCCATCTCTCCTCCTGCCCTGGCCTCCCTGCCAAGGGTCAGTGTCCTCTTCAATGACAAAAGCCGCCCTAGATCTGGGCTCCCTGGGGAGGGAGGTGGCTGGGTCTGGCAGTTGGAGCCGCTGTCTCTCCATGGTGCTGCTGCAGCCCCTCCCCCGCTGGGCACACAAATGGGCTTTATACAGCAAACAAAACCACCCCCCACCCAGACCACACAGGCACGTGGACCCAGGCCTCACCGTGGGAAGGGGGTGGTGACAGGCGCATTAAGAGATCGCTCCAAACAAGTTCTCTTGCCTCACTTCTCTTCTTTATTTTCCACAAGCTGGGTTTTAGCCCTGGACTTCCTACCCTTCACCTGCACCCTGGGTCTCCAACTCCTATCTTGGAACTCTGGACTCTTCCCATTCCGGGGCAGCTCCGCTTCTGCAGGCGACAGGGAGCAGGGCTTCCCGCCCTCTGCCCCAGGCCACCCAGAGGAGTTGCTCCTCCGAAAAGCCAGACACACCGGGAATGAGAGCACAATGTCCCCCTCAGGGGCCTGGATTGGACCCCCAAGCCCTCCTTCCATGCCCCAGACCCGCTCTCAGGGACACCCACCTGGCCAGTGCCCATGAGAAGAGCAGAGGAAGGAAGAGCTAAACCCCAGCTGCGCTCCTGAGCCAGGGCCAGGGCTCCCCGTGAACCGGCTGCACGCTCCAGCTCCGCATGCCTAATAGGCTATTTAAGGAGCTGTTCGCCAGCAACCCAGGCAGCACCCCACCACCACCACGTACACTCATCCAGAGCCACCTTAAAAGCGGGAGGCAATTGTGAAGTCACTGGCCAGCAAGTGGAGTGAAGACTGTAGAGGTAGATTAAATAAGAGAGGAAGCGAGACATTTGTCCCAGGGATCCCAAACCCTACGCTATCCTGAAAACCAAATCCCCTGGAAGCCCACAGAGACACAGAGACAGCTAGAGAAAAAGAGATAAATACAATCAGCTCAGCTCCAAGAAACTCCTCTCTCATTCTTTCCCACTCTGTCCCTCCCCACCCTCTGTTTCTCTCTCTCTCTCTCTCTCTCTCTCTTCCCCCCCACTGTTTCTCGGC
This sequence comes from Enhydra lutris kenyoni, assembly GCF_002288905.1. Taxonomy (NCBI): domain Eukaryota; kingdom Metazoa; phylum Chordata; class Mammalia; order Carnivora; family Mustelidae; genus Enhydra; species Enhydra lutris. The sequence goes on along the minus strand of NW_019154172.1, from coordinate 3,113,039 downwards.
CAACCCTCGCCCTCTATTCCCCAAACTCCCAGTACCTGCTTCTTCCGGGGATACCATGTTGTTCTTCACTCTCCTGCTGGAGGTGATTTGGATCCTGGCTGCTGAAGGGGGTAGGTACATCTGGATATCTGTGTGTCTGTCTGTGCTGATGTCCATATGCTGCCAGGTTTACTTAATGGAGTGGGGGGGAGCGGGGGAGGGGGCGGGAGGGGGAGAGATATAAAAGGAAGACTAGGAGATTGAATAATAATGGACTCAGGGATGTGGGAGAAGAGAGAGGAGTGGGGAAAAGAGCACTTTCCTTCTTTCCTCTTTGCCTATGGAGCCTTGCTGTTTGTGGGGATGGGGGAGGGTTGGGGAGCTAGCTGGGGAACAGGATGTGGACACACACTGCAGGAATCTCCTTGCAAGCTACAGATTCTCTCCGCACTCTTTCCTGCACTGCCCTAGTCCCAGGCAACCCTCCTGGGCCTTTTTTATTTCCGACCTCCCTCAACTAAGGGAGTCAAGGAGGTAGGGGGTAAAAAAATAGAGAGGACTGATGGGGGTGGGGGGCATCCCCCTGCGCCTCCTGACTAACTCAGACCCTGATCCCCACTCATGAACCTCATGGCCAATGTCCCTGCTTGATTCTATAGTGTCTCCCTGAAAGCAGTAGCAATAATAGTCAACATTGTTGGGCCCTTTACAGCTTACAAAGGATTTTCAGAAGCTCCCAGGAGATAAGGAGAACAGGCCTTGGGGCTCCCAAGAAAGTCCCCAGGACCCCTACCCCCTCATTTTTGTGTTACCTATGCCTAGCACAGTAGCGGTACACAGTAGGTGTGTAATTAAGATCCCTTGGAGGAGCAGGGTGAGGGCAAGGGCCTGGAGAGCAGAAGGGGACTGCAGGGAGGATGGAGTGAGGGGGCCAGCCAAATGGAGAGCTGGAAAGTACATCTGAGGGAAAAGAAAAAAACAGGGAAAGAAGAGGAAGAGGTGAAGAACCAGCAGGTTGAGAATTTGGCGGGAGAGGAAAGGCAAGGCTGTGAGCCTGCCCCAGATTGAACGCGGAATTCAAGTTGACAGAGAGTCCCATGGAGCTGGTGAGGGAGAGGCTGCCTCCAGCCCTGCCCCTTGGGCTGCCTTTCAGAGTTGTCTGAACCAAGGGATGGGTGAGAAAAGAGCCCAAGGATGAGATCAAGGATATTAGAAGTCTGAGGAATTTGAGGGAGTAAGAGAGATTGGAAGGAATTTAGGATGTTTTTTTCCCAGAGCTTGAATTTGAACTAGAATGGGAATAACAGAGAGAAAACCTGCGGGAAGGCCTTCCTTTTCACGCTGAAGCCCTTTGGCCCTGGGTGAGCCTGGACCAGAAGACCCCCCAACCCCCACCTCAGGCTTTCGGCCTGAGATAGGACTGCACGGGAGCATGTGACCCAGTTGGCAGCTCTCTGTTCCGCACACAATGCCTCACTTTCAGCCTGTGTCTGCCAGCCTGGCTGCCGGTGCCCACCCACCACCACCCTCAACGTGGCGTGGACCTGCCCCGACTCCCACCTTCCCTAGCCATCTGGGGATCTAGAAAGCAGAGGCTCCTGGTAATGGGCAAAGTTTCCTTTAGAGCTCCTAGGACCGGAAGAACTTGAATGTTAATTCACAGCCAAGGGCCTCCCCTCAAGCCCCGACGGGGTGCTTCAAACCCAATGAATAATGGCTCTTCTTCCCTTGGGGAGCAGCATCCGTCCTCCGCCCCCCCCCACGCCCCCTTCACCGCACACAACCTTCCTCCCCTCCCACTCCCCCGTTCTAGTCCCTCTCTTCCAAATCCTCTGTCCACACCCTCACCTCACCCTAATCTTCTAAGTGTCGGACTGGCTTGGCTCCCGCGGGAGCGAAAGGAGGGCCGGGCAAGCTGCACTTTTGGGTCCGGGTTAATTTTAGTCTCCGGGCTCTACCTTTTCCTTTCTCCTCCCCCCTCTGCTCAGCACGCTCCCTCGCCGCAAGGCTGGCGATTTTAAATAGGGCCCCTGACCTTTCCGCCGAGGTGTCCGGTTTCAGGGCTTCCTTCGAGAAGTGCTCTGGGAGGAGGGTGGGGAAAGTAGAGAGGGAGGTGGGGCGGCGCAGTGTCCACGGGAGGGAGAGGGCTGGCGGCCACCCCACTCTCTCTGCCTTGCAGGTCAACACTGGACATACGAGGGTGAGAGCAGAATCCAGGGCCTTCCGCTACCCCTTTCGCACTGGGACCTCTTCACCTGCCGGGAAGACTTCTTTCGAGTGGGTGGGGAGTTGCCTTTAGCTTCCGACCCCAGCTCCTCCCTCCCCCAGACCCCCAGACCCTACCTTTTACGTATATGACTCCTAGACCCGGTTCTGTCAAATCCCACACCTCCGGATTCAGCAGAAAAGCCAGTGATGTCCTCAGTCAGTGTGTGTGGGGATGAGGGAGCTGGAGTGGAGAGGAAACCAGGTAGGGAAAGGAACACTGATCTTAGCTGCCCATCCACCACTTCCTGGCTCTTTTTCTGACCTCAGAGATCCTACTTAATCTGGAATTGAGACAGAGCCTGAGGTCCGTCCAGGAGGCTGACAGGATAGTTGGTGACCCTGACGGAGGCGGACTCAATTCCTTTGAATTTCTGACTAATAAGCAAATTCCAGAATCAATGCAAAGTCCTGTGTGAGAGCGAAAAATGAATGGTGGGGAGTCAGCAGAGGGAACGAAATCCCCAGGCCACTTCCTGGGGGGCCCCCAAGAATCATTCATCATTCTAGGATCATTTTATTTCCCCAGCTTTCCTGCTTCGGCTCTAGTCCCACCTTTCCAGGCATGCAGGTTTTCTATCCATCCCCTTTTCCTTTCATTCAGCTTTCTTGTCCCCAAACTACAGGTAAGTAAAAGCCACTACTCTTATCTATCAGAAAAGTGGGGGAATCATCACTGCCTCAGGGAAGGTGAAGGGTGCTGCCGCATCAAGTCCATCAGGGACCCCTTCCTCATGTAGCCCTACACCTGGGGTCTTTGCCAAAGGTTGGGGTGGGAGGGAGTTCCTGAAGGGTGGCTGGAGCTTGGAGGGCAGGACAAATGACCATGGTACTCTCCACCAGGCCCACGTGGTCAAGACCACTGGTCAGCCTCTTACCCTGAATGTGGAAGCAATGCCCAATCCCCCATCAATATCCAGACAGACAGTGTGACTTTCGATCCTGAGTTACGTCCCCTGCAGCTCCATGGATATGACCAGCCTAGCACTGAGCCTTTGGACCTGCACAATAATGGCCACACAGGTAAAAAGCCCAGGCTCCACGGAGAGATAAACTCCAGTTCCAATCTTAGAAGTCAGGGAAAAGAAGCATTTGCCTAACTTCTAAATTCTCAGAAGGTTTCATCTACAAATCTGGAGATACGAAAGCCAAAGGTGGAGAGTGAATGTCTACAATCAGGGTGGATTTAGCATCATAACAGCAACTGGATCCTCACTGAGAAAGGGAGAGATATGCTAGGAAAGCCGTGGTGGGAAGGACTGGGTGCCACTGGGGAACGGAGGTAGAAAAGGCTGGCCCGAGTCTCCCAAGGAACAATGGCATCAGAGGGGTAGGAATGTCTCCACACTCCTCCACCAACCCTAGCTTGCTCTCTTGTCATCACAGTGAAACTCTCTCTGCCCTCTACCATGTATCTGGAGGGACTTCCCCGAAAATATGTAGCTGCCCAGCTCCACCTGCACTGGGGCAAGACGGGATCACTGGGCGGATCAGAGCACCAAATCAACAGTGAAGCCACAGCTGCTGAGGTACCAGGGAGCAAAGCGTGGACTGGGACATAGCAACGGGCATGGTTGGTGCCAGGGAAAGGAAGAATCTGGAAACTGGGGAAAGTTCCACCTTTGTGGGACAGGTTTAGGGCACTCTGGAGGTGGTTGTGGTGGCTAGGGTCAAAGCCTTTGGGAAGGGGTAATGGAGAAACATTAAATGATTTAATTCCCTCTCCCCTCCCTCAGCTCCACATTGTACATTATGATTCTGATTCCTACGACAGCTTGAGTGAGGCTGCTCCGAAGCCCCAGGGCCTAGCTGTCTTGGGCATTCTCATTGAGGTCAGTGGCCCCCCACACCCTCCCAGGTTTCTCTCCAATCTCTCTACACCCTGCAGTCCTATTCTCCCCATGTCTATTGCTGCTCTCCCTCCCTAGGCTAGTCAGCAACCCATTCTAACTGCCAATTTATTCTATATGTGAACATCATACTTCAAACGGGGACTCATTCCAAACTCTCCCTTTCCAGGTGGGTGAGACCAAGAATCCAGTTTATGAACACATTCTGAGTCACTTGCATGAAATTAGGCATAAAGGTGAGCCTGTGAGATTGGACCTCAGGGGTATTTGCCCAAAAAGGCCTATGAGGCCTAGGATGACAGTGAGTTAGGGGCCAGGGGTTTTTGCTTCTGGGAGCTCTATCTAAGTAAGCTGGGGTACAGTGAGGGGAAGAGGAGTCCTAGTCTGTTCTCCTCCAGATCAGAAGACTTCGGTGCCTCCCTTCAACGTGGGAGAGCTGCTCCCCCCACGGCGGGACCAGTTCTTTCGCTACAACGGCTCACTCACCACACCCCCCTGCTATCAGAGTGTGCTGTGGACAGTCTTCAATCGAAGGGCTCAGATTTCGGTGGAACAGGTGAGTCATGGAGAGGTGAGGCAGCAGGGACATAACCTCACACCCTTTCCCGCTCCACAAAGTGACAATTCTCCCCTCAACCCACCCTTCTACTCCTCAGCTGAAAGAGCTTCAGGAGACGTTGTTTTCCACAGAAGAGGAGCCCTCTAAGCTCCTGGTACAGAACTACCGAGCCCCCCAGCCTCTCAATCAGCGAATAGTCTCTGCTTCTTTCATCCAAGGTGACTGTACCGGGCTTGGAAAAGGAGATGGGAAATTGGGAGGCACGGCAACAGGAACTAGGGCCCCCTGGGAAGAAAAGAAAGGCTGGGAGGGGAAGGGGTTTCTAGGACTTGCTTGGACTAGGACTACCACCAGTCCCTTGAGTGCCAAGTGATGATCTCCCCCAGCATGGAGGCATAGTGTGCTGCTCCCAGCTGGAATGGGGAGCTCAAGTCCCACTGACCAGCATCTTCTTCCCTTACAGTGCAATCCTCCTATACTACAGGTAAGACACCCTGAACCAAGTGGGGGCCGGGGGGAGCACACCACAGTAAGCAAGGCAAAGTCTCAGTATCTTTGTCACTCTTAGGATGACACCTTCCGTGTTTGTCTCTCCCAGGCGAAATGCTGAGTCTAGGAGTGGGAATCTTGGTTGGCTGTCTTTGCCTTCTACTGGCTGTTTATTTCATCGCTAGGAAGATCAGGTGAGGTCCTACTTTCCATTCCTTCAGTCCTTTTTCTACTGAAAGCACTCTGTTCTATTGTAATCTGTTTCACCTAGGACACTAGTAATTTCCATGAACCATTCCCCCTTCCAGGAAGAAGAGACTGGGAAACCGGAAAAGCGTGGTCTTCACCTCAGCACCAGCCACAGAGGCATAGATCCCCTCCCCCCCCCCCCCGCCCCATTGCCAACATCATGGATGCCTTCCCCTTGTGCCAACTGGAGAGCTTCTAAAATGAGGTGCAGGGACTGGTCAGAAAATACTGTAAGAGTAGTGGGCAGAGACACCTCCTTCCTCCAGACAGCCCCTACAGAGAGGCATGGACAGGCTCTGGTTCGTGGACTAAGAGCAGAGCCTTTGACCTCTCGAAATGTACAGATCAGGACAACCCTATGTTGACAATGCAGATGGCAAACTGTGTTTAGCTGTGGAGGAAGTTGGGGATGTACCTCCCAAAGTCATCCACCCCCTTACCTTTATGTCTTTTTCCCTAGATATAGGGCAGGACCTCCCCTTAGGAAAAAGAGTTGCTGCTGTTGGGTTTTTGTTTTTGTTTTTTTGGCTCAATATATCTGGAAATGAAAAATTTCTAATCCCACCTCTGGTCTTCTTTTGGGGCTCTTGAGAGGCGAGGAGTTCCTTAATCCCTCAGGTGGCAGAGGTTGGCAAAGGACAGGGGAAAAGAAGCATAGGTAAATGACTCTTTTTACCCCAGTCCTGCAAGGGGAGATCTGCCTCTGGAAAATACTTAACCCAAAGTTCCTGACATGTGAGAGTGCCAGCCCAGATTTCTGTCCTTATACCAAAGCTATGCTGGAGGGAATCAGAGGTTGCCAGATAAGGAAGGAGGTTGGATAAGAGATGTGGGAGGGCAGAGGTCTTGATTAACATGTTATCCCCTCCCTTAAAAGCCAAGTCCCCCCACAATTATAAAGTCCTTTTTATTAGTCAAAATCACAATCACCTTGATTAAAAGGATGCGATATGCCATCCTCAGCAGAAAATGGTACAGTTTATAGAAAACCTCCCCACCCCCCCCTCCCCTCCCCCAATTAAAAACTAGAAAAAAATCTGCCCTCCTTCCCTGTGATGTCATGGTAGTCTGACTTCTCCAGTGGCATTGCAGCTCTGGAGTGGGCCAGCTCACCGCAGCACCCTCCACTTCACCTTGGGGAGGGGAGGGATGCTGGTGGTCAAGGAGGTTAAAACATTAGTTCCAGTAATACCAGTTTCCCCAAACATGCACTTCCTTCCTTTCCCCCAAGGCCTGGGACAAAGGGGAAAGGTGGATAGATATAAGCCCCACCATGAGGAGCAATTTGGGGAGAAAAAATATAGTTCAAGGAGGTTAGAAGAATTCCAACACACCTCTTCCCTCCCCCACTCAAAAAAAAAGAAGAAAGAAAGAAAGAAAGGAAAGGAAAAGAAAAGAAAAAAGAAAAGAAAAAGGCAGTTTGGGGTCTGTATCACACCAAAAATGGTTCCCCTCAGACCTGAGAAAAAGATCAAGATGCCCAGTCTGGGGAGGAGGTACTGGGAAACTGAGAGCTCGTCTACCCTTGAGCCTCCATTAATTTCATCTCCACAACAACGGCTAAGCTAGGTCCCTTTTCTTGGCAACCTGCACTGTCCAGGACTGGAGATGGAGAAATACAGGGCGAGGAGATCAGGAGGGCACCCCAGGCCTAGGGGTCCCCCCCACGTTCCCTCAGTCCTCGGGTGGGATGCGCAGGGCAGAATACACCATCACCCGACTGTCCTCCTGCCGGCGGCCTGCAGAGGGGAAGGGGGGTGAGTCTTGCGCAGGGTGAGAGCAGAGCACTGACACATGGGGAGTCCTGGACAACGAGGGGGGTCCCCAAATGGTGGGGATAAGTACAGATTCAAACCCACCAGTCACTGACTGGCTGAACCCAGGCTGCTCCTGGTGAAGCCTAGATACTAAAGGTGACGAGTGGACAAAGCAAAACCCTGAAGGTGGTGGGATGGACCGACGAGGAGACAGAGAATGGTGGGCAATGGACCCGGGCTAGGGCTGGGCTCAGTCATGGGCAGTGGGAAGGCAGGTGGGATCTGTCAGGCGATCAGTCCAGGTAGTCAGTCCTTACACGAGAGGCTGCGCTGGATACTTCGGAGAGAACCTCCAGCTGTGATGAAGGCCCAAAGCCCCATGGAAACAGTGACTGCATAGATGGGCAGCAGGCTAGCCTCATACCAAGGGTTCAGGAATGTCTAGGGATAGGGTAAGAGTAGAAAAGAAGTTAGTTACTCCCTCTGCCTTAATCGCCACATTCTTTTCGTGCCTTTGACCCAAACCTCCCCCGACCCCAGGTGGCTCATTCAAACCCTCCCCACCCCTCCCCCATCCTTCCCTTCAGGGCACCAACATCTTGTGGTTTAAGAGGACTTTTGATTTTCAGCTACCCCAGAGGTTTCTGACCCTCCTGCTCCTCTCAGCCATTTGTATTACAGTCGGACTAACCCATTCAAACTCCTCCCAGAGCATCCCCAGAGCAGGTTATACAACTGATGCTGAGGTGAGAGACTTCTAGACACTTACCTTTCTGCCACGCCTCTCTAGGTACGTTTTAAAATGTTAAGAAGTGAGAATCTATCTCCCCTCCATCCCACTCACCATTAAAGTTTTTTCTCTCTAACTCAGCCCGGTATCCCCAACTCACCAGTCCCGATGTCAGTAGGTGACTCCCAACCACCAGGCCCAAAGCCCAGTACCGTCTCCTCTCACAGGCATCAAAGAACACAACTCCCCAGAAGGTATGGAGCAGGATAATGGCTGCTGTCAGAAAGGCTGCAGGGAGGGAGATGGGGATGAGCTACATCCCTGATCTTTTCCCAGCCTCCTGAGATGTTGAGCCAAAGAGGTCTCCCAGTGAAGGCTAATAAACCAGATCAAGGCCAGGGATGGATAGGGCAGGAAGGCAAGCCGGAAAGCAGACCTTACCTGAAGTCAGGAAGTAATAGGGTGAGTCTCCATGGATGCCAACCACACCTGGCCCAAGTGCATCAGCCAAAATATTGATAACAGAGAAGACACCACTGATGATACCGAAGGAAAGACCAGAAACTGGGGGGAAGGAGGGTCTCATCAATGTTACAGATCTCTAGAACCTGATTACCAGTGATCCCGCCCCATTCCCAGTGGCAATTCCCCCACACCTACTCTCCCCTCCAGACCACCTCTCCTTGGAAGTCAGGTATGAAGGAAAAGCAGCAGCCACTTAGAACACGTGGATGTTTTTTTACTTCCCTGGGAGAGGGGGGGTGTCCAACTCCCTCCTCCAGTCCCTCTCCCTTGGCTCACCATAGGCCATCTGGCGGATGGAGATGGGTGATCTTCCGTCCTCACTCAGCGATGCTAACCCCTCATCTGCCTTCCTGGGATGGGGCAGGGTGGGGTGGGGTAGGGGAAATATGAGGGAGGGCAGAAATGCTCCTTTCCCTCTAATGTCTCCCTTAGTGCCTCCTCTTCCAAACCCACCACCCAGCATTTTGCCCCGCTTCTCATAGTGCAGTCCTCTGCCCTTCTCCCCTCGGAACCATCCCATCTTCTTACTTAAGCAGCTTGTAGTAGGCAAAGCGGAACACCTCCTGTAGAAGGACGGAGACCGCAGCACCAAAAATCAGGAGGCCATACTGGAGCCGGGCATCTGACCGGTCGGTCACATGGACCAAGATGAACCAGACCACAGAGGCCAAGAGCAAGGAGACCAGCCAGAAAAATGCCCTGAGGAAAGACAAGGGCAATCAGACAGGTCAGGGTAGGGAGAGCCAGAGAAATCAAGGAGAGGAACCAATCAAGGCTACAGCATGGAAAGTGGAAGTTAGACTTCCGGATGGTCAGGGAGACTGGGAGGAGACAGGATCGGTGTCTCCACCAAGGGAGTCAAGTAGGGATCTGGACGCAGGGGAAGGGATAGAAATCTGATTAATGAGTCTTCAGAGAGATGAAAGCCAGAATGTACGCGCGCAGTAGCGAGAGGTATCCATTCCTGGATCCTCCCGTAGGCCGCCGGAGGTCAGCACACCCCCCTCACGAGTCTTGGCCTTGGGTCTCCTCTGACGTCGCCGGGAGGAGTATAGGAGGAATCTGTGCAATCCCTGGAAGGCGGAAACCAACTGCGGGAAAGGGCAAATCATCTACACCCCTGACTCTACGCTTTCCAATCTTCACCTCCGACTTGTCTCCCCCAACTCAGGCTCCCAAGCTTGCCCAGCCCCTTCCGGATCTCTCTCTCTCTGGCGCCCTCCCGCGTCTCGTCGACCCCCTACTCACCCCGCGACCAGGATGATGACGCGAAGAGGGTCCCCAGCCACAGTGATCAAGAAAAGCGCAAAGGCCGGGCCGAAAGCGACGAAAGTGCATCCGAAAAACACTGCGGCCCCCATGGCTGAGCAGCAGGGGGCGGAGTGGAAAGCCTGGCCAAGAGGGGTGGATGGGGGCAGGACGCCAGCTGGGGAGTCCGCTTGGGGTGGCGACGCGACCCCGTGAGGGGCGCGGTGCAATGTCACCCCCGGACCCCGGGGAAGGGGAGGGGGGACACCGAAACCCCAGATACAGGTCCGCGCGACTTCCTCTACGGAAGCCGAAGAGGGAACAAACCCCAGTCGCAGCCCCATGGCCACCTCCCATCCAATCCCCACCCACCGAAGGCCAATGGAGATTCTGCGGGGGCGGAGCTTCGGGGGCGGGGCAGTACTACCTGCTGGGAGTTGTAGTCCTTCTGCCCTACTGAGCCTTCGACAGGCGTTCTGGGAGTGGCTCCAGCGGGTCAAAGAAGGGAGTGGGTTGGGACTGGCCTGGGTTCCTGGGTCCCGATGGGCCTTGCCTGCGGCTTCATTTCGTTATTTTGTGGAAGAGTGGTAGCAATTCTATGTCTTCGTGAAGAGCTGCAGGGGGGGCGGGGGGGGGGGAGTGGGGGGAAGATCCTGTTGGAACCTAAAGGACAAATACAAAGAAGCACAGGATAGAGGGTGCAGGGAGATAGGGACGGGTATTGTTCTTACTTGAATGAGAGGAAACGGGCTAGAGCTACTGCCTAAGAGATGAAGGTTAGACTTAAAAGTAAGATTCTTTTAACAGGCTAGTATAGGAAACATGCAATTCTGTGGGTATATCGCTAATGAAGCCTTCATCTGTCATGACCAGTGAATCAGAAGAATAGGAGCCTGGGAAGCAATGTTAGGAAGGAGGTTACTTGGGCTTTGGTGTTAAGATTCAAAGTTAAGACTGTTTGTAAAAAAGCAATTCGAGCTATGGGGTTGAAGGAAAATCACACACACATACACATACACATACACACACACCAGCCAAGTCACACAGTTCCTTTTAGGTCACACTTCCTCCATTTATTTTCTGAAAATGAACCTCAGTGGTATCTTTTCCTTAGGCTGGTGGAAGGCACAGTGGCTATGTGTATCACAGTGAGAGAAAATTAAAGTAGGAGAAGAGGGTATTGTAACCTCATTTGGATGGGGCTAGGGTCTGCCTTTAGGAAGGATATTTAGGTAAAAGAGTACCAGGATGGGAAAGTGAGGACATCTGGAAAATTGTTTTTGAGAGACTCTCAAAGTACCAAAAAACCACAGAAATTGTTCAAAGAGAACCAGGCTTCCTTTCCTTCCTGGAAATGACTTATGACTTAATGCATATGGGTACATCCACATAAGCATTTTACATTTTTTTTCCAGGAAATTCTTCAAAGGAGCTGAAGGAATAGGTTGTGTAGATTTACATGGAAAACACCATAATCAGGCAAATCCTCCCCCCAAAAGGCTGAGAGGATGGAAACATCCTGGCCAGTGCTCAAAACTCCAGTATGTCTTGCTTCTGAGCCTAACAGGCTGAGTCAGGGGAAGAGATAGGAGTGAGACAACTTTTCTTATCTCTCCTTTGAGCTATTACCACAGCACCTTCTGACCGATGAGAGCAGGCACCTAAACCTGTCTTGTCCACAGGTGGTTCCACAGAGACCCTCATAGTACCTGGCTCTTAGTAGATGTTGAATAGAAACTTATCAACTTCCTCTTAAAAAACATAACGACGCTCATCCCCTTGCCAGTAGACCCTGCATTGCCTATCAGACCAGGCCCAGCATATATGTTACTAAATGTTTCTGAGTTGAATGAAATGAAAAGGGGAAATACAAAAGCAGAGAAAACAGTGAGATGACCTCTATCCCTGTGGGCTGGAATGAAGGGAGCATACCAAGTGACTGAAAGTGGGAGAAGGACGGGGGCATCTATACGGGAAAAGAGGCTGTTTCCTCCCTTCTTCCATCCTGTATCCAGAAAGTAGAGAAAGAAACGAAATGAGGTCAGTACTCACTAGAGAGGAAATAACTAGCCTTGGATGAGAGATTTTTATCAGAAGTAATGCAGTAAGTGCTTTGAATATCAGACAATGATGTTGATATTGCTTGTGTACTTCATAATCCAAGATAGGCAGAGGAGAGGGAATTTTTTTCAGTCCAGAAAAAATTCTCATCCCTTCCTCACAACATTTTGCCTGTGAAGAGAGACTGTGCATAAGCCTCAAGTCTGCTTGGTGATGGTAAGTCAGGGACAGTGAGAAGGAGGGGGATCTTGTTGTGAGGACTGAGGAGGGAAGGAGAGGAGGGGAGACAGGAAGTTCCTAGGCCAGCTGAGGTTTTTTGTTTTGGTTTGGCTTTTTGCTTGTTTGTTAGCTTGTCTTGGTGGTGGCCACCTCTGGAGTCCTGAATGGATCTAATCTAGGGCTGGGGAATTCAGTGCACCCATTCACCTCAAAACCCACTTTGCCTCTCTTAATCTGGGCAGATCTGGCTGACCAGTCACAACTGAGGATCTAGTCTGTCAGCAAGTGGGTGGGGAATTCAACCCCCTGGGAGAAGAGTTGCTGCAGCGTTGGAGGAGGGCAGAAGGCGGGGTAAGTTTGGTTAGAAACTCTGTAATTTCCTTTTTTACTTTCACAACAATAGTGCAGAATCCAGAATGGATGTCCTCTTCGTAGCCATCCTTGCTGTGCAACTTATCCTAGGTAAGTTCACTTCTCTCCCTGAGCTCTTGGACCAGGTCTTCTATCATAAGTGGGGTGGGAGAAAAGAAAAATGAGGAGAGGGTGAGAGGCGCAATTTGATGGAGAGTGATAACACCCATCTGTGCCAGAGTCCAGTTGGGGGCAGGGGGAGGGACCTGGAACATAGAGCCAGGAAAAGGGGAGGAAAGCAGAGTCCTATCAAAGAAGAGACAGCTGATGCGGATGGAGCCCCAGATACTTGGAGGTCCTAACAAGAGTGACCTTAGCTCTCCATCACCAGAGTTGAGTAAGATGGAGAGGGACTCCAGAGAGGATGGAGGAGAGAGGTGGGCTCCTGGAAGGTGGGGCAGTCTGAAACTGGTGAGAGAAGCCGGGGTATCTTCTTTCCCAGAGGACTGGAGAAAAACCGTTATATTAGTAAGGAAACAGAAATGGGGGGGTTGGCCATTAGGGTAGTGGAGAACTGGCTTCCCTCCGGGAGAGAGTCCCAAAAGTAGCTTGGCTCCTTCCCTCCTTTGTTCCCAGGCTGCCAGGTACTCTCATTGTTTCCTTTTCCTCCAGATTCCTGTGTCATTGCCTGGGGTTTGGGGAGAGCATTCAAGGAGCTTAGGGAAATGTGTAGTTGGAGGCCTGGAGTCTGTGATCTAATCATGCCAAAGCCACATATTTTTAGTCCTGGGAAGGAAGAAAAACTAAGGCAGATGGGTCATTTAGTCCAGCTGACTCATTTAAAGAGAGCGGATGTTAAGTGGCTTCTTCAGGATTGTTCTGCTAGTTAGCGGTGAATCCGGAACTAAAACCCAAGTCCAAAAGCCTAAGATGTGTGTTTGTGTTATATGTGAGACACACCAAGAAGAGAAGGAGGGCTCTCACAAATCCAGTATGGTGTGCAGAGTACTGGGGAGGCGATTTGGAGTTCTTCTTTGCTGGCACCTCTGCTTCCTACCTTTTTTAGCTTTAGCTCTCATTTTGGGTTTACAGAATGTGAAGGGATCTGTTTTCTCTCTAGGAGTTCCTAAATTGAAAGGGCATGGAGTAACAGCCCTCATCATAGATATGGAGCCCCAAAGACTGAGGAGGGTTTAGAGGCAGTGAGATAGTAAGACCCTTGGAGGGGGAGGCAGAGAGAAAAGAAATTGATAGAGCCGAGGTCACCTTCTGGTGGCCTTCTCTTGCTAAGGAGTTCCAGATGCTCCCTGACTTCTAGTCCTTGTCCCCATAGGACAAGAATATGAGGATGAAAAAGGACTGGAAGAGGATGATTATTATCAGGTGATCTATTATTACACAGTCACCCCCAATTATGGTGAGTATGTATAAGGCTCTGAGCTATGCAGGATGCACAGAGGTTTTGGGGAGATTTAGTTCTGAGACTTTGCCTTTCTCTTTGCAATGGGAACAACTAGATCAGAGAGAAATTAGGCTATGAGCAAAGCCCTTATCAAGCCTCATAATGTTATTTCTCAAGCTAGTGATTTTCAATTCTTTGGAAACCGGCTGAAACAGTTTGAAGATTTTCAAATTTGTAAATTATTTTCAATACCAGTTTGAAAACATAAATGCAGATACATTCAAAAACATTTTTAACATTTAAGTTCATTAGAATTAGATTACACCAGTAAATTTTGCAACTTGAGCAAGTTAAAGTATTCTGAGCAGTTTCTACCTCCTTCCGTTTCTTGACCTACTGCTACCTTTTTCATTTGTCACTACTGATTTTTTCTCCTCCCCAGATGACTTTGGTGCAAATTTCACTGTTGATTACTCCATGTTTGAATCTGAGGACAGACTGGTGAGCGACCTCTACATCTCAGATGGTCGGGATAGTTAACAGTTAAAAAAAGAACTGGGCAATGTCGAAATATAAATGATTAGCAGGAAAGCAAATAAGTTAGTGAAATGGAACTGGGAAAGAGGCCCAAAGCAGACATGTTAACCACAGTTGGGGAAGAGAATAAAACCAGAACTCAGTAGGTTTGCGAAGACATTGAGAGGGAGGGGCACACCTTGACTCTGGGGAATTGGTGATGCGATAGGGTACATAATCTATGCAAACGTAAAGTAGGGAGGATCCCTGAGCTTAAGTTTTGGGGGATGGGGGTGCAGGAGAGAAGGAGTCTAAACAGAAAAACTCTGAGGATGTTGGATGGAAGCAATGATAACTTTGTGTTTCTTGATCCTACTGAGGGCAGAACAGGCTGGATAAGGAGGTAAGGGAAGCAGCAGAGACTACCATTAGTCATGAAACAGAAGGTGCAGACACTCAGAAGCCAGAAACAGTGAAACCAATGACAACGGAACCAGTAAGTGGGTTGGGGATGGTGGGGCGGGGCGGGGGGGGGGCAGTGGTGGATCCCAGGGCTGGTGACAGAGAACAGAGGGAGGGCTGAAATAATAGGCTTCGGTGGAAGAAGGAACCAAATAACTAATATAGCAATGCAGGTGTCTAGCTCAGCTTGGCCATCATACCTCTCGCTGAGATTTTGTTTAGTTGCCTTTTTTTTTTTTTTAAGATTTATTTATTTATTTATTTAAGAGAGAGAGAGAGAGAGAGAGAGAGAGAGAGCGTGCACCAGGGGAAGCAGGGATGAGAGAATCCTCAAGCAGATTCCCTGCTGAGTGTGGAGCAGACATGGGGCTCTCAATCCCAGGACCCTGGGATCATGATCTGTGCAGAAACCGAGAGCTGGGCGCTTAACTGACTGAGCCACCCAGGGGCCCCTTCATTGAAATTTAATACTAACCCTGTATTCAGAAAACTGGAAAGATTTGGTGCAGTTAAATGTCAGTTCAATAGTACTTAAATGTGTATGTAACCTATGACCACTCACTGTGAAGGATTCTGCTGATGATGGAAAGGAAATCTATGATGTTTTTGATAAAGTATTTATAAAATTCAATTCACACTTACAAAACATTTAGGACAAAATGAAGAGGTTCATAACCATGTTCAATTACATATATATCTGAGAGCATCTGACATGGGCAAGTGTTTTAGTCAGTGGAAGGACAGAAATCAGAATACACTGGAGTTGCCTCAAAGACTCTTAGAAGGTGAGATATACTTTGAAGAATAGGTAAGCTTTTGAGTGGCAGTAAATTATGAAAGTAGGAAAACAATTAGAAGGAAGAATGGCAGATGTAAGAGCTGCATTGGTGAGGGGACAGAATATGGCATGTTTGGTGGATAGGTATGATTGAAGGAGAAGGTGTATGGGAAGGAACAGTAGGAAATTTTTAAAAAAATTAACCTTTACAAGTCTCCTAATATTTGCTTGGTAATTTCACATAGGGAAAGCAATAGGGCTGAATCACAAGAGAATCTGAAGTGTCAGGCTGAAGTCTGGACTTAAAAGCACTTAAAAAGGACTTTAAAAAGGAGTCTAGTAAGTTCTTTAGTGTGGTAAAGATAGAGTGAAAGTGGTATTTTAGAAGAACTATTTCTTATATGCAGGATGCAGTGGAATGGAGAGAGATGCATGAGATTTACATCATTCTGGAAACAATCCATTAAAGGCTTGGACTAGGGGAATAGCATTTTGAATGGAGAGGATAAAAATAAATATTTTGAAGAAAATGCAATGAGCAATAAATGAGGAGAGAGTTGAAATAGTTTACAAGTTTCAAATATGGATGTCTGGGAAAATGGCTGACCAAAAGGGGAACTGTGAAAGGTCAGAATGGTTTAGGACTGAAGTTATAAATTAGGTATTTACATAAATTAGGTATTGGCCAAGCTGAATTTATGGTGACAACCCTATCAGGGTGTCCTAAAGGTAGCTGTCCTAAAGGTAGCTGACCTACATCAGAGCTACAGTTCTAAGTGCAAAGTCAGAGTTACGAAAGTAGACAAGCTCAATAAAGCCAGTACACAGAAGACCAAAGGCCAATGACTATGCCTGTAGTTAGCAGGAGGAAGAGGAATCAACCAAGGAAATGGAGAAGAACTGATTGAAGAGGTAGGCAGAGAGGCAAGTCTGTATTATAGAATCTAGAAGATAAAGTTTAATATAATCAATAAAAAGCAACCAAGAGGCCAAAGAAAAGGAGGTCATTGGTAGCTCCAAAGAAAGAAGTTTTAGAGTGGTTAAGCAAAAGTTAGGTTTTTGTGGAGTTAGAGAGGGAGTACCTTGTGAAGAACGTAAGGGAGAATAAGACCAATTATTGAGAAATCTGGTAATGAAAAGAGAGAAGCAACAGCCAGAAAGGGCAAGAGGATCAAAGTGTAGCCTGAATATAGTTGAACACAGATGGGAGGAATCAGTAAGAATGGAAAGTTGGTGATTGATGACAAGGACAAGGTAATATTTTAAGGTATATAGTAGGCTCCATTTAGATTGTAAACTCTCTGAAGAAAGGAGCAAGGTCTTAATCACACTTACAACCCCGCTGTAGCACCTAGCGCTGTGACTAAGCATAGTGTCATGCACATAACAGATAAAAAAATACACATTGTTGAATGGAGCTGACCCCCCCTGGTATGCTCAGGAGGCTGAAAGGCACAGAGGAAAGGACTCCTCATAGTTATGGGGAGGAGAGCTGGATCTTTCTCTAAGCTCAGAAGAAAGAAACACTGAGGTTTGTATAAAGAGATGGCTATCCTTCCAGAGGGGGAGGAGGGATGGTAGGAAGGATGACACTGGCCTACCGTGGGGGAATGTCTGTATTTTAGCAGAGTCCAGATCTGAACGATGCTGTATCCAGTCTGCAGAGTCCTGTTCCCCTCCTCCTGTCCTGGGCCCTCGTTCAGGGGGGGATGTATTTCATGTAGAAGGTGAGAGTGCAGCCACTGGCCTTGGGGGAGTCCATGAAGTAATTTTTTACAAATATCTCTGGCTAGTGTTTCCAGCCTGGTCAATCAATTCTCTGCTGCTTGAAGGTCAAGGGTCCCGTTTAGAAAAATCCTCTCTAATTTTAAAGAGGTTTAGGAGATGTTGAGGCAAAGACTTTTCAAATGAGAGTCATTACTTTTTCTGAACTGGGAGAACTTCAGGACCTCCTACAGCAGAAGCAGGTGAAACAGAAGAAACCTCTCCAGATTTCCTTGAGGAATTAAAGCTTGTTCCAGCCAGGAGGTAGTTTAAGATATGGCAGTTGCCAGAGGGCATAGTGGGAGGTGCCCTACAACCTGGCAGAGTCAAGAGGCAAAGTTCAGAGGCAGAAGGGGTGGTGTTTGGTTCCCTAAAGTAGAGGAGAGATGGTGGAGGCAAGAAGGAGGGAAGAGAAGCCTGTACTATAGGAAAGGGATTTAAAATTGGGATTCGAAATAACTATGGGTGAAGAGACTTACCAGAGAAAGGAGTGAGGAGGGGAGGGGACATATCTTCCAGGAGATGAGGGAAATCTAGCCCAGAATATGAAATCTGTGGACTTTTCATAGAGGTGGGGGGGGGAGCATGAAGGGCTTCCTGAGCCTCCTGGGCCCCGTATTTTTCCCTTTTTCTTTGCTTTTTTAGGAGAAAGAAGGCTGCTACAACTCTTTTGATGGGGATTTGGGAAGAGGAAATTGGAAGATAAATAAATGAAATAATCCGGTTTCTGTCTACTCCTTCATAAGGGTCTGTTCTAATCTCACAAGGCTAAAGAGAGCACCAGGATATGGGGATGGAAGGGTAGATTAGAAAGGGAGTTAGGTGGCAGTAGAATTAGAGGGAATAGTTAGGACTGTGAATAAACCTGAAATGTGAAAAATGGAGAAGAGCACCAACAGACAGTTAATTTCATCTAATTTTAATATTTTATTACACATGGTGTTGAGACAGTGTGTTTGGGAAAAGAGAGTTGAGGTTTATGTAGAACACTTTTTTCTTTTTATAAAATAAGCACATTGTTAAACATATGTAAAATATTAAAAACTACTTAGAATAGATCTTAAAAATTCACACCCTCCTCCACTTACACCCCCAGCCCCCAACAATGTGCCTTTTCCGGCGCTTAATTAGGGCAGGCAGGGACATACTTTAACTCTCTGTCCTCGAGACCCTAATCAGAACTGGGCTGCCCCCTTGCGGTCTCTTCGGTGCCACAACCTCAATCAACCCTCGGTCCCCGAGCCTCTCCTTCGCCGCGCTGTACTTTGAGTACTGCAAGGGGCACTGAATAGTAAATTCCTGACTCTGTCACCTCCGGACTCGCCACCTTCCCTCCTTCCAAGCCTTTCGAATCTTCTCCAGGGAACAAATAAAGGAAATGAAGCTGGACAAAGGTCCATTAGGAAATCAGGGACCTACCCATACTCCGTTCCCTGCGCTAGAAGTCACAGAATTCAGGGCGCAGGGGCCGAGGAGCCCGGATAGAAAAGTCAGGAACAACCGAGTTCGGCTTTGACCTCTAGAGTCGTGGCTGGCTGGCATCTGAGCTGGTAACGTGCGTGGCGGGTTATGTAAGGAAAGGGCCGGAGGAGCCGCCCCAGTGGGAGTGCGCGAGAGGACGCGGTGTTCTCGGCGGCAGTCCCCACCCTCCTCACCCAGCAGGGCAGGAGGCACCCAGCTTGCAGGAGGAGGAGGCGGAGAGGGTGAAGCAGAAACCCGAGAGTCACGAGGGCCGCGCGGCCCAGAGGGGGAGAGGATACACAGTGGGATACATCCATTCTCTCACTACACGTTGCAGACTCAAGTCGCTGATGGCTTCCACGTGCTGCCCTCGTGAGATGAGGGGCTCAGGGGGGAGGGGGGCTGCGGGGGGGGGGCGCTGCTACCGAGGAGGAGCCCAGAGTCCCACATCGCAACACGCGAGCCGCAGATCTCACAACCAGTCTGCACACTCCAACCGCACGTCTTCTGCCCACCATCATCCTATTTAACGCCACGGGCTCCGCCCTTTTCCACTCTTTCCCGTCCTCCGTCTTTTCTCATCACCGGGTCCTGTTCGCAAGCCGCATGTAGGGGCGGGGCACGGAATTATTCCCTTCCAGCCAATCGTCATCTACCTGGGTCTCTATTGGCCGAGTCCCTGTAGGCTGTAGCAAATGGAATGTGAACTTCAGTAACAAGAGTCACGTGCCACCGGCTAGACGGCCAATGAGGATGCGAGGTCTGTGTACGCAGGGGTAAGGCACGTGCCCAGCCGCACGTGTCGGGGAGGGGGGAGAGAAGGGGCGGGACCCAGTGGGAGAGAGGCGGAGGTGGGCAGCGGAGACCCGCAGAGTTAGAGAAGGAGCAGGAGACAGCCTGGGCTGAGCGGACCGGTACGGGTGAGGAGGCTTGCAGGATAAGGAAGCGATCCGCGCGAGAGGATCAGACCCGGAGGGAGTAGGTTTTGGGACCGAAAGCAGATCTTGGTATTGGGAAGGATAGCATCACGTGGCAGACGCGACTGTAGAGGGTCCCGGCTCAGAGATCCGGATCAGAAAGATTGGGAAGAGGAGTGAGGGTCCTGTGGGGAGTGGTCCCTACGGGGGTCACTCGTCCCTACGGCTGGGTGGGTTACCAGGGATTTAGGGCTCTCCAGTAGCCCTCACTGCAGGGTCAGGCTGGGAACAGACCTGGCGAACAACTGTCAGGGGACGGTGTCAAGTCGGTTAATTTACTCTGAACAGAGGGGAGGAAGAACAGTCTGTATCATACTGAGAAACTGTTCTGCGGAGGCCAGAGGGGCAGTCCAGGTTTTTAACTGAGGGGGGGGGGCGGGCAGGAGGAGGAGATGACTTTTTCTATTGTCTCTGAGACATGTAATGCTGGGGAGGAGAGAAGAGGTATTACCGTCCCACACAGTACACCCCAGTCTCCCAATCCATTTCCTAATTTCCAGGTTATGGTTACAAACTCCCTCGCTTTGCTCTTCAGTTGCAGGTTCCGATCTTTGGGTACTCCGGGAGTTGCTCTCCAGCCCCTGCTTCTGAACCTATGGATTCTCCAGCTAGCGTTTTCTCCTGTTCTTCCTACTCTCTCTCTTCCTCTTTTTCCACCTCCCCAGTGAACAGTGACTTTGGCCTCCCCTCCGATAGCGAGGGGGAGGACAAGGGGACCCATGACCCCAGGTCCGACCCTGTCGGGCAAAGGGGAGGTTCTAGGCCCAGCCCTGGTCCTATTCGCTGCAGGCAACGGCCCAAGGTTTCCAGCAACCAACATACAGTATCTCACTTGGAACAGCGTGGCTTGGCATCTCCTTTGGCAGGATCTGGGGTCAAAAGATCAAGAGATGGTGAATTACAGCCCAACATAAACATCCAGGGTTGTACCACAGAAGGAGACCTGCTTTTTGCTCAGAAGGTAAGAGAAAGCAGGAGAAAGGAGACAATACTGGAATGACTTAGCACCCAGATTGTTAGTAAGGACCCTAGGAAGATAGTGTTGGTTCCCAGATTTGGAGGTGGGGAGGAACAGTACTGTATGGGCAATTCTCAGTCCTCTCATAGCCTTTGTCCTGTTTTCCTACAGTGTAAAGAGCTTCAAGGATTTATTCGCCCTCTCACAGACCTACTGAATGGGCTGAAGATGGGTCGATTTGAGAGAGGTAATTATCTGATTAGTTGCAATTATCTCTGCTAGGTTCATCTCTTTCTCTTTCTCTCAATGTTTTAAATGTGTATTTCTCTTAAATCTTCATAGGATACATTATTACCTTTCTGCATCTGGGATTTAATTTCTTTAGGTGCATTTATTCTAACCCTGTTCTGTCCTTCCTTTCCCTGACAAAATTCTTGAATCTCAACTCTTGATGTCTTTCTCTCTCCCTGACCCCAGGATTGAGCAGTTTCCAGCAGAGTGTGGCAATGGATAGAATCCAGCGTATTGTAGGTGTTTTGCAGAAGCCACAGATGGGGTAAGTTCCCCTGGTTCTTTCCTCGGTACTTCATAAAAAAGGAGTTATCTATAATCCTGTCTTCTTGTTTTTTCACACTTTATGGCTTTTTAAAGAAATGTCTTTTTCACAGGGAACGTTACCTAGGAACCTTGCTACAGGTAGAAGGGATGTTAAAGACTTGGTTTCCTCACATAGCTGCCCAGAAGTCATCATCGTGTAATAGCAGGCATCAGCTGACCAAGGTGAGAACTTGTAAAACCGAGGGGGAGGTGGAGAAATAAGGAAACAAAGTGTACCTGCAGAAATGGGTTCCTTCTTCTGTTTTCTCTTGAGTCTTTTCCTCTTTTCCAACAGGTTTCTTTTCAGGGGAGGGAATGCCTCACTTTCCTACACTGTCTTGGTTCCTGTATGGTTTTTGTTCTGTTTTGTTCTGATCACTACAAAGAACTTCATGAAGTTTAACCCTATCCTTCATGTTGCAGTTTATCTGCTTTCTGCATAGATACAGAAGGCTTTTCACCTGGCCAAATGAGTCATGCAGGAAGAGTCCTTAGCTTTTCTCTACAAACCCTTTCTTCTCTGTTGCCCTAAAACTCTTTCCTTCTCCCTCTTTTTACTCCTACCCAAGTATCCTTGTACCAAATCCTCTGGAAGGGTGGGCTTCAAGGACTGGTCATAACAAGTATATCACTGGGAGGGGAGGAGGGCTGTCATGCGTGCATAGAAGGACCTGTGTGGAAGTGACCTGTTTTTTTGTGCCTTCAAATAATAGGATATTTATTATCTACTTGAATAACAGGGAGGGTAAAATCCCCTATAGATAATGGACAGTCCTTTTTGTATTCCATTAACCATAGTTATTATTGCTGTGGGAATAACTCATTTAAAAATAAGCAGGGGTGCCTGGGTAGCTCAGTCATTAAGCGTCTGCCTTCGGCTCAGGCCATGATCCCAGGGTCCTGGGATCGAGCCAGGAACCCCGAGCCCCACACTGGGCTCCTGGCTCAGCGAGGAGCCTGCTTCTCCCTCTCCCACTCCCCCAGCTTGTGTTCCCTCTCCCACTGTGTCTCTGTCAAATAAATAAATAAAATCTTTTAAAAAATTAAGCAGGAGGATGTTGCCTGCATATTAATTTACATTTAAGAAACTCAACAAAGGGAAATTAAAATTTAAAATACAGAAATTGGTGAATGATGATTCCAACTAAAAATAGACTTTTAAGAAAGAAGCTCCAAAACGAATTATTTTATAAACAGTGAGAACCTATGGGACTGTTTGTTTTATTTTGCCTGTCTGAATGTCCAGTGCCTGATACAGTGTGTGGTACATAACAAGCCTTCAAGTATTGGTTCAGTAAATAAAAGTATAATTAGGTTATTAAAACTTTTAATCATTGCCTGGCAGAAAATGAGCTGTTGCATAAAACGAGGTATGTTTCCATTGCAAACAGAGTCCCCAGGGAAAGAAAAGTTTTAAGCAACCAAGTTGAGTTAATCTGAAAGCTCGCTCACATATTTTTTTTTCTTCTTGTCTCCCCTTTCTAGCATTTTCCAAGCCACCACAGTTCCTCAGCTGCTTCCTCTCCTACACTTCCCATGGAAAAGACGGACCAGACCCAGCTAGGACGTCTA
This sequence comes from Enhydra lutris kenyoni, assembly GCF_002288905.1. NCBI lineage: Eukaryota > Metazoa > Chordata > Mammalia > Carnivora > Mustelidae > Enhydra > Enhydra lutris. The sequence goes on along the minus strand of NW_019154172.1, from coordinate 3,090,270 downwards.
CTGTTGAAACCAAAGCAGCCTTGGCATCTCACTGAATGGCCAACTATGCACCTGACTTGGATCCACACCACTCCAATTTGCAACCCCCCCCCTCAGTTCCCCAGGTACCATTTCCTTTAGCCATGGTCCTTTAGGCACTGGAGCCAGCATTGGTGTTATCCTTTTTGTCCAGCATGGAGTCCAGCCCTTCACCCAATCTGCCCCAGCCACTCCAATTCCACCCACTACAGCATCTCCTGTCATCCCTGGTGATCCTAAGAAACTCTCTGAAGATGGACCTCATTGCCACCGTTTGCCAGTAACTCTGCCACCAGACTGGGGCTGTACCCGATCTGGGCCTAGTCTACCCACCATGGCCAGAGAGATGACTGTGGGACATCTAGAGCAGCAGAGAAGCCATCCTTCAGTTGCTCCTGATGTCCATTCTCTCAACCCCTAATCCAGGACTTGAGACTTTGGTTTCTCATTTGTGTAAATATATGTCTCTCTCATCTATTTTTTTTTACTTTTAATATGTACATTTGTGTTGAGGGAAGAGAAATCCTTTTTGATTAAAGAAATTTTATACCTAAACAGTTTGTTGATTGAAGGAAGTTGCAACTTTCTGCTCCAGGTACCAGTATCAATCCTCTGAGCTGCAGAGAAGAAAGGGGGTGGGAATGTTTGTGACAGTGAGCTCTAGCAAGTTTTATATATATATATATATATATATATATATATATATATATATATATATTTTATATATATATATATTTATATATATATATATTTTTTATATATATATATTTTTAAGATTTTATTTATTTATTTGACAGAGAGAGAGAGATCTCAAGTAGGCAAAGAGGCAGGCAGAGAGAGAGGGGGAAGCAGGCTCCCCACTGAGCAGAGAGCCCGATGTGGGGCTCAATCCCAGGACCCTGAGATCATGACCTGAACCGAAGGCAGAAGCTTAAGCCACTGAGCCACCCAGGCGCCCCAATATATATATATATATATATATAT
>NW_019154172.1:3035305-3089168 GCF_002288905.1 Enhydra lutris kenyoni | reverse complement strand
GAGAGAGAGAGAGAGAGAAAGAGAACATGAGAAGGGAGAATTCTGTTCAGAGGGAGAAGCAGACTCCCCTCCAAGCAGGGAGCCCAATGCGGTTCTTGATCCCGGGACTCCAGGATCATAACCTGAGCTGAAGGCAGTTGCTCAACCAACTGAGCCACCCAGGCACCTGAGCTCCAGCAAGTTAGAAGTCTGGATGGGATGATAAAAATCCTGTGGACAAAAATGATGACAAAAATCCTGCTCTCTGTGGAGACCAAATGAGACTACAGCTGGCTTCCCAAGGACCACTCCTGGGATGGTTATAGGGTTTGGAATTGGGCTTGTGTTTTCATTTAGTCTAAGAGACTAGTACCTTTACCTTTTGTAGTCTTCCAGCTGGCCCAGACTAGCAGGTTCTTCTCCTCTGGGATAGCTCTCTGCTTTGATGAGAGCTGTTGATGCTTGTGGATAAATGCATATGTCATCTTCTGTGGGCAGAGGAGGGACACAAGAACCAGAACACCCACTGTCATTGTCAGTTTCAAAGAGGAAGGGGTGCCCTAGAACTGGCAGAATGGGGAGTCTCCTCAGACACTGGGCCACATCTTTATTCAAAAAGCTGCAGGAGGGGCGCCAGCATGGCTCAATCTGTTAAGCTTAAGCATCTGACTCTTGATTTTGGCTCTGGTCATGATCTCAGGGTTGTGAAATCAAACCCCATGCTGGGCATGGAGCCTACTTGAGTCTCTCTCTCTCCCTCTCCCTCTGCCCTTCCCCCACTAAAATAAATAAATCAATCTTAAAAAAAAAAAAGGCTGCAACTAAATGTATGCAAGAGTAAAGAAAGCTACCCAGCGTTATCAGGAGGCAAACATGAAAGTCTGTTAATTTATCTACATCTACCTTTCTCTGTATATCACACTGACTCATTTGTCCCAGTTTCCACCAAAACCATGTCTTCTCCCATCCTAAGCCTTGGCAGTGTATCAGACTACTTGCTCCTTTTAGTTATTGTTTATTGGCTACTTAGCATGTTTCTCACAGCTAGTTATACATCTTTCCCCTATTTCTCAAGTCCCTGTTCTCAGGGAACAATTGTCTTTGGTTTCAGAGAACATGACCTCCTTTCTATTTCATTTCATTTCATATTTCATTTCATTTCATATTTCATTCATTTCATTTCATTTCATTCATTTCATTTCATTTCATTTAAATGGAACATGAGCAGAGAGAGGGGCAAAGGGAGAGGGAGAAGCGGACTCCCTGTTAAGCAAGGAACCCCAGGCAGGGCTCAATCCCAGGACCCCTGAGATCATGACCTGGCAAAAGCAGATGCTTAACCAACTGAGCCCCCATGCTTGCCGCATGACCTCCTTTCTAAGGCAAACCTCTCCATTTGTGCTCTGGATTACCTTTCTCCTCTGGAACTTTTGCTGTATCATTTATCCCCTCTTTATCTTGTAACTTCACATTGTTCTTGAATTATTTATTTTTTTCTCTTACAAATAATATTTATTCCTCCCACAAGTGGGACCAGGTCTCCCCTTCTGGAAAACATCTCTTGAGTCTGATTGTCCTCCTTCTCCTCTTTTCCTCAAGGATCCAGGGATCCTTGGGATCCTGGGATCCAGCCCTGCGTTGGGTTCCCAGATCAGCCAGGAATCTTCTGCTTCCTCTGCCCCTTCCCCATTCTCCACCCACCCCCAACCTGGCTCGTGTTTGCTCTCTCTCTCTCTCAAATAAGTAAATAAAATCTTTTCTAAAAATTAAAAAAAAAAGATTTTATCTATCAAAGAGAGCATGCACACACAAGCAGCGGGGAGGGGCAGAGGGAGAAGCAGACTCCATACTGAGCAGGGAGCCCAGTGCGGGGGCTTGAACCCAGGATCCTGAGATCATGACCCAAACCTGAAGGCAGACAGTTAACGCACTGAGCCACCCAGGAGCCTCCAGGATCAAGTATTCTAATGTAGCTTCCACCAAATCAATAGCTAGATCCAAGCACAAAGGCTATGTGCTTCAAGCTCTCTGTAGCATTTGACATTCTTTTTTTTTTTTTTTTTAAAGATTTTATTTATTTATTTGACAGAGATCACAAGTAGACGGAGAGGCAGGCAGAGAGAGAGAGGGAAGCAGGCTTCTCGCCGAGCAGAGAGCCCAATGTGGGACTCGATCCCAGGACCCTGAGATCATGACCTGAGCCGAAGGCAGCGGCTTAACCCACTGAGCCACCCAGGCGCCCCAGCATTTGACATTCTTGATGCTACCTACTGAAACTCTCCTCCCTTGGATCCCATGACAGCACACTATCCTAATCCTCCTCTTACCTACCTGGCAGCAACTTCTCTATCTCTTAATGGCCCCACTTCTGCCTGCTCCAGAGCATGGGTATTACCTTAGGTTCAGTCCTTGATCCTCTACTCTTCTCTGACTATATTCTTTCACTTAAAGATTTCATCTCTCGGGACGCCTGGGTGGCTCAGTTGGTTGGACGACTGCCTCCGGCTCAGGTCATGATCTCGGAGTCCCGGGATCGAGTCCCGCATCGGGCTCCCAGCTCCATGGGGAGTCTGCTTCTCCCTCTGACCTTCTCCTTGCTCATGCTCTCTCTCACTGTCTCTCTCTCGAATAAATAAAATCTTAAAAAAAAAGATTTCATCTCTCATGGTTTTATTGCCTCAACTTTGAGGACTTCTGAATCCCATCTCTAGTCCCACTCTCTCCCCTGGAAGACATGCTGAAAGTCTACATCTCTGCTGAGCAATTCTATTTATATGTTATTGACACCTAAATACTGTTGAAAATTTCAGCATTTTAGAGCCAAAAGGTATCATTCACTCCCCTTTTTATTTTTATTTTTTTTAAGATTTTATTTATTTGACAGAGAAAGACATAGCAAGAGAAGGAACACAAGGAGAGGGAGTGGAGAGGGAGAAGCAGCCTCCCCACTGAGCCTCCCCAATGTGGGGCTCGATCCCAGGACTCTGGGATCATGACTGGAGCTGAAGGCAGATGCTGACACTTAATGACCGAGCCATCCAGGTGCACCATCACCTCCCTAATTTTTTAGATGAGGAAATTTTGGTGGCTTGTGCAAGACAACACAACATGGGTACAGAACTCAGGGTTTCCAGTCTGGTGCTTTTTCCAGAAGTCACTGATCAAAATATTATCTTTCCTTTAAAGATGTCCTGTTCTTCCTTATTATACGCTTTTTCTTCTGTTAACGCTATCTATGCTACCTTCGTTTTTTCTAGATAACTAAACTTAAAACTTGGTGCCAGTCAGTCACCAAATCCTATATATATATTTTTTTCTTAAGATTTTATTTGTCAGAGGAGAGTATAAGCAGAGGGAGAAGCAGGCTTCCCGCTGAGCAAGGAATCTGATGTGGGGACTCAATCCCAGGACCCTGGCATCTGGACCAACCTGAAGGCAGAGGTTCAACCTACTGAGCCACCCAGGTGTCCCACCAAATCCTTTTTGTTCTGTATTTGGAATGTCTCTTAAAATCCATTTCTTCCTACCCATTTCATTGCCACATCTTTGGCCTAAACTTTAATTATAGCATTAGTCTCTCTTACTTCTAATCCCGTCTCACTGATACCGAGTACTTTTCCTAGAACAGTGTTTTGCATGTCATCTCCTTTTTTTTTTAAGATATTATTTATTTTACAGACAGAGATCGCAAGTAGGCAGAGAGGCAGGTAGAGAGAGAGAGGGATGCAGAGAGAGAGAGAGAGAGAGAGAGGGAGGCAGTCTCCCCGCTGAGCAGAGAGCCCCATGCGGGGCTCGATCCCAGGACCCCAGGATCATGACCTGAGCTGAAGGCAGAGGCTTTAACCCACTGAGCCACCCAGGTGCCCCTTCCTTTTTTTTTTTTTTAAATAAAGATTTTATTTATTTATTTGACAGAGATCACAAATAGGCAGAGAGGCAGACAGAGAGAGGGGGAAGCAGTCTCCCTGCTGAGGGAGCCTGATGTGGGCCTCAATCCCAGGACCCTGAGATCATTACCCCAGCTGAAGGCAGAGGCTTAACCCCCTGAGCCACCCAGGCACCCCCGCATATTATTTCCTATTCAAATTGTTCAACGGCTCCTCAGTGCTTTGAGAAGTTCAAAGCCTTTAGTCAAAGTCTTTGTTTCTCCTTCTGTTCCCCTACTTGATACCTCTGTTCACTTTTTTATTCACCCTTGATGAAGTTAAGACTTTTTAACTCTAAACCTTTGTTCATGCTCATCACCTTGCCCAGCCTTTCTTGTTTCTGTCAATTAAACCCTACCCCCTTTTAAGAGACTAACTCAAGTCCTTCTACCAATTACTTTCTCCACTAAAGATGATATATAAGCTGTCTTTGGCGCTTTATTTCATCAAATGAGATCATGCACATAAAATGCCCATACAAGTTTTGGAATATAACAGATTCTCAAAAATGTTACTTTCCCTCTTCTTTTATTTAAAAAAAAATTATTTTATCCCATTTGATTCCCATGACAAATTTTTTTCCCATGACAAATGTTGTGTGATTGAAGGCAATTACCCAAATCTGCCCTTGTTGCCCAGACCAGGCATATCTAATATATGTAAACAAATGAGCACAAGTGTGGTCTAATAAGGTTTTATTTACAAAAACAGGACTGAGGGGCACCTGGGTGACTCAGTCATTAAGCGTCTCAGGTCATGATTCCAGGGTCCTAGGATTGACCCTGCATTGGGCTCCCTGCTCCCCATGGGAAGCCAGCTTCTCCCTCTCACTCTCCCCCTGGTTGTGTTCCCTCTCTCACGGTGTCTCTCTTCAAATAAATTAATATATTTTTTTAAAAAATCTCTGCTTTAGGGGCACCCAGGTGGCTCAGTGGGTTAAAGCCTCTGCCTTCAGCTCAGGTCATGATCCAGGGTCCTGGGATTGAGCCCCGCATCAGGCTCTCCGCTCAGTGGGGAGCCTGCTTCCTCCGCTCTCTCTGCCTGCCTCTCTGCCTACTTGTGATCTGTCAAATAAATGGATAAAATCTTTTAAAAAAAAGATTTTATTGGGTGCCTGGGTGGCTCAGTTGGTTGAGCGACTGCCTTCAGCTCAGGTCATGATCCTGGAGTCCCGGGATCGAGTCCCGCATCAGGCTCCCGGCTCCACGGGGAGTCTGCTTCTCCCTCTGACCTTCTCCTCGCTCATGTTCTCTCTCACTGTCTCTCTCTCTCTCTCAAATAAATACAATAAAATAAAAAAGATTTTATTTATTTGTCAGAGAGAAAGAGAGAGCGCGATAGAGCAGGGAGGAGTGCAGAGGGAGAAGCAGGCTCCCCGCTGAGCAAGGTGCCCTGTGTGGGACACTTGTGCACCTTTCTTTTTTTGAGTCTTTCTGTACTGTTTTCCAGTAGCCACTAGATCTGAATTTATGTGAATAACCACAGATGGATATGTTAAGTAACATATGAATAAAAGAAAAGCTGTTTCCACAGTGAAGAAATAAAGGAGATATTACTACTAGGTCTCACTGGGAGGCAAATGGATAGTAGTCATAAAAGAGTCTTCAACTCAGGCGCGTGGCTGGCTCAGTTCGTGGAGCACCAGACTCGATCTCGGGGGGGGGGGGGGGGGGGGGGACTGGGGGGGACGTGGGTGGGTTCAAGCCCCACCTTTGGTGTGGAGATTGCTTAAGAACAAAATCTTAATTTAAAAAAAGAAAGAAAAAAGAAGTCTTCGATTCTAAAACTTCAGGCGTTTCCTAATTCTTTGTTTAGTAATCTCACTTTATTTAGTGAAATGCCTGGGCAGATGATGTTTTTAAAAAGTCATGTTATGTTCATTCCGTTTCTTTTCCTTAGTTTTTAAGCAGATGAGGGGCGTGAAGCTGTTTTTTTCCGGAGAGCAGATCTCAAAGAATCTGGTCCTTTGAGAAAACAGGAAGCATGTTCAGGAAGCTTTGACTATTTCTCTCATTTTCCTTCCAGAAAAATAAATGACTTAAATCTCTATTACAGATTTGATAGGATTGGGGGTAGGGAATCGCGCTGACCTTCTGAGACCGAGGGAGGAGAAAACGAGGAACCTGTTTTGGGCGAGTTTAAGGCAACAAATATCAGGTGTAGAGTCCGGGACGGAGGTGTTGGGATGGAGGGCGTGGAGAAGCCATCAACTGGAGCCAGGAAGAATGTTGCCATGGTTTCCAGGCAGTTTTTCTCCTTCCAGCCAGGATTTCTTCGCGCGGCGCAAGAGATGACGTATTTCCGCTTCCGGCCGCGAGCTACCTTTGCAGGGGCCGGTTCCTGAGGGCGTGGGGTGAGGATCTGGGTTTGGGGATGGGGAAAGCAAGCCGAGTGTGGCAGGAGGGGACGCTTGCCTGAGAAAGATTACGTACCAATCTCCCACCCCAAACCCTCCTGGGGCGGTGAGCGGTAACTGGAGTGTACCCTGTGGCGCGTCCGGATCCTTCCGTGCCCGGCCACGTACATCTCCGTGATGACGCCCCGCTACCATCTCTTTTCTTCCCGATGCTAGGGTTGTATTGGCAAAGAGAGCTAGGCAGTCTTGATTATGATTAGCGTATCCTTTCTAGGACATGAAGACTTCCACGTGCCCCTGTGTTCCTTGTTCCCGGGGACGTTGCTTTTCCAGACCCTGAGTAAGCCACGCGGTAGAGTGTGCATTCTGCTGTGTTTCTCTTTCTTACCTGGTCTCTATACTTCCTTTATTCATTATTCTTTAGGTGCTGCAGAGTGAAGATTTAAATTCCAAGGTCATGGCAAAACATCTGAAGTTCATTGCCAGGACTGTGATGGTACAGGAAGGGAACATGGAAGGTGCATACAGGACCCTAAACAGGTAACCAGAATTGTGCCTAGAAAAGCTCTCTTGGAAAGTGCTTGGGTGGCTATTTTCTCCCTTCCCCCGTCATAGATTGTTCTCAAACCTCCGGCACCCCAGGTATTCACAGTATCTTGAAACTTTTCAGCGCCTTAGTTTATTATCTTTAAAATGGACTTTTCCCCCAAACCTGATTGTATGAGGTTTGTTTATACAGAGCCTGAATTCCCTCCCCCAAGACCTAAGGAACCCAAAGGGAAAATCAAAGTGTAAAGTTGTGGGGAAGCAAGGATGTAGTACATGATAAAGAGAAGGTCGAGGGTGGGATTGGTGTAGGGCAAGGCTAATGGAAAGATGAATTCAGATTTGGGATCTTGGAGAAGCAAGCAAGAGATGGAAAAGTGTATCAGGTTTAGAGGAAGGTTACAGCATAAGCAAAACATAAGGATGGAAATGAACTGGGAGAAGAGCTGTTTTGAAAGGTTTTGAATGCTAGACTAAGAGATGTAGAAGGGCTGTAATAAAGAATACCTTACTGTCGTACATTCTCAGACCAATAGTTCCTTAGTCTTCCCTTATCACTGATTGTAAGGATTTTGACTTTCTGGCTGGCTTCATCATTTTTTCTCCCCAGTGTGAAAGAAACAAATCCTTGTGGAGTTGAATTATCAAGGAATTTTACGAAAGAGATCTTAAGAGAATATATGAGCTATTCTTCTGCCTTAAGGCCAGTAAGGTGATAGCTTTATTACACAAGTGAGGGAAGCTTAGGACATGGAAATTATGCTTCTTGGATCACACAATTATTGAATGGTAGAGAGGAACATAAATCACACCTTTCTACTGCAGTGTTCTTTGCTTTATATCACTAAATTGCTTACTGGTTCCTCTGGAAATGTAGACACTTATGGCAGTCATTTTCCTGTTAAGAATCTGTATTTGAGGGGCACCTGGGTGGCTCAGTGGGTTAAGCCGCTGCCTTCGGCTCAGGTCATGATCTTAGGGTCCTGGGATCGAGCCCCGCATCGGGCTCTCTGCTCAGCAGGGAGCCTGCTTCCTCCTCTCTCTCTGCCTGCCTCTCTGCCTGCTTGTGATCTCTCTCTGTCAAATAAATAAATAAAATCTTTAAAAAAAAAAAAAAAGAATCTGTATTTGACTGGGTTTATTGTGGGGTTCTTGGGGACCGAGAAGGTAAATAAAACGAAACTAGTTCTTAGCAAAGAGTTTTAGGTGTGGAGGGTTGGATGGCAGAATACCATAGTAAATGAGGGCAACCATGCTGTCAAGCTGTGTAATTGAGTAGCATTTGCAGGTTCAAGGTGGATTGTGTGTCTTTTATTTATTTATTTATTTATTTATTTATTTATATTTAGTTAGTTGGTTAGTTATTTGAGATAGAGAGCAGTAGAGCAGGAGTAGGAGAGCAGAGGGAGAGAGAGAAGCAGGCTTCCTGCTGTGCATGGAGCCCCATGCAGGGCTTGATCCCAGGACCCTGGGATCATGACCTGAGCTGAGGGCAGACAGTTAACTAACTGAGCCACCCAGGCGCCCCACGATTGTGTGTCTTTTAAAAGGATCTGGTCGGGGGGCACCTGGGTGGCTCAGTGGGTTAAAGCCTCTGCTTTCGGCTCAGGTCATGATCCCAGGGTCCTGGGATCGAGCCCCACGTCGGGCTCTCTGCTCAGCGGGGAGCCTGCTTCCTCCTCTCTCTCTGCCTGCTTCTCTGCCTACTTGTGATCTCTGTCTGTCAAATAAATAAATAAAATCTTAAAAAAAAAAAAAAAAGGATCTGGTCGGGGCACTTGGGTGGCTCAGTGGGTTGGGCCTCTGCCTTCAGCTTCGGTCATGATCCCAGGACCCTGGGATCGAGCCCATATCGCGCTCTGCTCGGCGGGGAGCCTGCCTCTCCCTCTCTCACTCCTGCCTCTCTGCCTGCTTCTGATCTCTCTCTCTCTGTTAAATTAAAAAAAAAAAAAGTCTTTATTTAAAAAATATAAATAAATAAAAATAAAAGGATCTGGTTTTAGGTCAGCCCCATTACCTCATTCTATGTCTGTGCATACCAGTCATATCCTTGCATAGAAGCTGTTCCCTAAAAGTAATCAGTTAAGTACGGTGTGGTAAGATACCCTATATCATTTTTTTTCTATCGCTGCTCATTCCCAACCCTTTTCCTATTTCAGACCTAGTGCCATGTCTGTGAGAGGTTCAAAATGTCTAATGACCTTTCTGTGCTCATATAAGCACAAAATGAATGTCTTTATAGACTCAGTAGTGAATTAGCCAGTGAGATGAAATGCTGAATTTGGGAAAAGGAAGTCTTGCAGATTCCTCCACCCTTTTTCTGATCTTTCCCTGAAGTCTTTGTGTGATTTATTTTGGTGGATTTAGAGGGGTCTGTTAGCCAGGGTGATTGAGATGTTTGTATTATTGACTGATGTCAAAGGCCAGCTATTACTTGATGGTAAAACAAATTTCTAAAGGCTTAGCTTAGGCTCCCCTAAACTACCCTGTTCCTAAAGTGCAAATAACACAAAAGCAAAAATTTGATTTTTAAGAAATGAGCTACTTTGGCAAGGAATGAAGAAACAGTTTGTGGTACAGAACTATTTATTGAACCATTTCTTATATTTGTATCAAGAAAGTAGCTACAACTTTAATACTTTTGACTGTAGTCATGGTTTGAATATAAGAGCACAGACATCCCCGCATCCCCATATCTGAGTGGCTCAGTCGGTTGAATAACCAACCGTCTCTTGATTTCAGCTCAGGTCATGATCTTGGGGTCATGGGATTGAGCCCTAAGTCAGGCTCTGCGCTCAAGAGGGAGACTGCTGGAGATTTTCTCTCTCCCTCTCCCCTACCCCCCCACCCCAGCCCCTGCTTGCGTGCACTCACTCTCTCTCTCTCTCAAATAAATCTGTTTTTTAAAGATTTTATTGATTTATTTGATAGAGAGAGGGAGATAGAGCACAAGCAGGCAGAGCAGCAGGCAGAGGGAGAGGGAGAAGCAGGCTCTCTGCTGTGCAGAGAGCCTGATATGGAGCTTGATACCAGGACTCTGCAGATACCCAACTGAGCCACCTAGGTGCCCCTAAAATAAGTAAATCTAAAAAAAAAAAAAAAAAGCACAGACCCTGAAGCAGATGGCCCAGTTCAGACAGATCTCAGCTCTGCCATTCATTAGCTGCATGATCTATCTATCATAAGCTACAATGTCTCTCTCTGCCTCAGTTTCTTCCTCTGTAAAGTGGAACTAATAATAGTACCTACCTCTTGGGGTTGATGAGGATTAAATTTGTTAATATGATTAAATTGTTTAGAACAGTGCTTGGCACATAGTAGGCATTGTGTGTTAGTTATTATCATAAGCTGGAACTCATAAGGAAGTTTTAACCCTTTCGGTTTTGCTTGTGGGTGTTTATTTAGTTATTTTGAATGATAAAGAATTTACATTAGCTGTTTTTTCCCTATCTTCCTTGATCATTAGGTTATACTCAAGAAGGTGGCCTGGAGATGAAAAAGTGAGAAAATTAAGCTTTATTTTGTCAGAACGGTCCAGTTTGCTACTGATACTGGAATGACTTTTCTTATAGACTTTTTTTTTTTTTAAGATTTTACTTATTTATTTGACAGAAAGAGAGAGCGCACAAGCAGGGGGAGAGACAGAGGTAGGAGGAGAAGTAGGCTCCCCACAAAGCCGGGGAAGCCCAATACGGGATTCAATCCCAGGACTCTGGGATCATGACCTGAGCTGAAGGCAGTGGCTTAACCAACTGAGCCACCCAGGCGTCCCCTCTTATAGACTCTTATAGAGTGATACTTTCCTACAAAGGCTCTTCTATTTAGCCTGTTGCTAATCTCATTTTGAAATAATAGCATTTATTTCCTCTGTATGGTCTGCTCTTTTTTTTTTTTTAATATTTTATTTATTTGACACAGTGCGCACAAGCAAGGGGAGCGGCAGGCAGAGGAGGAAGCAGGCTCCCCGCTGAGCAGAGCCCATGTGGGGCTCTGGGGCTCAATCCCAGGACCCTGGGATCATAACCTGAGCTGAAGGCAGAGGCTTAACCCACTGAGCCACCCAGGAGCCCCTGCTGTGTTCTTTCATCTCCCATTTCCAGTTACAAAAGTTTAAAACCTGAAAAACAAAATATTTCTGATTTCCTGCCTGAAGGAATTGATCTTTCCATTGATGTCAGTCCTGAATTAGGCCTTCTCTCTTCTGAGAGAAGACTTTTCCATTGTCTTTGTCTGAGATTGTTCTATTTAACTTAGAACCAAACCTCTATTTATCTGCATCTCCCAAAATCCAATTATATTTTTATTTTAATCAACATTAGTTTTTCTTTTGCTGTTTTTTTGTTTTTTGTTTTTTGTTTTTTTTTTTTCATTTTATCTAAAAATCCTTCCTGATTCCAGATGCAAGTGGGTGGCAGGTGAGGGAAGAATAAATAAGTGGCAGAAGGTGAGGCATGTTTGGATTCTTTCTGCCATCTGGCCTGACCTGGTACTATCTCACTTCTTGTTCTTAGGAATCTGTTTTCACATTCCTCTCTGTCTTTTTTTTCTCTCTCTTTTGTTCTTGTTTTTGTTAAATAGCAGCCCCATAATTCTTTCAAGATTCTCTTTTTGTAGATGAATGGCAGTTTATGCATACTTTTTTCCTAGGTATATGTGCTAATTTTAGTCGGAAACCGCAGGAGATTGGTCATTATGACACCATGTGGTTTTCAACTCTGACTACCAGTTTAGAATTACTTGGGGAACCTTCCAAAAAAATTCTTGATCCCAGGGCCTAGCCTGAGACTAAGTCTGGGCAGTTGCGGCTGACCAACATTTTTAATATGTACCATGAGGACGCCTGGGTGGCTTAGTTGGTTAAGCTTCTGCCTTCAGCTCATGATCCCAGGTCCTGGGATTGAGTCCTGTGTCAGGCTCCTTGCTCAGCAGGAAGCCTGCTTCTCCTCCCTCTGCCTGCTGCTCTTCCTGCTTGTGCTCTGTCTCTCTCTCTCTGACTAATAAATAAAGTCTTGAAAAAATTAAATAAAATAAACAAAAATGTCCCATGAGATTTTAATGTTGAACCAAGATTGTAATGACCTTCTTAAGAGCAGAGACCTGTGCATTTTCATTTGTATATCCCTTGCATATGCCAAAGTGGCCCATAGAAAGCTCTCAATAAATGTCTATTTAATGAATGTAGATATTTCTTTATCGTTTTCAGTCTCTTACTTTAGTGTTTGTCAAACCTTTCCACTGAAGTATCCTTAACAAAGGAGAGCGAAGGAACTATAGGGGTTCTGCTACTATAAGCAAACATGGAAGCTCTTTGAAGTCTCTCTTCTTTTAATTAAAGTTTTAAGTGATTTTTTTTTTTTTTTCAGTTCATTGCCATTACATCTGTTCTAGGGCTAGCACCTCTGCCCCTATTCAAGTTAAAATTAGTGCTCTGGGCAAATGCATCAAATTTATCCAGAGACTTCTGTCTCTGGATTATACCCTTGGCACACTGTCAAGTATCCTAATTAAGAAACGTGGCATTGGGCCGTGTGGGTGGCTCGGGTCATGATCCCGGAGTCCAGGGATGGAGTCCCACATTGGGCTCCCTGCTCGACAGGGAGCCTGCTTCTCCTTCTGACCCTTCCCCCATCTCATGCTCTCTCTCTCACACTCTCTCTTCCTCAAATAAATAAAATCTTAAAAAAAAAAAAAAGAAAAGAAAAGAAACATGGCATTACTGGGTGGCCTAGGTGGTTCGTATGGTTAAGTGGCAGACTCTTGATTTTGGTTCAGGTTATGATCTTAGGGTCCTGGGATTGAGCCCCACGTCACACTCCTTGCTCATCGGAGTCTGCTTGAGGATTCTCTCTCCCTCTCCCCAACCCTCTACCTCTCCTGCCTGTCTCTCTCTCTCCCCCATCTCTAAAATAAATAAATAAATGTATACAGGGAAAAAAAAGTGGCTTTACTTTTTCTTCATTTCAGGGATTGAAACACCAATTTAGGAATAGCTTTTGGGGATAAACTATATATTACTTAAAAAGGAAAGAATTTGATCGGAAAGAAGAGGAATGGTTGGAAAGAAAAATATATGAAAAGATTCAAGTCCCAGAGACTCAGAGCCTGGGGTGTTATTACCTCTTTTCGGCTTTCTTACAAATTTAGAAAATTAATATTGTGTGGTTGGGATTATCTAGGAAAGCGGTGCAAGATGTGCATGTTGTAGGGGTGCTTGGTGGCTCAGTCGGTTAAGCATCTGCCTTCAGCTCAGGTCATGATCTCAGGATCTTGGGATCAAGCCCCACATTGGGCTCCCTGCTTACCAGGGAGTCTGCTTCTCCCTCTCCTTCTGCCCCTACCCCCAGCTTTTCTCTCTCTCTCTCTCCTCTCAAATAAATAAATAAAATCTTTGGGGCCTGGGTGGCTCAGTGGGTTAAAGCCCCTGCCTTCCGGTCAGGTCATGATCCCAGGGTTCTGGGATCGAGCTCCAAATTGGGCTCTCTGCTTGGTGGGGAGCCTGCTTCCTCCTCTCTCTCTGCCTGCTTCTCTGCCTATTTGTGATCTCTGTCTCTCAAATAAATAAATAAAATCTTTATTAAAAATAAATAAATAAAATCTTTGAAAAAAGAATTAAAAAAAGAAAAAGAACAGTGTATGTTGTTGGAAGGTGCCAGGTTGGAGCAGTGTTACAGTAGTGATTTTTATAGTCTTTGGGGAGGATACTTATTTTGTCAATTTGCGTTCCGTCTTTAAGGAAGCTACATTTCTCTTCCTTTTAATCTTGGAGTATTAGATATATATGCTATAAATTGTATTTTAGTTTCGGGGGAGAAAATGGACAAATATTTTGCTCTTAGAGTAATTTTCTAGGCAAGGACTTTTAAGCTTGAAAATGTGAATCCAGCTAGTTCTGGAGTATCCCAATCTTGTCGGTCAAACACAGTATTTTCTGATGCACTTTTCTTATTTTTCTCTGCTTTTTCTTTATATCCTCTTTGGCCACCTTTTTTGTATTACACTTTTTCTGTATTCTGTATTCTTTATTATATATCCCAGGCTTCTCCTTATCTCTCCCAGCTTTCTAATGGTTGGTAGTTTAAAAATTAGTTGAATGTCCTGTGGTCTAATTACAACAGTAGGTAGGAGAGCAAGTGAGAGAGAGGTGGTTAAAGCTTTGGCGTGTTTGGAGCACAAAGGCAGTCTTAAAAAGGAAACAGGCTATGTGTCTGTTCAGTGAGGCCACCACAAAATGTTTGTTATATAACGAAGGGTCCTCATTCCTGCCCTGGGATGAGGAGATGGAGAGTGGGGGTTACTAGGAAGCCCTGTATGATTGTCTAGCCACCAAGCAAGGAAAGGCAAGCACCCTGAAGTGTGCCTAGTTGACCTCTTTTATTCCCGGTAGGCGAGCTTCGGGGCCCAGTGAGTCCTTGTGCATACACGTTATCCTGATGTAGGCTGGCTATGCTGACATGTGAGTTTGCCACTTCCAACCTCCCCCAGCCTGGGCAGCTTAGCTCCTTTTACAGAATCTGATGAATTTAACTAAAATTGGCAGCTGATTTCTCCTTCAGTGTTAGGTTGCCAAGCACCCGAACTCCAGGCTGATCTGTTGACTCTAAAGCTGTTGGTCTGTTAGTCCCTGAACTACCTTTGGAAGCAGAAGCATCATTACTTCATCAGTTCTACAAAGCTCTTCTTGCAATTTTTTTTTTATTAGAAATGAGTTGAGGGGTGCCTGGGTGGCTCAGTGGGTTAAGACTCTGCCTTTGGCTCAGGTCATGATCCTAGGGTCCTGGGATCAAGCCCCATATCTGCCTCTCTGCTCAGCGGGGAGCCTGCTTCCCCCTCTCTCTCTGCCTGCCTCTCTGCCTACTTGTGATCTCTTTCTCTCTCTCTCTGTCAAATAAATAAATAAATCTTTTTAAAAAAATGAGTTGAGTAGATGCCTCTACTGTAGGGACTCTGGAGCTTTTTTGGATAACTAAAAAGAGCTGGGTAAGGGTTCACTAGAGTAGTTAGAGCTATCCAGGGAACACCATTTAGTTATCCCATCATTATGTTGGGGACCATGATCTTTTCATTCTTTCCCTTCCTCCATTCTTAAATCCTTCTGTACTTTTTTCTTATCTTGCTTTTTTTTTTTTTTTCCTTTTTACCCAGGCATTTTTTTTCTAAGGGTTTCCTTTTTTTTTTTTTTTTTTTTTTTAAGATAGAGAGTGAGAGAGAGAGAGCATGAGCAGGGGCGCAGACAGAGAGGGAGAAACATGTTCCCTACTGAGTAAGGAGTCTGATGCAGGACTTGATCCTGGGACCCTGGGATCATGACCTGAGCCAAAGGCAGAGCCTTAACCTCCTGAGCCACCCAGGCGTCCCACCTGGGAGTCTTTTAAAACATCTCCAGTGCATAATTCCATGCTAGACCAATTAAATCAGAATCTTTGAGGAATAGGGCCCAGGAGTCAGTACTTTAAAAAAAAAAATTTATTTGAGAGAGCGAGCTTATGTGCGTGCACATGAGCACATGCGTGCGTCTGTGCAAGTTATGGGAGAGGCAGAGGGAAAAAAAACCTCCTAGCTGACTCCCATTGAGTGTGGAGCCCTGCCGCAGGGCTTAATCCCAGGACCCCAAGATCATGACCCAAGCCGAAACCAAGAGTTGGCTGCTCAGCCAACTGAGCCATCCAGGTGCCCCAGGAATCAGTACTCTTTTAAAAACCTTTTAAGGGATAATTCCATTGTGCATTAGTGTTGAGGCTCACTGGCAAAGGTTAAGGAGGTCATGTAGAACCTCCTTAAGAAGGTGTAGAAAGAAGGTTTTTAGTCAGAATCTGGAGGGATACCAACATTCAAGAGTAAATTTAGGAATAACGTTAGCAAAGGAGACCTTTATGGGCCAGGATATGGAGTCTTTTAGGCTTTGGTGCCTCACTTCTCTATTGTAAGATTCTAGTGTTGGGTCCACATGACTTCTGGGCATGACTGTGTTTCCAGTAGAACCTGAATTATCTGCTTCTCCTGCTTCTGGGAATTTGCAGCAATTCCCTTGCCTCCTATTTTCCTACCACTAATACCTAGACAGACTGATTTATACAAATAAGATTTTCTAGTAGCCTATAGAGCATTCTTGATATTAAACAGCAGGAGCCTGGGAGATGATCCTATAGGACAGTGGTTCCCATGTCTATTCACATTTGTAATTTACCTAAAGCTTATATCTTTTTTCAAGTTCATATTCATTCTGTAATTGTTATCTTGGGCTTTATGGTGTAACATAGCAGCAAGAAATAGGGCTTCCCACTGGGCAGAAGTAGCTGGTGGTTTCTCTTATTTTGCTTTTCTTTTTCCTCTGTCCCCCTTCTTCCACTTAACCTCCTTAACTCCAACTGTGTTTGTGACTTGCTTTTTACCTGTAATGAAAGAACAGGGTGAGCAGTAAAGGGGCCATGTAAACAATGCCAGAAATGGAGGGCGGCAGCAGCAGATGCCTCTAGACCTCCTTAGGACCAACTGTGATGAATTGAGAGGAAGCAACAAATTACAGAATGGAGCCAGAGTTCTCAAGAGCCTAGGGATTGAGTAGTTTATAGAATAAGCTCCAGTGTTTTTGTGGAAGAACAAAGAGGTAAGTTTGAGTTAGATGTGTTATAAATCCAACAAGAGTACCCAACGACCCTGCAATTGCACTACTAGGTATTTACTCAAAGAATAAAAAAAGACAGGTTCAGAGGGGTATATGCACCCCAATGTTTATAGCAGCATTATCAACAATAGCCAAACTATGGAAAGAGCCCAAATGTCCATGGACTGGTGAATGGACATAGAAGATGGGGGTGGGTGGGTGTGTGTGTATGTTACTGAACCATCAAAAAGAATGAAATCTTGCCATTTGCAGTGATGTGGATATAGCTAGAGTGTATTATGCTAAGTGAAATAAGTCAGTCAGAGAAAGACAAATACCATATGATTTCACTCATGTGGAATTTAAGAAACAAAACTGATGAACATTTGGGAAGGGAGAAGAGAGCAGGGGGGAAGCAAACCATAAGAGACTCTTAACGATAGAAAACAAACAATTGATAGAAGGTGGTGGGTAAGGAATGGGCTAAGTGAAGAGCAGTAGGTGTTATATGTAATGATAAATCATTAAATTCTCCTCCTAAAACCAATATTATACTATATGTTAACTAATTAGAATTTCTTTCTTTTTTTTTTTTAAGATTTTATTTATTTATCTGTCAGAGAGACAAAGCACGAGCAGGGAGAGTGGCAGGCAGAGGGAGAAGTAGGTTCCCTGCTGAGCAGGCAGCCCGATGTGGGATTCCATCCCACGACCCTAGGATATGACCTGAGCTAAAGGCAGACACTTAACTGACTGAGCCACCCAGGCATCCCAACTAACTAGAATTTCAATAAAAATTTGAAAAGAAAAAAATATGTGCAACAAGAGGGAACTGCATTGTAAGGAATTGAATGGGCAAGAAAAAAAACAGATTGAGCTCAATTTTATAGACCCTTAAAGATTAATAAAACATGGTTTCTTCCTTCAGAGATTTTCAGTCTAATGAGGGAGACATTTGTATTAATAATTAACGGAATGGAGGAATGAAATAATTACTAGGTAGGTATACAATAATAGAAATTATTTTCTCTAAGAAGACAAGCCTTTTTGGAGAGGTGACATCTAGGTTTGGCATCAAAAAGATGAGGAAAATTTTACTCAGAAGGTTGGCAACTGGACATGGGGGTGGCATTCTAGGTTGAGGAAGCAGCATGAATAAAGACTTGGTACCAGAGTGTGTTCAGGGAGCAGTCAGCAGACTAGTGCGGTTGGAGCATGTGGTACATGGGGAAAATGGTGGGTGAGGCTGTTACTTAATACTTCACTCCCATTTGTATCATTGGTGTGATGAAGGCCTCTTCTCTCCTTGTGTTAATTAAATCCAGGAATATCTCAGGCCTGCAGACTTCAGCTGTGTCCATTAAACTGTAGGGATGGGGCAGCATTTGCCACTAAGGATGAAGCAGGAGTCACCCGCAGTGATTTGTTTTTCCTACTACAGATGAGTCACCCCATCTGAAGATTCTGAAATGATCTCTTGATTGAAAATCACTGCCATGGAGAGCCACTGTTTATAAGGACTGTGTCACATTCTTCAGATGTGCTGTAGGAGAATAAAGGTTGAAAATATGACCCTGATTGTAAACTCCCCAAGAGCAAGGATTGTGTCATTAATTGCTTTGGTATTTTGCACAAATTCCTATTTGGGGCCTCGATAAGTAGGCAGTTAATGCTATATAACCACCATTTCACATCATAATTTTTATAGACGCCAGTTGTTTGGTCAGTTGACTTCTGGCCATCTGTGAAACTGGAAAAGAGTAATAATGAGCCCAGGTTTCTAACTTCATCGCCTGCCTTTATACAGAATCCTCACCATGGATGGGCTCATTGAGGACATTAAGCGACGGCGGTACTACGAAAAGCCTTGTCGCCGACGACAAAGGGAAAGCTACGAAACCTGTCGGCGAATCTACAACATGGAAATGGCTCGCAAGATCAACTTCTTGATGCGGAAGAATCGGCCGGATCCATGGCAGGGCTGCTGAGGCCTGTGGATAGTAGGCCCAGTATGAAAATCCCTATCTAGGTGTCTCCTTTCTCCAATCCCATTTTCTCTTACTTTTCTTATAATAAATTCAATCCCGTATATGCAAGAAGGCCTGCAAATATAGAAGGAATCCCATAGTTAGCAATGGACCCTCTGTTCTATTGTGTGAAAAAGAAACTAAGCCAAAAAATAGTCTAGGAGTAGAATGGTGGTTCCCAAAGGCTGGTTGGGAGTGGAGAATGGGGAATTAGTGTTAAGTGGGTACAGAATTTCAGTGGGGAAGCTGAAGAATTTCTAGAGACAGATGGTGGTGATACTTGCACAATAATGTGAATGTACTTAATGCTACTGAACTGTACACTTAAATGGTGAAAATGGCAAATTTCATGTATATTTAGCTGTGATAAAATGCTTTAGTCTAGGAGAGGTAAGAAACTTTTCTAAAATGTAGTAGAATATATCTACCATTTCCTACTCAATTCTTACAAAACCCAAAGCAAGACATTATTGGAAAAGCATCTGTTACTCTTTCCTGAACTGTCCCCTCCTACCAACTGTTAGATAAAAGGAGAGGAGGCATCTACATATTTGGAATAAATTTTGCTACTGAAACACCCACCAATGAGACTAGAGTGCTGGAATCCTTATGCAGAGGAATCCTTAAGACAAATCTGTTTTCTTTCTTTCTTTTTTTTTTTTTCAAAGATTTTGTTTATTTATTTTGACAGAGAGCGAGAGAGGGAACACAAGCGGGGGAGCAGGAGTGGGAGAGGGAGAAGCAGGCTTCCTGCTGAGCAGGGAGCCACTGTGGGGCTTGATCCCAGGACGCTGGGATTGTGACCTGAGCCGAAGGCAGGCGCTTAATGACTGAGCCACCCAGGCACCCCATCCTTTAGTTTTCCTAAAGGAGTCTACTGAAGGGATAATGGAGAAGAAATAAAACAGTAGGTAGATGGTAAAAAAGAAGGAATGGGTGAGTATTAAGGGATATAAGGGCACAGAGCCAGAAATATCTACAGCAGTGATTCTCAAAGTGTGGTCTTAAGATCAGCAGCATGAACATAACCCAATTAATTGGTTGAAATGCAAATTCTGGGATCTACTTTAGACTTTCTGAATAGGAAATTGGAGTTAGAGCCCAGTAATCTATTTTAACAAGCCCTGCAGGTGATTTTGATGCCCGCTAAAGTTTGAGACTCCCTGCCCCATCCTACTCAAAAGTAGTTTCCAGGCAGAGGTCCCCTCTATCTACTTCTGCTCAATAGGCACTCTTGGGTATGTGAGCCGCTCTGCTTCCTTTCCTGCTGTTTCCTTTGGCCTTGCTCCCCTGACAGCCACACTGCTAGTATAAGGAAAGTTGGTGCCAGCCCCTGTAGAACACAGTGAGTAGGTGGAGCAACTAGCCCATCTCCTCTCCCAGGCTCCAGCCCTCAGTATGGTGTTGAAGAAGGAGGTAAAGGGCAGACTGCCAAGCACCATGTCTCTCCAGATTACTAGTGTTCAAACACTGCCCTCTTGTGGTATAGCTGCGTGAAATCTGATTTCTCTGGTCTTAATTTTAGTCTTTTCAATATCATTTCTCCTTTTCACAATTATCATACTTATTGATTAGGCAGGCCTGCATGAAGATATGATGGAACCATGGTTCCTTGCCTTTCAGCGCTTGATCATCTTTCTTCCCCTCATGAGTAAAGCTCTTGGTGAATAAATCATATCTTAGGGCACAGCATAGAAGTAGCTTAGAGATAGAAGATTTGGTCCTTGCACTCCAGAAACTTACACTGCCATTGGAGAAATGCTAAATACAGACTGTGTTCAATTTTGTTACCTTTGTTCAACCTCATTTTCAAGTTAGACATTGATACTTCTGAATCCCTTTTCAGTCTCTGACTTTGGTCTTTAATGTATCACTTTTGAGTGATTTTGAGCCATGGCACTGGTTCACCTCCTGCCAGTCGCTGCTGCTGAAGAATAAAGGCCTGGCCTTTGCCTAAATGGTAGGGTATGTTTGTGATAGAAGAGCTAAGGCCTCTTTAAAAAAAAAAGAAGAAGAAGAAGAGAAGGAGCCAGGCCTGTTACTTGGCAGTATTCCTCTGAGATTATCTTTGCTCCTGGGCTCCCTCCAAAACATCAAGTGGTGGCTTAAGATCTGGAATTTCCTTCATCTCCGAAATGATCCCCTGCTTGTTGTAGTCATTTTCCTGACCATTGCCAACATACCCCAGCGCAGTGAACAGTGATGGGTTTTAGCAGATAGCTAGTTGGGAGGCCTCTTGGGTAAAGGGGTTCATTGACTGTCTGCCTGAAGTCCACTCAGTTTGTGTTGTCATGGCAGGGAAAAAGACCTTCTACTCTCTGCTCTGAGAAGCTGGAAGGTATCTCATGGTCATCTAATGATAGGAATTTCTGTATCCTTTTATCCCTGCCTTGGGTTCAAGAGAGGGGTGGTTTGGTGTTTGACCCAGTTGGAGTGTGATAGATGTGGTACCTCATATCCTGATCCCAGGCACCCATGACATTTCTTAGATGTCCACTGGATTTCCTCTGACAGGTCCATTCTAGTCATAATTTAAGGATCTTACAATGTTTAGTGCTCTGGAAACAGGTACCCCTTTAAAACTGGGACTCTGTTGTGGAACTCTGACATTGTACTCTAAAGCTTTCAGAAGTGCACAAGTATGAAATGAGAATTTGCCCCTATGTTAACTGAAAACATTAAGGAGTAGTAAGTCACCGAATACTCACAAGGTAAAGTAATAATGGAGTGATATGTTAAATATAGGTGTTTGAAGGGAGAGGAAAATATTGGGACTTCCAGTGTGTGCCTGTTATCTTACATACAAAGTTGTTTACTTAGATCTGGATTTAGTCATGCTGTTGGCAAATTATTTAATATAAAATCTAGTTTCCCCTGTAAAATGAGAATAATTGTATATAGGGGTTTGTGGTGAGGATTAAATGAGATCATGCATGTCAAATGCTCAGCATGGTTTCTGGCACGTAGAACTTAATAAATGTTAGCAATAATCCCTCAGTTGTGCCAGGCAGAAGCCTGATCATTGAGTCCTCCTCCACACTCAGCCATCACTAGCATCCACTTATTCCCCATCTTGAAGACTAAATGCCACAACCCGAGTCCCAGCTCCATTCTGGATTACAATAGTCATTTAGCCATCTTGCATCAGTGTTGCCTGGCCTTCAATTCCCTCCACCCTTAGTTCAGTGTGATTGTTCTAAAATGCAATCTTGAGGGGTGCCTGGGTGGCTCAGTGGGTTAAAGCCTCTGACTTTGGCTTAGGTTATGATCTCAGGGTCCTGGGATTGAGCCCCGCATTGGGCTCTCTGCTTGGTGGGGAGCCCGCTTCCCCCCTCTCTCTCTGCCTGCCTCTCTGTCAAATAAATAAATAAAATCTTTAAAAAAAAAATGCAACCTTGATTGTTTCACTTTCCTGCTTAAGGAGATATTTGGTTCCCATTGTTTTCAAGATAAAGTCCAAACTACTAGCACAGCATTTAAGGACTTTCATGATTGAATCATACTTTTCTGTCTAGCCACTGTCCCCTCCAATGTACTTCTGGGACATGCTGTTTTCTCCTTCTGCCTGTTTACCAGCTCTTGGTTTGGACGTTCTCTGAGATGACTTCCCTGATCTCTATACCAACTTTTCTTCTATTCTCTCTTATCAGCTTATTTCTGTAATAGTAGTTTCTTTCTCTCTCTCTCTCTTTTTTTTTTTTTTAAGATTTTTTTATTTATTTGACACAGAGAGAGAGCACACACACACAAGCAGGAGGACCAGCAGAGGGAGAGGGAGAAGCAGGCTCCCTGTGGAGCAAGGAGCCCAATGTGGGGCTCGATCCCAGGACCCCAGGATCATGACCTGAGCCAAAGGCAGACGCTTAATGACTGAGCCACCCCGGTGCCCCAATTGTAGTTTATTTCTATAATTTTTTGTGATGTACTGCTTAGTTGCCTTTCTCCCTCCATTAGATTTTCAGTTACCTGGAGGTTGGATCTTTGTTGGTGGTGGTGGTTTGTTTTGAACCACTGTATTCCCAGTGCCTGGTATAATGCCAAGTGTCTAAATGTTCAATAAATGGGGCACCTGGATGGCTCAGGCGGTTGAGCATCTAACTCTTTTTTTTTTTTTTTTAAAGATTTTATTTACTTATTTGACAGAGAGAGATCACAAGCAGGCAGAGAGGCAGGCAGAGAGAGAGGAGGAAGCAGGCTCCCTGCTGAGCAGAGAGCCCGATGCGGGGCTCGATCCCAGGACCCTGAGATCATGACCTAAGCCGAAGGCAGCGGCTTAACCCACTGAGCCACCCAGGCGCCCCGAGCATCTAACTCTTGATTGCAGCTTAGGTCATGAACATCGGGTCTTGAGATCAAGCTCTGTGCTTGGTGGGGCATCTGCTTGAAATTCTCTCCCTCTGCCCCTCCCCCCCCCCAAAGTAAAGAAATCTTTAAAAAAATAAATGCTTAACAAATATTTTTTTGGACTTTTTTTAAGGATTTTATTTGTTTGACAGAGACACAGTGAGAGAGGGAACACAAGCAGGGGGAGTGGGAGAAGAAACAGGCATCCCACCGATCAGGGAGCCAGATGCGGAGCTTGATCCCAGGATCCTGGGATCATGATCTCAGGCGAAGGGAGACGCCCAACAACTGAGCCACCCAGGCACCCCTCTTTTGAGATTTTTTTTTTAAGGATTTTATTTATTTAATTTGACAGAGAGATCACAAGTAGGCAGAGAGAGAGAGGGGGAAGCAGGCCCCCCACCCAGCAGAGAGCCTGATGTGGTGCTCGATCCCAGGACCCTGAGAAACCATGACCTGAGCCGAAGGCAGAGGCCTCAACCCACTGAGCCACCCAGGCCCCTGGAGAATTTTTTTTTTTTTTAAGATTTTATTTATTTATTTGACAGAGAGAGATCACAAGTAGGCAGAGAGAGTGAGAGGGAAGCAGGCTCCCCACCGAGCAGAGAGCCCAATGCGGGGCTCGATCCAAGGACCCCGAGATCATGACCTGAGCCGAAGGCAGTGGCTTAACCCACTGAGCCACCCAGGCACCCCTGGAGAATTTTTTTTTAAGGTCATCTCCACACCCAGCGTGGGGTTCAAAATTTAAAACCCCTAGATCAAGAGTCAAATGCTCTACTGACTGACCAGCCAGGTACCCCTCAAAAAATATTTCTTGAAGGAGCATACGACAGTAGCAATGATCAGTTGAGTTTTACTATGTGCTTGACACTGTACTAAATATTTCTTTATTGAAATAAAATATACATAACATGAAGTTTATCATTTAAACCATTTTTTAAAAAGATTTTATTTATTTATTTGACAGAGATCACAAGTAGGCAGAGAGGCAGGCAGAGAGAGAGGAGGAAGCAGGCTCCCTGCTGAGCAGAGAGCCTGATGGCGGGGCTCGATCCTAGGACCCTGAGATCATGACCTGAGCCAAAGGCAGAGGTTTTAACCCACTGAGCCACCCAGGAGCCCCTAAATCATTTTTAAGTGTACAATTTAGTGGCATCAAGTACTTGCACTATGTTGTGTGACTATTACAACTATTTCCAAAACTTTTTCATCACTTGAGACAAATTCGGTCATCATTAAGCAATAATTCCCCCCCCCGCCCTCTCCACAGCCCTTGGTAGCCTCTAGTCTATTTTAGGTACCTCATATATGTGGAATCATATAATACTTATCATTTTGTGTTTGATTTATTTCACTTAGCATATTTTCTTTTTTTTTTTTTTTAATTTATTTATTTGACAGAGAGAGATCACAAGTAGGCAGAGAGGCAGGCAGAGAGAGAGGAGGGAAGCAGGCTCCCTGCTGAGCAGAGAGGACCCTGGGATCATGACCTGAGCCGAAGGCAGAGGCTTTAACCCGCTGAGCCACCCAGGCGCCCCATCTTTTCATGTGTTTATTGGCCATTTGTATATCTTTGCAGAAACACGTATTCAAGTCCTTCATCCATTTTTGAATTGGGTTTTTTTTTTTTTCTTAAGTTTTTGAGTTATAGGAGTTCTTTATATACTCTGGGATATTATTCACTTATCAGATATATGACTCACAAATATTTTCTCCTGTTCTGTGGATTGTCTTTTCATTCTCTTAATAGTGTCTTTTGATGCACAAAAGTTTTTAATCTTGATGAAGTCCAATTTATCTATTTTTTGCTGTTGTTACATGTGTTTTTGGTACCATAGCAAAGAAATCACTGCCAAATTTGATGTCGCGAAGATTTTCCCATGCTTTCATCCACAAATTTTACAGTTTGTGTCTTTAAGTTTAGGTCTTTGATCCATTTTGTGTTAATTTTTGTATATGATGTGCAAAAGGGGTCCAGCTTTATTCTTTGCATGTGGATACCCATTTTTTTTCTGCACCATTTGTTGAACAGACTGTCCTGTCCCTATTGAATAGTCTTGGCACCCTTGTCAAAATATCAACTGGCCATATATGTGAGGTTTATTTCTGCATTCTATTCTGTTTTGTTGGTCTGCATGGCTGTCCTTTATGCTGGTACCACACTAACTGTATTTTATACATTGCATTTAATCCTCACAATAGTATTTTGAAATAGAGATTCTTACTCTTATTTTATAATTGAATAAACAACCTCAGAAAAGTTAATTACCTGAAGGAATCATAGCTAGTAACTGGGAGACTAAGGATTTAAACCCATCCATTTTCCAAGCATTAGAAATACAATCAGTTCATAGAAAAACATTTCCCTCTGGGGAATTGAGCCCAGACAGTTAAAGGCACTGAAACAGAATAAACTTAAAACTCTGCAGAGTTGGAATCATTAACCCACTTAGCCGACTTAGAGTGAATGTTCTGTGAGACATTGGTGTTAGGGCTATAGATACAATGGGTAAGCTGAGGCATGAATAACTTGAGCAACATGCTGGAGCTCCCTCAATTTGTTACTCAAAACCAAACTTTATTCCATGATGTCATGGTGCAGCATCAGGGAAGATGGGTCTTGTTAAGTATTTCTCGTACTTGTTTAAAACCAGCCTTTAGAAACAAAAGTCTTATCTTTCCTGGGAAATTCTAATAACCTCCCTAGAGAATAACTGCATTTTGTGGTGAGCCTATCATCTAAGAAGACATCTTGGAATTTTAGTTTCTGCAGTTTGTAATTGGCTATAGCAGAATAGTTTGTTTCGCATATATGAAACCGTACCATAATATTGGATGTATTTTTTCCAAACTATACTTTGCCCACATACATGCTTTTCAGAAGCAGTGGTTTAAAGGGTCAGTAAGGTGTAGAGCCTCATTCTGAAGAAAGGGAAAAATACAGGCTTACTGATAGAATGAGAAAATCTGTTCTGTCAGGTCTTACTCATTTATCATTTGTTGAGCCTTTACTTTATTTGATACTCTCCTAGGTCCTGGAGATACAAAGACAATGTGACACAAAATTTCTTAAGGCATCTCCATTCCTTGGGTGAAAAACAGTTTATAGCCAGTTCTAAGGCCTGCAAGATCTGCTGCTGAAAAAACTTCATTCTTTAGTTCAACAAATATGAATTTATTTAATTGTGCCAGGTGCTACTATAGGCATTTAGGATATTTCAGTGACGATGATTCCTCTTTTAAAGGAGGTTACATTCTACCAGACGGAGTCAAATGATAAGCAATAAAACGTAAACTAGTACTAGTATGGTAGGTGGTGATAAGTACTATGGAAAAAGAAAAAAAGAAACTTGGGACTCCAGAGTGCCAGACAGGCTTTAGAATTGAATGGGGTGATCAAGGAAGGCTTTACTGAGGCCATATTTGAATAAAAATCTGAAGGGGACGGAGGGAACAAATCCTCTATCTGGGTTAAGACCAATCCAGGCAGAAAGCATCAAGTCCCAAGGCCTTGACGTGAAATTATCCTTGGCATGTTCAAGGAACAAAAGGGATTGGGATTTTGGAGCTCAATGAGTGAGAGAAAGAGTGGTAGTAGATGAGATCACAGAGGTAATGGAGTGGGGGGATTTTGTAGGGCATTTTACTCAGTGAAATGGAATGCCAAGGGATGGTTTTAAGCAGGGGGATAATAATGACCTTTCCGATGTGTTTACATGATCACTATAATACTTGCCATTCTAGTACTAGATAATTTGCTTATTAGCTTATGTGATGAGACTAAAGGAGGGTAGAGGGGAAGCAAGAGAGAAAGCAGGAGGCTACTAAAATAATCCCTGGCATAAAAATGAGAATAGTGAAGGTGGTGAGAAACAAATGGGTCTGTATATATTTGAAAGTAGAGCCAATGGAACAGGAGTCCAAGAAGATTCCGAGATTACTGGCCTGAATAACTGTAAGAATAGGGTTGCCATTGACGGAGGATGAAGACTATGAGCTGTT
The DNA here is from genome assembly GCF_002288905.1 of Enhydra lutris kenyoni. NCBI lineage: Eukaryota > Metazoa > Chordata > Mammalia > Carnivora > Mustelidae > Enhydra > Enhydra lutris. The sequence continues at coordinate 3,062,384 of NW_019154172.1, read as the reverse complement.
CTTTTGCGGGGGTGGGCGAGTGGGGGGAGGGTTGGAATCAGGAGCTTAGTTTCATCATGTGAATTTGAAATGTCTGTTACACATTTATGTAGGCAATTGACTATCATTGTATATAATGTAGCTTTGTTGAACTCTACGAGAGGCACTGTTTTAAGTGCATTGCCCTCAGTCATTCTTGTAGTCCTCAGAGCAGCCCATGAAGTGGATTTTTTTTACAGGTGAGGAAACAGGGCTTAAGTAACATGCCTAATATCACAGTTAAGGAGAGAGGCTACAATACAAATCTAGGCATAGGCAGTCTGACTTTAATCATTCTCAGAGGATGCCTGGCACTGAGTAGTGGGCAGTCAACAAGTATTACGTCAGTGAATGAATAAAACAAAAGGCACAGGAGCTACTATCTTCAGAGTCCTTCTATGTTCGTCATTCTTCTTGGTGGTCTCTGGCACCACGCTCAAGTAAGGGAGAAAAATGAAAGGGGTAGCTAATGCTGGTGACAACGACTCTCAGATGGTTTCGTTTCTACCAGAAAGGCCCCGTTTAGCGCGAACGCAGAAGCTCCGCTTTTAGCGCATTTATTCACGCCATGAGTACTGCAAGCAGCCCAGTTTCTGCTTCAGGCAACATTAACTTCGCAGTACTCTAGTTACCAGATTTCGCTAGAGAAACGTAAAGAGGTAGGAACTTTTATGTGCAAACTTTACTGCTCCCGCACGCATGCGCTCCGCCGAGGGGAAAGTGGTTACTACGGCTGCGCGAATCTGTGGCCCGGCCCTTCCCCGTCACATGTCGGGGGACCGCGGCGTGGCGGCGGCTGTGGCGGTAGCGACGGCAGGCCGTAGGGCGGTCGGAGGGTTTCCGGTTCCGGTGTAACGTTCGGGCTCCGTCTCAGGGGCTGAAGTTTGTGAGGTGAGTAGTGGCCCCGGGCCCTGGGAGGGTATCCTCCGGTCTGAGCGGTGAGGGCCAGGGCTCAGCCCAAGGGGAGGACAGAGGCGGGAACGTTCAGTGGGAAGGAAGCCGAAAGAAGTACAAGGTTCTGAGGCAGAATGGGTTGGAGTGAGATTGTGGGGAGGAAAAGGGCGGGGGCGGGAAGGGGACGGAGTGGGGAGACTAGCTTTAGGATGAGTTTGGGAAGAACAAGGTGGGGTAGGGAGCAGGTCGGAGATAGGAAGAGGGCAAACAGAAGAATAGGGGTTGCAGGGGGGGAAACTCAGCTTATAGCAAAAAAGAGCACGGAGTAAGGAAATTTATTCAGAAGATTGGATTCTGCTACCTGCTCATTCAGAGATCCTCTGCCTTCCTCTTCTTCCACCCCCACCCCGCCCCGCCCCAGCCATTTATTGTTGAACATTGGATTAGTGACAAAGCTGGTTACTGTTTGAAACTTTTATTTTTGCCCACTGGCTGTCTAGTTTCCTAGAGGATTGGATCGAAGTTGAATGCATTTGTTAGCATGATACTTGGGCACACATTTCCTCTGATAGAGTGGTACCTCATTTGTTGCTTTGGATTTTCAAATTGCTTACACTTTCCAGCCCACGATTGAGTTCTTGTGGAATATAAGATCCGTTAAAGCGAGGATTGTTATGTTCACTGTCCTGTGTATCCTCAGCACACAGTACACTACTTGAGACCTAGTAATTATGCAATAAGTATTTGTTGAATGATTAAGGATGATTTAGGTGTGGGAATGGGCCTCATTTTGTAAGATGAGTAAACTAAGCCACAGAGGAATTATTTGCCCCAAAGCTGGTAGAGTTCAGTGTTACAAATGTTCAGGGTGAACTCTTTCTTCACTCTCTTTGGTGTCTGAGTATGCTTTTTTTGAGTAATGCACATTTAATATGTAGAGATTTATAGGCTCTACTGCTATCTCATGAGAGTTGAATAGAGCTGCCACAGAATTATTCATATAACATGTCCCTGAGTCACAAAATCTTTCACTCCTATTGTCATGACTTTAATCTGCTAGCTACCTATGGTTATACCAAAATTAAATATGCTGTTTAGCAACAGGTCTTACAGAGGATAAACCTGCCAAGAATGTAGAAATTAATCAGACTATCTTTTAGGAGAAAAGATGTCTTAAAACATCTTGAAAGAATGACTCCCAGAGACCCTGATTTGTAGCACTGCTGGGAGGAAGTTTGCTTGGAAATTGAGGTCAGTGCTGTTTATTGACTTTAGGCACTTACAGAGAAAATTAGGGAAATAAAATTTTCTCTGTGCTCATGAGCTTTGCTATTTAAATGGGAGAGCAAAATGTAAATATGAATAATGTTGAAGAGTTATACTAACTTGCATTAAATAACAAAGGTTTGTTGTAGAAGGTCCTTTGTGATAGTGTTTTCTCTGCTAAACTAAAAAGTAGAAATATAAAGATGAAAAGGGAGAGAGAGAAGGTACATCCAAAATAAGGGAATTCTTTTCTGAGCCGAAGGATTAATTTTATGAAGTCAACTGACAGATCCTATAGAACATGAGAGAAAATGATCTGGGTACAGAATTTCCACAGGGATGAATATGACTATAGAGAAATGTGACAACATTCTTAAGGATTATGAGCTTTAATTAATTAATTAATTTATTTATTTTAAAGTAGGCTCCACACTCAGTGTGGGGCTTGAATTCACAACCCTGAGATTGAGAGTCACATGCTCTATCAGCTGAGGTAGCCAGGCTCCCCAGGATTATGAGCCTTTTTTTTTTTTTTTAAATCATAGCTGGAGGAGGGCCTGTGGAAGAGCGAGAAAGAGAATTTCAAGCAGGCTCCACACCCAGAATGGACCCTGGTGTGGAGCTCAGTCCCATAACCCCAAGATCATGAACAGAGCCGAAATCAAGAACTAGATGCTTGACCAACTGAGCCACCCAGGCACCCTTGATTATGAACTTTAATATACAATGACTGACCCAGATAAGCCCTCCTTTTTTTTTTTAATTCATCCCTTAAAGGAAAGGAAACTTACGGGTCAAGGCTGAGTTAAGGAATGCCTGCCTAGAAGCAGGAGAAATAGAAAAGCTGGTCTCTGGGTGGGCTTTTCAGTCTTGTTTTCAGGTTATATGTTTGCCACCAACCCTTGTTATGTCAGGACCAAAACAGGCTAAAACTCAGACTAGATTATTCCCAAGGTTTCCTTGTTTATTCCACAAATTTACTGATGCACTGATACTTACTGAGTTAGGGTTACAAACAGAATGTGACTCTTTCTGCTTTGAAATACGGATTTTTGGGGAAGTATTTGGCTTGAAATGAAGTACAGGCACTTGCCTGATTGAGAAGAGGGATGGAGATGTCATTCCTGACATACTAAACATTGCCTGGAATGGTCTTTTCCTACCCCCAAACAGAGCTTTTTCCTGGTTTCTTTTTAGGTGCAGTACTGAATCCCATTTGAGCTACCCCCTTTTTCCTGAAGAATGGCACTGTCTAAGAGGGAGCTGGATGAGCTGAAACCATGGATAGAGAAGACAGTGAAGAGGGTGCTGGGCTTCTCAGAGCCCACAGTGGTCACAGCAGCACTGAACTGTGTGGGGAAGGGCATGGACAAGAAGAAGGCAGCTGGTATGTTCTTTCATGAATCTTTGGAGTTAACATATAGTATGATCCCAAACACTGCTTTGAATTTCCCCAAATTCTCTGTTGGAAATATCTGAAAAAGATTAGGCCACATTTTATTTTCTCCTGCATTATAATGGAAATAGCCTAAGTGACTAATTTTGCATTTTTTCTGGCTTTTTATACCTTTAACCAGTATTATTGAATTGACTAGGTTATATTTACTTAAGAAATATACTAAAGTAGGTAGGTATATTCAGATTGAGATTGACATCTAAATACATCGAAGTCTCTGAAAAATAAAAACATGAAAAAAGTTGAAGATGGTAGAATTTGTTTATGGTAGTCTCCTATAGCTTGCTCTTTGGGAAGAGTTGGGATGATTATTCATCATAAACTTTTTTTTTTTTTTTTTTTTTTTTTTTTTTTTTTTTTTTTAGATTTTATTTATTTAAGAGAGAGCATGAGCAGGGGGGAGAGGGAGAGGGAAAAGCAGATTCCCCACTGAGCAGGGGGCCTCCTAACCTGGGATTCGATCCCAGAACCCTGGGATCATGACCTGAGCTGAAGACTGGCGCTTAACTGACTGAGCCATCCAGATGCCCTATTCATCATAAACTTCGATGCTCAACCTGAATAGGTTGCTCTGGCTGTGCTACTTCCTACTGTAAAAAAAAATTCTTTTTTTTTTTTTTTTTTTTTAAGATTTTGTTTATTTATTTGACAGAGAGAGATCACAAGTAGGCAGAGCAGCCGGCAGAGAGAGAGGGAAGCAGGCTCCCCGCAGAGCAGAGAGCCCGACGCGGGGCTCGATCCCAGGACCCTGAGATCATGACCTGAGCCGAAGGCAGAGGCTTTAACCCACTGAGCCACCCAGGCGCCCCTGTAAAAAAAAAATTCTAACTGTACTTTTACCTCAAAAAGTAAAGTCGTTCAATGTAAAAGGATTTATGGGAATCCTACAGAGAACTTAGGAAGACCTTTCCCTCCCTCCTGGGGATAAAATTTCAGTGTTGGTATCTGTTATATGCCTAGTGTTGGACTAAGTACTCTTACTTTTTCAACCCTATCACCTTTTTTTTTTCCTGCCAGACCATCTGAAACCTTTTCTTGATGATTCTACTCTCCGATTTGTGGACAAACTGTTTGAGGCTGTGGAGGAAGGCCGAAGCTCTAGACATTCCAAGTCTAGCAGTGACAGGAGCAGAAAAAGAGAGCTGAAGGTAGGTTACAGTTAACTATCTGATGAGCTGGGGAGTGTTTTGAATGGTAACAAAGTTGCTGAGCTTACATGCCCCATGCTTTGATATCCTCTATTAGAATACATAATATTCAAGAGAGGTACTTAGACATTAAAGGAGAGGTGAACTTGTATTATCACCATTTTATGGTGATGAACTACCTGAGTTCATGGGTTGAAATACTCCAAAGAAACAATTGGTAGCTTTGTCCTTTTTCATGTACAGTTAGGAGTTTTTGGTTCTTATATTTCCTTATGTCTCCTCCACCTTCCCCCTTGCTACTACCTATAAATTGATTGTCTAAGGTTTCTTTGGATTACTTGGTAACTAATAGAGTGATTCAGAATATGACTCTGCTGCTGTAGACTTCATTGTTGTACCTTTGAGAGAGGTTTCTCTGGAATGGACCTGTAGATGGAATACCTAACAAAAATTATTATTTACTGTATGTCTTGAGAGGCTACTGTTTGCTATATAGTATTTTTCTGGTCATCAGGCCCCGTGAGTGGAGTGCTTAAAAGGACCATTATTACTGTTTTACCTCCTTCACTTTTTATTCAGTGACTGCTGATTCATCGTGCCTTCTTTCAATATTAGCAGCTTCAGGTGGCTAATTTCTCTATCTCTTTTCTGTCTCTTCCATTAAGAAACTCTTTTCTGTGAGTCCCATCAAACCTTCCAAAGTGCATTTGAAACCTTAGCTATCCTGTTGCTTTTCCTGAGGCACAAAGACTAAATAAGCAATGTTGGCTTGGTCCCGGGCCAGGCTGTGGTACCAAGAGAAGTAGAGAATCGTGTGCCTTTTATGTTTAAGGCATTGTAAGGTGTTCAGAGGAATGAGAAATAGCCCTTGCTTTAAAGGAATTGGCAGCTTGGGGGTGGGAGGGATGTGACAACAAAATACAGTCGCAAATTATAAAATCTAAGTAGCGGTTTCCTATATATTTTAGAGTTGACTATAGAGTCAGATTGACGTTGAATTTGTTTGTTGGAGGGGAATGCTTGATCCACAGTATACACAGATGTGTGGAGCGAAGTTAGTGCTATAATAGGGCATGTGGCTGTGTAAGTTCTGAGGCATGCTGTGAATGAAGTCACTACATTGGGTGGGATTAATGAAAACGGTTTCTTGAAGGAGGTATCTAGATAGCCTTGGGATATGGGTCCCATTTTGGTCCATTCAGGTCCCCACCCCCCACAATATATTATGGGAGAGTCCTTTTTCTTGAACTGTAGGAGTTCCAGGAAGCGCTCGCCCTTGGCCGAGGATATGTCCTTGCAAAACACGAGCCCTCCTAGTGAAGAGGGGATGTCACCCAAAGCCTACCACCGGTGTGTACATTTGCTTTTTCCCGTTGTCCCTTCCAGTTGGCCACTCTTGGTCCTGTTAAATTCACCTTGCAAATTAGTCAACATATTTGAGTTCCCATTGTTTGATGACAACAAGTGTTATTGGGGAATACTGAAGAAGAAAGAGAAAACCCCTGTCCTGGAAGAGCTTAGACTCTAGTTGGGAGAAAGTACTAACATTAAAAGACTTAACATTTGGCAAGCAGAATATCAGCGATGTAATTTTATGTAGCATGAGCCCAGGTCTTAAGTGCTAAGAGGATATGAAACAACAGTTTGATCAGAGTGGGATGAGATTATTTATGAGGAAAACTTCCTGGAGGAGGTGAGTTTCAGGCAGGATTTGGAATAGGGGTGTGGAAAAATTGAGGGAAATCATTACAAATGTAGGCAATAGCTTTTGTAAAGAGCTTGAGATGGGAACATTTATAAGGACACGGAGATGAAATTTGCTTGACTGGAGTAGAATGATGAAGTTGGGTGAGATGGTCCATTTGGTGGAGGGACTAGAGGACTCTGGGAAAAGCCACAAAATGCTGATAGGGACTAGGTTGATTTTTCCCTTCTCCCATGGGCAGGGAGACAACTCTTCTTTCGTCTTGGGTTTCCTTAGGAAGTGTTTGGTGATGACTCTGAGATCTCCAAGGAATCATCAGGAGTAAAGAAGCGACGGATACCCCGTTTTGAGGAGGTGGAAGAGGAGCCTGAAGTGATCCCTGGACCTCCCTCAGAAAGTCCTGGTATGCTAACTAAGCTCCAGGTGAGTAATTAGGAACTGAAAGCAGTGATTTTATGAGTTGAAGAAGCAAGAGATGCATGGGTCCAGATTTGTTGTGACCTTAATTTGGATTCGTGTTTAGCATCGGGGAAGACTATTGAAGTTGTATTTACTGAGCACCTGTTATGTGGCAAACAAGCTGTATTACATATATCATTTGCCTAGTTGTGTACCTCATTGAGTCATTGAGAAAATTACTGAAATAATCAGAACTCAACTTGATGGCAGAGGAGAATTTCCAAATATAATGCAGAGACAAGACAATATAATCCACTAAAAATAATTTCAAGTTGACTTTGTCAGGGTGGCAAGGGCGGTTTGTGGGTTGTTGTTTTTTTTTCCTTTGATGTTATTTGTTTAAAGAGAGCGAGCTCACGCAAGCAGGAGAGAAGGGCAGAGGGAGAGAATCCCAACCAGACTCTGTGCTGACCAGAGTCCAGCACAGGGCTCGATCCAAGAGCCAAAACCAAGAGTCAGATGCTTGACCAACTGAGCCACCTAGGCACCCCGACTTTGGGTTGTTTTTTTTAGTAGGAATTATCTGGGGGTGCCTGGGTGGCTTAGTCAGTTAAGCGTATGCCTTTGGCTCTGGTCATCATCCCAGGGTCCTGGGATTGAGCTCCATGTCGGGCTCCCTGCTCAGCAGGGTGTCTGCTTCTCCCTCCTCCCTCTTCTCTGATTTATTCTCTCTCTCTCTCTTTCTCATATAAATAAGTAAGTGAAGTCTTTAACCTTTATAAACAGTAAATATTTCTTGTGCCATTTAAAATTTCTTAGAAGGGAAATAGAATATATACATGTATGTGTATAGATAAGTAGATGAATTTCTTTTCTTTTCCTTTTTTTTTTTTTTTTTAAAGGTAGGGGGTGCAGAGGGAGATGGGGAGAGAGAGAATCTTAAGCAGGCTCCACTCCCAGGGTATAGCCTATCACGGGGTTTGATCTCATCACCCTGAGATCATGGCCTGAACCGAAATCAAGAGTTGGACCCTTAACCGATTGAGCCACCCAGGTGCCCTGGAAAGAAACGAATGTTGGTGCTTTATAGAGAATAGGGGGTGGAAGAAATAATATACCTTTTTGTACTTCTTTTGCATTTTGAACTATGTAAACATATTACCTACTCAAAAAAATGTTTACAAAAAGTGAATTTTAAAGGGGCTCCTAGTGGGCTCAGTGAGAAGAGCACGCAGCTTGGGGTTGTGCGTTTGACCACCATGTTGGGTATAGACATTACTTAGATAAATGAAACTTAAAAAAAAAAATAAATTTCAAAAAATACCGTGAAGCACCTTGGCAGCAAGGTCTCTTTTTTGGAAAATTCAGAGTTACTTGATTGTATTTTCAAAGCTTATCATTTTCATGTTCTTTAGGACAAAAGGGTTTTACAGAGGCTAGGAAACAGGTCTTTGGTTTGTCATCTCCAGTTACCCAAAGCAGGTATTCATAAAAAGTATGATAATGTGGGGCACCTGGCTGCCTCATTCAGAAGAGCATGAAACTGTTTTTCTCAGGGTCCTGAGTTTGAATCCCATGTTGGATGTAGAAATTCCAAAAAATAAATAAATACACTTAAAAAAAAAAGTATGGTCATTTGTGTTGATTTTGTTAGGAGTTTTGTTTAAGTGCTCATAATAGTCTTGTAACGTAGGTACTGTTTTTACCCTATTTAGACACTTGGAGTTTTAGAGATTAAATACCATATCCAAGGTCACACAAGCATTAAGTGTCAGTTAAAATTCAGGCTCGGGTTTCTCTTAACCTGATGTTTTGTTTTGTTTTTTATTTTAAGATTTATTTATTTTGAGAGAGGTAGTGGAGAAGCAATCGGAGAGGGAGAGGGAGAATCTCAAGCAGACTCCATGCTGAGCATGGAGGCTGTCGCAGGGCTCCATCCCACAGAGATTATGACCAGAGCCAAAAACATGAGTCGGACACTTAACCCAAGTCTTAACTGTCAAATTATGTTACTACCTAACATGCCAGTCCTTCAGTAGGATGATGGGTTGAAAAGTTTCAGTGCTCAGCTATATAGGCTTATCTTTACTAAAATTTCTAGCCAATCGTATAGGCAGAATATGATGGGTTCATTCAAACATTTTAGTTCTCTATACCTAAAAGCCTTTTGTGTTTAGGAACCCATACAGGAGAAATAAAAAAGAGATTTTGAGGTGTCTGGGTGGCTCAGTTGGTTAAGCATCTGCCTTCGGTTCAGGTCATAATCCTGTTGTCCTGGGATCAAGCCCCAGGTCAGTAGGGAGCCTCCTTCTCCTCCCTTTGCTGCCCACCCTGCTTTTGTTCTCTCATTCTCCCTCTGTCAAATGAATAAATCTTAAAAAAAAAAAAAAAAAGATGTTAACAGTTTTTTTACTTTTTTCCCCCATCGAGAACAGATCAAACAGATGATGGAGGCAGCTACACGGCAAATCGAGGAGAGGAAAAAGCAGCTGAGCTTCATTAGCCCCCCTACTCCTCAGGTACTGTGAAAAGAAGACTCTTTAGCAAAGATTTCTTGCCATCCAGTCATTTGAGAGTCTGGAAGGTGACTGCATGTTCCACCCTACAATCTACCAGTCTGTGTGTGTGTCTTTTGTGTGACCTGTCTGCCTAATTCTTCTGATTCTGACTTCTTTTTCTCTATCTCACAGCCAAAGACTCCTTCTTCCTCCCAACCAGAGCGACTTCCAATTGGCAACACTATTCAGCCCTCTCAGGCTGCCACTTTCATGAATGATGCCATTGAGAAGGCAAGGAAAGCAGCTGAATTACAAGCCCGCATCCAAGCCCAGCTGGCACTGAAGCCAGGGCTCATTGGCAATGCCAACATGGTGGGCCTGGCCAATCTCCATGCCATGGGCATTGCTCCCCCGTGAGTATCTGTTTCATGGAACCTCTTGTTATTGCTGGAGAAGCAATAAATACCTTTGAAAGTTAAAAAACAACAACAACAACAAACAAAAACCCTGAAATGTTACTGATCCTCTTCTTCCAAGAAACCTACATCATTTCTTAGTTTTATATTTCTTACATATGCTTAATAAATACCAGATGAATTCTTTTAGCTTCCTTGTTGCAGAATTTATCTTCTTTTTACAATTGATAGAACGGAGGTTAAGATTATTTATCTATTGTTGGAGCTAGGAATAGAACCAGGTCTCCTGGTTCCTAACTCAGAGCCAAATCCATTAAATCACAGTGAGTGATCTCAGATCTGAGTGTTCCCTACACTGGATAAAGATACTAGGCTTTATTTTTATCACCTACAATTGGTTTGGCATATTATATCTGACTCAGAAATTCAGGATTGCAAATTCTTATCAATGTAATGTATATATAAATTCATTTCATCTGATTGTCTTCTATACTCAAATATTTAGTTTGATGTTTTCAGTCAAGCTGTTATTACTCACTGATGGGCCTATATTCCCTAGAATTTTGTAACCTGTTCTCTGATTTGTTTGATTTGTTTTCTTTTGTTTTTATTTGCTTCATTTATTGCCCCATATGGCATTTATTTCTTGGTGGGCTGTTTCTCAGGAAGGTGGAGTTAAAAGATCAAACGAAACCTACACCACTGATTCTCGATGAGCAAGGCCGGACTGTAGATGCAACTGGCAAGGAGATCGAGCTGACGCACCGCATGCCTACTCTGAAGGCCAATATTCGTGCTGTGAAAAGGGAACAATTCAAACAACAGCTAAAAGAAAAGCCATCTGAAGATATGGAGTCTAATACTTTTTTTGACCCCCGAGTCTCAATTGCCCCTTCCCAGCGCCAGAGACGCACTTTTAAATTCCATGACAAGGGCAAATTTGAGAAGATTGCCCAGCGGTTACGGACAAAGGTACCTAGTTAAGAACATAACCCAGAACTAGAAGTTAGGAAGGGGAAAAGGAAACTTAATACAGTCCTAAAATACTATCAACTCAGTTCTCTTAAGTTTTAACAATTAGATACACAAGTAATAAAACAGTGACTTAATTTTTAAAATACTTCATTTATGCCTGGAATCCTTGACTTTTTTAGCTGATTTGTCTTCTTAATTATACTCTGCTTACGTGGAAATAAAACTGAGTTTGAAAATACACATACAAACAGTGGAAGGAAACAATTCAGAATACTCTGAGTGACTGAGGAAAGCTAGCCTGGTGTTAACATTTACTGCAGATAAATTAACTCCACACGTGGAGAGTTGGATTGACTGTATATTCAGTGAGTTTTGCTCTTGTTTTCATCCTCTAAGAATGGTGTTTTCATGAAATTCCATTTCCGTGTATTTGCTATAGGCACACACTGTGGGGTGAAGTGGGTGGTGCTGAGAGTAGTTGTATGTAAATCAACTAAGGATAAAATAAAGTGGAAGGTTCTTCTAAGATTTCAGAAATTATGAATTCTTTGCATTAGGCATAAAGAGTTCAACAAGAGAGTGCTTTAAAATACGGGGTTCTATCATATCCTGGTGTTCTGTAACTCTAGTTTATCTTCAAGTCTTGTTTTATCTTGTCTTTAGGCTCAACTGGAGAAGCTGCAGGCAGAGATCTCACAGGCAGCTCGAAAAACAGGCATCCATACTTCAACTAGGCTGGCCCTCATTGCTCCTAAAAAAGAACTAAAGGAAGGAGATATCCCTGAAATTGAGTGGTGGGACTCTTACATCATCCCCAATGGCTTTGACCTGTGAGTTTGTTAGTTAATACCTTTTGATAAAGCTGGAGTTTTATTGGGAGAGATGGTATTCATGCATTAAGTAAAATTTTAAAATCCTGGGGAAATAGGTAACCATACACAGACTCATGTGTTTGTGAAGAATATATTGTATAGGTTTTTTTTAATTTGGGGGGTTAACATAGGAAGGAACAGGCACAAATAATCTAAAAGAAAAAGAATGTAAGTTTTATATATAGTTATTTTCTTAATTACATTTTCTGCCACTTATAATAGGTTTTTATATTTCTTAAAGATCCAGTCCTGGAATAGTGGAAGGATTCTTAATTGATGGGGGAGAGAATGGTAAATAAAGCATTTAGGAAACATTTGGAGAGCTTTAATTACATCTGCTCTGTAATTCTGATACATGGCTTTAGGAGACTGTGTTCCAGGCTTTCCCCTTACCCTTTGTCAACCACTGTCCCAGGGAGTTACCATTATTAGTTGAGAGAATGTGACATCTGTCAAGGATGTTAGTGTAGGAAAAAGGTTGAGAATGACTGGTGTGGAGAATATGTCCAACCTTAGTGGGAGCCAGTTTTCTCATCTTGAAAATTATGTGTAATATAATTACATGTTGTAGATAAACAAACACTAAAAAGTGCTAGAACACATAACGGAGAGTGCATTTTTCATTGTGTTTCTGAGACTCCCTCTCTCTTGGAATTGTCTCTACCTACATATCCTGTTTTCCCTTCTTCCTCCAATTTTAGTACAGAGGAAAATCCCAAGAGAGAAGATTATTTTGGAATCACAAATCTTGTTGAACATCCAGCCCAACTGAATCCTCCAGGTAATGTATAGCTTACTCAGTTAAGGCTCTAGAGAAGTATTATCCAATAGAACTTCATGTGATAATGAACATGTTCCCTACCCATGCTGACTATACAGTACCAGCTGTCCACTTGTGACTACTGAGCACTTGAAAATGGAGTTGCATTAATACAACCGAAAGACTAACTTTTAAATTATGTTCAATTTTAATAGTGTATGTGTGGGGCGCCTCAGTGACTCACATGGTTAACATCTGATTCTTGGTTTTAGCTCAGGTCATGATCTCAGGGTTGTAGGATCAAGCCCTAGCCCTGTGTCAGGCTCTGTGCTAGGTGTGGAGCCTGCTTAAGATTCTCTCTCTCTCCCTCTGCCGATCCTCCTTGTATGCATGCACGCGTCTCTCTCCATATATATATATAAATAAGTAGATCTTTAAAAATATGTAGGTAGGCAGATAGTGTATGTGTGTGGCTATTAGCTATGGTATTGGACAGTGCAGCTCTAGAGCAGTGAGGCCTACTCCAGAGATGGTTTCACTAATGCGTGTAACAGATTGGGTTTTAAAAAATCATTCTTGGGGCACCTGGGTGGCTCATTCGTTAAGTGTCTGCCTTCAGCTAGTGTCCTGGGATTGAGCCTCATGTTGGGCTCCCTGCTGGGCAAGCCTGCTTCTCCATCTCCCTCTGCCTGCTGTTCCCCCTTCTGTGCTTGCTCTCTGTTTTATTTCTAAGTAAATATAATCTTCAAAAAAGAATCATTCTTGGGATGCCTGAGTGGCTCAGTCGGTTTAGCATCTGACTCTTGATCTCGGTTCAGGTAGGATTGTGCGTTTAAGCCCTACATTGGACTCCACGCTGGGTGTGAAGCCTACTTAAAGTAAATAAATGAAAAGCATTTGTATCTTTGACTCCCAACTCCGGTCTTGTACACCATTACTGAATACCTGCCCTTCTTCAGTCTCCTTTGTCTTTACCCATTCTCTCTTTCATTTTTGTAGCAAAAGTCTGTTGCCTCACTCAAAAGAGAGAGAAGTTTTAGTTGTGGCTCTGTTTTTACCTAGCTGAATCCCTTGGGTAAATCACTTAGATTTACTTGGAATTTTCTCACATGTAGAGATAATATTAACTATTACATCTTCTTCAACAAGAGTTGTGCAGATCATTAAAGATTTTATTTATTTATTTGACAGAGAAAGAGATCACAAATAGGCAGAGCAGCAGGCAGAGAGAGAGGGGGAAGCAGGCTCACTGTTGAGCAGAGAGCCCGATGTGGGGCTCAATCCCAGGACCCTGAGATCATGACCTGGGTGGGAGGCTTAACCCACTGAGCCACCCAGGCACCCCACAGATCATTAAAGATTTTAATACTTGCATCAGATTTGGGATGACTAAAGGACACAATACCTCGATTAGTAAATTTTGAAAAAAATAGGTTGAGACCTTGAGGTAATACAATGTATGGAAATCACTGAATATTACTTAGTAAGAGTCTACTTAGATGTCATCAGTGTGGATCATTGGAAGAACGTAGGGATTGTGTTTAAAACAAAAAGTTCAGAGGTTGGGGCACCTGGGTGGCTCAGAGTGTTAAAGCCTCTGCCTTCGGCTTAGGTCATGATCCCAGGGTCCTGAGATTGAGCCCCTCATTGGGCTCTCTGCTCAGCAGGGAGCCTGCTTCCCCCTCTCTCTCTGCCTGCCTCTATGCCTACTTGTGATCTCTTTCTCTGTCAAATAAATAAATAAATAATTTTTAAAAAATTAAAAAGTTCAGAGGCATATGAGTGGCTCAGTTGAGTGTCTGACTCTTGGTTTCACCTCAGGTCATGATCTCAGGGTCAAGAAATCCAGGGGAGGGCGCCTGGGTAGCTCAGTGGGTTAAAGCCTCTGCCTTTGGCTCCGGTCATCATCCTAGGGTCCTGGGATCGAGCCCTGCATCAGGCTCCCAATTCAGCAGGAAGCCTGCTTCTCACTCTCCCATTCCCCCTGCTTGTGTTTCCTCTCTTGCTGTGTCTCTGTCAAATAAATAAATAAAATCTTTAAAAAAAAAAAAAAAGAAAAGAAAAAAAAGAAATCCAGGGGAGCCCCGTGTCAGGCTTCACACTCAGCAGGGAGTTTGCTTGAGATTCTCTCCCTTTCCCTCTCGCCCTCCATCCCCCCACTTGCATGTATGTACACACTCTCTATAAAATGAATAAATCAGTTTTCAAAAAATAGTAAAAAGTTGAGGGGTGCCTGGCTGGCTCAGGTCAGAAGAGTATGTGACTCTTGCTTTCAGGTCCATGAGTTTGAGCCCCACTTTGGATATAGACATTGTTTAAATGAATAACCTTTAAAACTAATAATAAGTAAAATTAAATAAAAACTTGAGTAAACCTGCTTTGGGAGTCCAGAGGATTTTTCCCAATCCCTGTAACTTCAGAAGTATAAATTTCATCATCGTGGCCCCACCTACCCCAAATCCTCAGACAAGGCAACTAGAGCAGCTCTCACTTTCTTTTCTACATTGGCCACTTTTCAGTTGATTAAAGCATTCAACTCCTTCAAGAAAAAACAAGTTAGAACACTCTCATGAAAGATAAGAATGCTTTAAAAAAAAAAAATGTAACATACTAGGGGCACCTGGGTGGCTTAATTCTTAAGCATCTGCCTTCAGCTCAGGTCATGGTCCCTGGGTCCTGGGATCGAGCCCCACATCGGGCTGCCTGCTTAGCGGGAAGCCTGCTTCTCCCTCTGCTTGTATTACCTTTCTCGATGTCTTTCTCTCTATCAAATAAATAAAATCTTAAAAAAAAAAAAGTAACATACTACCATTATCACAACGTAAAAATAATAAGAATTAAATTTCTTTTAATGTGATTGATATTCACTTACATTCCTCTGATGGGTTTGTTGCTTTTATACTTTCATTTCTCTACCTGGCAGTTGATAATGACACACCAGTTACTCTGGGGGTATATCTTACTAAGAAGGAACAGAAGAAACTTCGAAGGCAAACAAGGAGGGAAGCACAGAAGGAACTACAAGAGAAAGTCAGGCTGGGCCTGATGCCTCCTCCAGAACCCAAAGGTATGTATCTTAGAGGGAGGGAAGAAAGGGTGGTGCGTTTTTTTATCTCTGTAATTCTAGAAGAACTTTCTCATCTCTCTATATTTGGGTGCTTTCCATTTCTCGGAATCATTCATTGATTCTTTTCTTCCTTTCCTAAATTTTCTACAATTTTACTAAGACAGGTCAGCATATTCACTATAGAGGTCATTTAAGGCTTATGAAAATATGTAACACTGTGATCTTCCTGAAAGAATAATGGTCTTGAAATACGTGAAGATAGTAGCTGCAGAGTGTGCATAAATTTGTTTTGTACATAATTCTTAATACCTGAAAAACAAAGATACTGTTAAAAGAAACCTTCACTCCTGTAGTTCCCATTACCACTCAGTAATCTTTTGAGTGAGCACTGTAGGATCTTTAATTAAATGCTGTGATCAGAGTGAAAAATACCAAAGAAATTAAGTTCCTTATCTTTCATAAATTTTCAAGCAGTTTAAGTAAATGTATACCAACTATTTAGATTGTGTGTCCTTCCACAAATGCTGAGGTAATTGGATGGGCTTTTCAAGGTAGGGATTTTTGGAGGAAATGAACTTTGAGCAGAGATTTCAAGTAGGTAAACAGTATGAATTGAGAAAAGGTGACAGGTTATCTCAGCTGGAGAATTAATTGTTTTCTGTCCTCTCTCCATGTGCAGTGAGAATTTCAAATTTGATGCGAGTATTAGGAACAGAAGCTGTTCAAGACCCCACGAAGGTAGAAGCCCATGTCAGAGCTCAGATGGCAAAAAGACAGAAGTAAGTGCCATGGGATTGGGTGGAAACCCAGGGCAAGTACCTTTCCCAGACTCTTCTGGGGGGATCCATATTTGGAGGGAGGGGAGAGTCCTCTGTTGCTCTCTCTTTCCCTCAGCTTTGCCTCTGATCTTCAATGCCTTTCTCACTTGTGGATGTCCTTCCTGTCACGACAGAGCGCATGAAGAGGCCAACGCTGCCCGAAAACTTACAGCAGAACAGAGAAAGGTCAAGAAAATTAAAAAGCTTAAAGAAGACATTTCACAGGGGGTACACATATCTGTATATAGGTAGGTGTCCAATCTGGGCCAGCCTTTGCCTTAGAAATACCAAAAATTTTCCAAGTGCTTGAGGCAGAATAACTGTGGACAAAGCACACTTAACATCAGTCTCTGCTCTCTTCTATGACCCCAACGTGAATCCGGAGCTAGTGAATCTTTTATAATGAGGGAGGTTTAGGGACTTAATCGTTGATCTCTGAGGCTTTTCAGTGAACCATTACTAGTTCTGAAGAATGAATGAATGAATATACCTGTTGAAACAAACCTGTGAACTAAGGATCATCATCCTTTGTTGAAATATAAAATAACCTATTTCTCCAGGAAGCATTAAACCAGAAACTATATTCTTATCCTCACTTACTGCAGTAATCCTTATTTCCACTCCAAAGTATATTTTATACATTGTAAATATTTCCTACCTTCCTGTTGATTTAATGTTTTCATTTTATTCTTTTATGTTGAGTGCTTGTGTACCTTCCATTTTTTAAAATGTGCTCCTTTTTAATAACTAGCTCTTTATTATGAAAGTACTTTATTAGAAAAGTGGTGAAAGCTTATTAAAATTTTTTTTGATCTAATACTATAGAAGGCCCTTACTGAAAAAGTCCCCTTCCTACTCTTTGATCCCTTGACACCACCTACTGTAGGTAATTGCGACTAACGGTTTTTTGCGTAGCTTTCTAGAAATTTTCCATGCATAGCATTCTGACTACTTTATGTTATAAACATCTAGGAGACAGAGTTTGTTGATCTTTATACTGTCAAGAACAATTAGCTTACACATATTTTTGGATGATGGCACATACCTCTCCTTTCTTAGAGAACATTTCAATTACTTGCTATTTGTTGTAGGGTGTACAGTACTAGTCTTTGAAGCATAAGACAGTGGAATTACTTTGGTACTCATTGATTCTAGCTTTTAAGCATTAGTGTATTTGCTTACTTCAAAGGGCTTTGTTTTTAGAGAGAAAACCATTTTGGATCCATCTGTTTATTTGCCATTCCATTCAGGCAGCAACTGATGCTAAAACAAAAGCCGTAACTAAACTTTCCCTTCTCCAGAGTTCGAAATTTGAGCAACCCAGCCAAGAAGTTCAAGATTGAGGCCAATGCTGGGCAGCTGTACCTGACAGGGGTGGTGGTACTGCACAAGGATGTCAACGTGGTAGTAGTGGAAGGGGGTGAGTCTGAAAAAACGGAGGGAGACCGTCCCCACGCAACCCTAGGCCTTGAAGTGATAAGAATGGTGGGAAGAAAAGAAAAGTTTTAGAGCCATACCTGGCTGTAATATCCTGGGCCTCTTTCTGTGTTTATTGGAGTAGAAGGACCTAAGATGTGGTTCCTGGGATCGCTTCAACTACCACATTAAGGTCTGCGTAACAAATGCGCTTAGAGGTTCTTTCTACTTCATCATCTTCCGCCTTTCTGGCAAAGTTCTCCTCCTCTGTTTCCAGGCCCCAAGGCCCAGAAGAAATTTAAGCGTCTCATGCTGCATCGGATAAAGTGGGATGAGCAGACGGCGAGCACAAAGGGAGATGGTGAATGGGGGTTCAAGGGGATTCGGTGGGGGTTGGGGGTGGCGCTCTGTCCTGTCAGCCGTTCCTTCCCAGTGAAAATTGTTCACACTAGATAATGTTTAGGAATTTTAGAAAGACCCATTTGGATTGTGAACATGATAGGCATTCATACAGTATTTATTATGTGGTGATGCATGTGACTGTTAGTTATTCTTCTGCCTGACCTTTCTATGAGCTGCTTTCCCTGTCTGCCTGGTCACTGGCTATGGGAGTGTATTGAGTTTGTGAAAATGTAGCAAGCTACGAATACTCTCTTTTTAAAAGATTTTATTTATTTATTTATTTGACAGAAACAGAGCATAAGAAGGGGAGTGGCAGCAGAGGGAGAGAAACCAGGCACCCCACTGAGCAGGGTGCCTGATGTGGGGCTTGATCTAAGGACCCTGGGGTCATGGCCCAGGCCAAAAGCAGACACTTAACCAACTGAACCACCCAGGCAGCCCAAGCTATGCACTTATATGTGCACTAAGTATTATGCGGGGGGGGGGGGGGGGGGGGGGGGCGCTTTTTAAAGGGTTGAAGGCAAAACGTATATACACTTTTATTCTTTTGCCTGACTTTTTATATGTATAAAATGTAAAAATATAAATTACATGTATATATTTGCTATCCCCCTGAAGGTCACAAATCATCAATATTCATTCTTCCCTTCTTTGGAAACCTGGGTTAGCATTTAACATGCACAGTCTTACTTTTCTTAATTTTACCTAACTTTGGACCTCTTAAATTTTTTGTTCTTAAAGTATTTTTGTGCCCTACTTAAAGTACACTTTTTTACTACAGTTGACCTATATTTTCTTTCGTTTTGCAAGGTTTCTAAGATATTTTCATTTAGTTTATCTGCCCTCCTCCCCTAGATTAAAAACTCCTTGATAAGGTACTCTATCATGTTGGCATCTGAAGCCTGGCTCTCAAAGTGCTTAAGACAAGTTTTTTATTTTGTTTTGTTTTTTAAGATTTTATTTATTTATTTGACAAAGGCAGAGTACAAGCAGGAGAAGAGGCAGGGAGAGCTTCTCCAGCAGGCTCCTGCTGAGCAGAGAGCCCAATGTGGGGCTTGATCCCAGGACCCTGCAATCATGACCTGAGCTGAGGGCAGACACTTAACTGACTGAGCCACCCAGGTGCCCCTTAAGATGAGATTTTATTGTTGATTACTTGTCTTTTTTATTTTTCTCCTTATTCCCGTACCTGGGCAGCTCTTGACATATAATAAGTGCTCAGTAGATGTTGAATTAATTAATATCTCTGGCTGTTTGGAGCTTTCAGTCTAATTCGGGGGAAATAAAAATAACAGAAGAAATTTGACCCTGATACATGGCAAAGAGGGGGACAACATTTAAAAGAATTGGGGTAGACTTGAATACTCCTTGTTTAGAATCTAAATCTTGATCTCTAGTCTAAGTCTAGAGCAAGATTTAGCTATATTGTCTTTTCCAGATGATGAGGAATCTGATGAAGAAGCTGTGAAGAAAACCAACAAATGTGTACTAGTCTGGGAGGTAGGTGATCTTCTGTTAACCACTGAAGCAGAACTTTAACTAATTCCTGGTTTATAGCATTCTAGAGGAGCAGTGGAATGGTAAAACTAAGCGATGACTGATTCCTTAAGCAGTTTAGGTTTCTTTTTGGAGTTCAGTGGTAAATGTTTGGCAGCAGATTCTTCCTGATTATATTTCAGTTAAATTGATGAGTATATACTGTATTTCACCTGGGGGCGGTGGAGAGTATGGAAAACTGGTGGCAAGAATACAAACTCTTGGCCAAGTTGTTTATTTCAGAGTCTTGGATATGAGATGTGGAAAGAGGGAAATGGATTGTGGGATATTTTTTTGGTCTGAATATAATGAAAGAAGTACTAGACTTAAGAATATCAAGTTGGGAGACTGGGCAGTACCACTCACTAGCTGTTCAACTGGACAAAACACTTAACATCAATTACTGTTGGTTTGTTCTACAAAATGTGGATATTATTTTCCCTTTCTATTTGTCAAATTTTTTCTGAACAGAATTAGATTACTATGTAATAGTGCTTTGTAAAATGGAGCTTGTTTATGGTTATACAGTTCCCCTCATTTCTGAAATCTTAGTGAACCAGTGTTTGTTATGAAGAATAAATTAATGAATATTATGCTTATTAAGGCCAAAATGTCAATTAAGGATTGTTCATTATTTGAGAAGCATAAAATACCATCCTGTTTTTCCAGGAAGCATTAAAATTTTCTTTCTTGAATAATTATATCCTTATCCTGATGTGTTGCAGTAATCCTTTTATTCCCACTCCAAAATACATTTTTTACATTGTAAGTATTTTCTACCTTTGTGTTGATGTAATGTAATTATTTTATTCTTTCATATTGAGTACATGTATATCTTTCATTTTTTAAAAGTACTCATGTTTAGTAACTAGTTCTTTATTATAAAAGTATTATTTCAAAAGTGGTAAATGCTTATTAAAATAAATTCTAGTAACACAGAAGAACATTTACTGAAATGGTCTCCTTCTAATCTCTGATTCTTTAAGACCACTCTTCATAGGCAGTTGTTAATGTTCTTCATGTATCCTTTTGTCTTATCCCAGACTTGTCCAATTTATGCATACAAATTAGAATAAGAACCATAATACCCCACCTGCATATTTAAGATCACAACCCCTTCATCTCTTCCAGTTTCTCTTCCATTTATCTCTGAGAATCCCCAGGAATTGTATCTCAGGTTCAGAAACAAGCCAGGTTCTCCTCCAGCTTCTTACTGGAATTTCATCCCTGAGAGTCTCTTGAGACAGCACTAAAGTGCATGCCAAAGTGACTGCCATTGCTGGTGGCGCCTTTGGCAAGGTTGTGGTTACACACCCACTTCTGTATGGTTTTCTGTTGTAGTTCTCCTTGGGTAGTCCCCACACTACTCCCATTCCCCTCTTCCCCTCACCCTCATGTTGTTCTTGGTCTGTGGGCCCCAAAGCCTCCTGCTTATATACAGGGTCCCACTGAGTCTTGGTAGAAGGAGTCCTTTCAGCTTTTTGGTTCTCTCCTTTAAGGCCCAAATCTAGTTCTGGAGGCCTGGTGGGTTAGTGGTTCATCCCATCTCACCCTCCATAGTCCTTCCTGACTTGCTCTTTAACCCAGGTACCAGAGCACAGAATTCCTCATCCTTTGTTCATCCAAAAAAAAAAAAAGAACTGTAAAACAACAACAGCAACAACAAAAACAACCCCTGCAGCCTTTATGCCTATAAATTCATGAAGACTTACACAAATATCCAAGGGAGTGGAGGTTGGAATAGCTTTTACTATAAAATCATGCTCACTAGGCACATTGCTACACAAATGTTACTAGGTTTTAAAGATTCGTTTATTTAAGGGGCGACTCCTGGCTCAGTCAGTTGTGTCTGCCTTCGGCTCAGGTCATGATCTCATGGTCCTGGGATCGAGCCTTGCATGGAGTTCCTGCTCAGTAGAGTCTGCTTCTCTCTCTCCCTCTGCCCCTCCACGCTACTTGTATGCAAACAACAGCCCTGCTTTTCTCTCTCAAATAAATAAAATCTTTAAAAGTAAATAAATAAAGATTTATTTATTAGAGCGAGAACACGTGTGCATGTGCACATGGCGGGGTAGATAGAGAGGGAGAGAATCTCAAGCAGACTCGCTGCTGATTGCAGAGCCCGACACGGGCTTTATCTCACAATCCTGAGATCATGACCTGAGCTGAAATCAAGAGTCAGATGCTTAACTGATGGAGCTACCCAGCACCCCAAAAATGCTACTAGGTTTTAAAAAAGAGTATTACATCTGATTTAAATTAGAAATTGCAATGTTTTGGGGCACCTGGCCAATTCAGTTGGTGGGGCTTACAACTCTTGATATGGGGGTTGTAGTTTGGAGCCCCACGCTGGGTGTAAAAATTTCTTAAAAAAAATAAATAAAATATTTTTAAAAATTGCAGTGTTCTTAACTACAGATGTCTCTTTCCCAGGGTACAGCCAAAGACCGGAGCTTTGGAGAGATGAAGTTCAAACAGTGCCCTACAGAGAACATGGCTCGAGAGCACTTCAAAAAGCATGGGGCTGAACACTACTGGGACCTTGCACTGAGCGAATCTGTGTTGGAGTCCACCGACTGAAACTACTGCGAGCCCTTGCCTCTCCCCTCCTGCCTTTGTCTCTTCAGTCCTCTTACTCTACTTCCCAACCCAGTCCTATTTGTGTGTGTGATCTCAGAACTGTGCCAAGCTGACATTGGGTCAAAGGGAAAACACCTTAGTCCCTTCCCCAGTCAGCCTGGTGCTGCCCTTTATTCCCCTTATGTGCATATGATTAAAGAGTTATTTTTAAAGTTGGTATGATATTTTTCACACATTTATAGGTATTGGACTTTGGGTCTCCAGGTGATCTTTTCTCCCAACTTCTGCAATTGCTGTGGAAAAAGAAAATTTTGTCATTGATATCTGTGTATATATTGAATGGATGAATGGATGGATGGATGGCTGAATGGATGAATATGTATTTTTTGATGTCTGATGGAAATTCTTCACCTCATCTTGGAGCAAGAATGATAAATACTGTTTTTCTCCAGCAGAGTAAATAAAGGAGGAGGTGTTCAGTGGGTAAAAGAGGGTGGAACAAATCTGTTAACCTTCAAGAGAGTCACAAGGCAGATTACCCCTGGTCTTGGCTTTATTCTTAACAGGAAGTCATTTCCTTAAACAGGTACATAGATGAGAGATGTGTGTTGTGGGTGAAGTGGACACAGGAAGAGTCCAAGGAGGATGTTATGGGTCAGTTTGTAAAATGGAATAGGATTCAGGAATTTAGCCTATTTCCTCTCTTTACTAATTAAAAAAATAGAAAATCTTTTTCTAAAAGGCAACGTGTAGTTTGTTTTTTCTTTTCCAAAGAATCTGACTAGATGCGGTTCTTTTCAGAATGTACTGTTTCTGGTTTGATTTTAGGAGTATTTAGGTCAGCATCAGTATCCATTGAAATCCAGAATTCTTACCATATCTACACTTCAATTCATGTTGCCTGTTGAGAACCTACTGGGAATGGATCGAACACAGGAGCCATTAGAGCTCCTGTAACTTGCTCTAGTTGGAGTTTACCAGGAAGTGGTGTTGAAAAATGGATACTTGATTAGAAGTTAAAACATTCCTTACTATAAAATTAACCCTTTATTAAAAGTTTTATGTGTTCAGGTCCTAGTTAGAGTTCTAATTTCAAAACAGTATGAGAGAGTTTTAGGATAAAAAAGGTGGAAGGAGACAGGAACTGCTAAAGGCCTTAAGGAAAACCTAATATGATCTCTTTTAGAGATAAGTAAACTATAACCCAGACAGGTGAGGTTAACTAATTATTCCTGGAGCAGGATGAAATCTGAAAAGCTCACCAGGCCTCAGCAATGAACTGGGTACTTGCTAATAATCATCTCTATCTGTGAGATGGGAGCCAGAGAATTGAACTTGTTTTTGATACTTCTTGATTTAAGCAAATCCAGGGGAAAAATTCATTGTCATAGAAATAAGTGCTTTTGCTCTTATTAAAGGATTTATCACAATAATGTGTGTAAATAATTTATATACTACTTCAAAAATGTATTATTTGCATAAGGCCTAAAAAGGAGGATTTATACTCAATACACACTTTTTCATTGTAAAGTATAGTGAGACTTTTTTTTTTAAGATTTTATTTATTTATTTGACAGAGAGGGATCACAAGTAGGCCGAGAGGCAGGCAGAGGGTCAGGGGAAGCAGGCTCCTTGCTGAGCAGAGAACCTAATGCAGGGCTCAATCCCAGGACCCTGGGATCATGATCTGAGCGGGAGGCAGAGGCTTTAACCCACTGAGCCCACTCAGGCATCCCAGTATAGTGAGACTTAACCATACCTTGAGAAAGTCTTTTTTTTTTTTTTTCTTTTTAAGATTTTATTTATTTGACGGATCACAAGTAGGCAGAGAGGGGGAAGCAGGCTCCTTGCTGAGCAGAGAGCCCAATGCAGGGCTCTATCCCAGGACCCTGGGATCATGACCTGAGCGGGAGGCAGAGGCTTTAACCCACTGAGCCACCCAGGTGCCCCATTGAGCAAGTCTTTAATCTCCCTGTGCTTCACAGTGTTTCTGTTGTCTT
This sequence comes from Enhydra lutris kenyoni, assembly GCF_002288905.1. Lineage (NCBI taxonomy): Eukaryota > Metazoa > Chordata > Mammalia > Carnivora > Mustelidae > Enhydra > Enhydra lutris. Next base: position 3,038,158 of record NW_019154172.1, on the reverse strand, counting down.
TAAAATTTTTGACCCCATCCATACTGTATTGAGCATTGTGTTCCATAAGCATTGCCTCTTTTCTCAGAATAAATTTAAGATAGTAGATTTTAGAGATGAGGAATTTGAGGCTTAGAGTAAGTAAGTTGCTCCAAGGTTCTGGCTAGTAAGTAATGGAGCTTAGTTTGAACCCAGGTTCATTTGACTAGACCCCGAACTCTTAGCCCCTACATATGCTGCTTCATTTGTGAAATAAGGTGGTAGGGACAGCTGTGTTCTTTCAAATGAATGTTATTCCCAGAGTAGTTCCTACTTAAAATGCATTGTGAACTTTAGCAATTCCTTTCATAATGTTTGAAATTATGTATATTATGTCAGATATGTTAATGTCTGTTATTTGTCCTCCAGAGTTCTGGTAAGAATTTTAAAAGTCATTTGGAATTTATGATAGGGAATTAAGTGAGACATCAAGGTAGAAAATAGCTTTTTTGGTTTAAAAGTGAATATAAAATAACTGGACTATTTACTCCTCCCTATATGTAGCTTACCTTGATGAATTTCTAGAATGACCTTGAAAATGTTAATATCCTAGGACTATAGGTACCAAATAATTATTTTTGGATAAGTCAATTCAGTAATAACTAACACTTGACCATTTTACAGTTTTCAAGGTGCTTTTGCATGTTATTCAATGCAATATTCCTGGAGATAAGAAAATATAAATAATTTCACTCAGGGGAGAAAATGTTATTGCACAAAAGAGGCAATTTAAGATAGCTCTTGAAAGATGGGTAGACTTTTGATAATAGGATGTTTTAGGCAGAAAGAACAGAATTAATTGCAAATAGAAAATTACAAGATATATTTAAGGAAAAGAACAGTTTGGAGCCCAAGGAACCATGGAGGGGAGGCATTTGAGATTATACTGGGAAGTTAGATTGGAACCATTGCAGAGAGTCTTAAAAGCCAGGGCTTTTACTTAATAGGTAACAAGGAACACTTTTTTTTTTTTTTTTTTAAGATATTTATTAGAGAGAGAGAGCACTCACAAGTAGGGGAAGCAGCAGGCAGAGGCAGAGGGAGAATCAAGCTCCCCTTTGATCATGACCTGAGCCAAAAGGCAGCCACTTAACCACTGAGCTACCTAGGTGCCCCAAGGAACACTTTTTTTGTTTTGTTTCAAGGGGAGGTATATAAGTTGAAGAGGTAGACTGAGAAGCTGATTGTGATGCTCCTGTGCTGATATCATAGTTCATTAGAATGATAATGATAAACATAAGTAGTAGAGGGCAAAGGGAATGGAAAGCGAATTCATACAAGAGTTGTGGGTTTTTTTTTTTTTTTTTTTAAGATTTTATTTGTCAGACCAGGAGAGCACAAGAGGGGGAGCGGCAGGCAGAGGGAGAGGAAGAAGCAGACTCCCTCCTGACCCTGCGATCATGACCTGAGCCTAAGGCAGATGGTTAACTGATTGAGCCACCTAGGCGCCCCCATACAAGAGATTTCTAGGTAAAGGTCTATAAGATTTGATAACTAGATGGAAGAGGTGGAAACAAAAATAACTAGAATATCCCACTTGAATATGTCTGAATGCAGGTGATGAAATTTAATCTTTAAGAGAGGATAAGGAGAAAGATAACAAAAGGGCTAAAAATGGAACTGTGGCAAATAGGGTGCGAAAACTAGCAATGGGCAGAGAAATCATTAATTTAGTACAGTCTAATTAAGGATTGTACATTTAACAGAAGCAAAAGGAAGTAAGTTTTAAGAAGAGTTTAAGTGTAATAATAGCTGACACCATCATCAAACCTTTTCTGACTCAGGCACTGCTCGAACCACACATTCATTAACTCATTTAATAATTGTAGCACCACAGAGATTAAGAAATTTACCTAAAATTGCTGCTGGTAAGTGGCATAGCCTGAATTTCAGCAGTCTGGTTCTAGAGGTCTTGTTCTTAGCCATTACACTCTCTAGCAGAAAAATGGGAGGTGAAGCCTGCAATAATACACTGGAATTAGCAGTTAGCAGATAATTAGTGCCTTTGAAGTGGGTGTTTCCTCAGCACCTACTACAGTGCCCACTTATTTCACTGAGAAAATGAGCAGCTGAAGAGAATTTCTGCACATTGTGACTAACAAATCTATCAATATACCTGAATCTCTTACCTACATTGTCTACTTTCCTATTAAAAAACAAAACAAAACTGTGGACCTATCACTTGATTCTATCCTCTCCCATCTATTCAAGGAAATCAATCCAGCCATTGTCCCATCTCTACTCTGTATCAATATTTAACCCCCAATTTTCATTTGCATCAGCTATAATTATTTCCCATCGTAGAAAAAGGACTGATGCCTTGATTTCACATTTCCCTTCAGCTTCAATTCCATTTCTCTGCTGCCTTTCTTCCTTTTATTTCTTTTCTTTTCTTTTTTTTTTAAAGATTTTATTTATTTATTTGAGAGAGAGACAGTGAGAGAGAGCATGAGTGAGGAGAAGGTCAGAGAGAGAAGCAGACTCCCCGTGGAGCTGGGAGCCCGATGCGGGACTCGATCCCGGGACTCCAGGATCATGACCTGAGCCGAAGGCAGTCGTCCAACCAACTGAGCCACCCAGGCGTCCCTTCTTTTCTTTTTTTAAAGTAGGCTCGGTACCCAGTATGGGGTTTGAACTCATAACCCTGAGATCAAGAGTCACACATTCACCAACTGTGTGAGCCAGGCATCCCTCATTTTATTTCTTTTTTTTTTTTTTAAAGATTTTATTTATTTATTTGACAGACAGAGATCACAAGCAGGCAGAGAGGCAGGCAGAGAGAGAGGAAGAAGCAGGCTCCCTGCTGAGCAGAGAGCCCCACATCGGGCTCTCTGC